>NW_020897694.1:37960389-38061229 GCF_003984885.1 Neopelma chrysocephalum | reverse complement strand
GGAAAGGAAAGGAAAGGAAAGGAAAGGAAAGGAAAAAGAAAAGAAAACCTAAACCCTATTCTAAGAAAAAGCCCTGCTTTCAGGTTCTTTCCACACCTTGATATTATTAAATGGTTTGCAAAGAGAAAATGAGCACTAGTTATAAACTGACAGGTTCACCTGCTAGTGCCATGGCAGGACAAGCCTGAGCTTTGCACTGGAAACACCCTATGCTGCATTTTCTATTTGCCAAGGGTCTGATCTTTTGATCTGTGTGTCCAGAGAAGCTGCCTAGGTTATAATGTCTTAAAAGTTCCAGGTCTAATACATGAGATTTGGGAAGATCAGGGACTAAAGGAACTGACTGTGAAGTTTCAAAAGAAAACAGCTGGAAAGAGGAGAACACAAAAGCTTAGTCTGACCTTACCAACCCTGTGAAGTTGGCTGCCCTCTGTCCCTCTCTGGTTTAATTAAGACTGGCAAAATATGCTTGCCTCAGCCAAAATCTTTTTTCTTGGTCCTTCCTGCTATGATGAGTGCAATGAAAACAATCAAGCTATTTTGCATCCTCATTAAAAAAAAAAGGCAGCTTACTTTTAATGAGTAATAATTTTGCAGATGGTTGAGTTTCCCTGGCAATTAGATTTATCCTCCTTAAAGTTTCTGTACTACTTCTATTTTCATATTCTCTAGTTTGATAGCCCTAAGTGTTCAGAGCAACTTCTCTTGACCAAGCTACAAACACTGGTTACCTTTAGGTCTACAAACCAGTTCCTGAGAAGAAATCACCTAGTCCTTCATCCTTTATTTTATTTTTTTTCTTTTTATAGTAAATTTAAAACACTCAAAGCATTCATGTATTTTTCTTATTTATTAATACAAAGAACATATTAATTTCAGATTAATTTAGAAGAAGATGCAGTAAATGCCTTGTACACAAGAGGGCAGATCTGCTTCTCCTTTTGTCACCAGCAGTCTCCTGTTGTACTTCACC
The DNA here is from genome assembly GCF_003984885.1 of Neopelma chrysocephalum. Lineage (NCBI taxonomy): Eukaryota > Metazoa > Chordata > Aves > Passeriformes > Pipridae > Neopelma > Neopelma chrysocephalum. The sequence goes on along the minus strand of NW_020897694.1, from coordinate 38,060,256 downwards.
AACTACTGCTTTCACCTGAGTGTCTGGGGCTGGATGTCGCAGGAACTGCATGTCTGTAAGGCAGGCTTTCAGTCTGAATAGACAAGACCATCCAGTGATGGTCTACAGGCCTTTTATATTGCTAAAGCAATGCCCATAGGGATATAATGGGGTAACATCATACTGGTGACCTGTCACTAGTGGGGTTCCACAGAGTTCCATCTTAGGGCCAGTGCTCTTTAATATCTTCATAAATGACTTGGACACAGGACTGGAAGGGATGCTAAGCAAGTTTGCAGATGACACAAAGCTGGGAGGAGCTGTTGACTCCTGCGAAGGCAGGGAGGCCCTACAGAGAGATCTCAAAAAATTAGAGGACTGGGCAATCACCAACCATATGAAGTTCAACAAGGGGAAGTGCAGGATTCTGCACCTGTGGTGGGGAAACCCTGGATGTATGTATACACTGGGGAATGAGATGCTGGAAAACAGTGCCATGGAAAGGGGTCTGGGGTTCCGGGTTGATGACAAGTTGAATATGAGTCAGCAGTGCCCTGACAGCCAGGAAGGCCAACCATGTCCAGGGGGGCATCAGGCAAAGCATCTCCAGCCAGTTGAGGGAGGGGATTGTCCTGCTCTGCTCTGCACTGGGGTGGCTCCACCTCGAGCACTGTGTGCAGTTTTGGGTGCCACAATATAAGAAAGATATTAAGCCACTCGAGAGTGTCCAAAGAAGGGCAACGAAGAAGGTGAAGGGCCTTGAAGGGAAGCCGTATGAGGAGTGGCTGATGGCACTTGGTCTGTTCAGCCTGGAGGAGACTGAAGGGAGATCTCATTGCAGTCTACAACTTCCTCATAAGGGGCAGTGCAGGGGCAGGCACTGATCTCTTCTCTGTGGTGACCAGTGACAGGACCTGAGGAAATGGTCTGAAGCTGTGTCAGGGGAGGTTTAGGTTGCATATTAAAAAGAGGTTTTTCACCCAGAGGGTGGTTGGGCACTGGAACAGGCTCCCCAGGGAAGTGGTCGCAGCACCAAGCCTGACAGAGTTCAAGAAGCATTTGGATGATACTCTCAGGTACATGGTGCGTCTCTTGAGGATGGTCCTGTGTAGGGTTAAGAGTTGGACTCAATGATTCTTGTGGGTCCCTTCCAACTCAGCATATTCTGTGATTCTGTGATAAATACACAGTTACAAATCCTCGTTCATATTATTACCACTGTGGTCACTGAACCTAAATTTTTGGTTTGCAAACAATAGACTTTCAAGCCTAAAGGGTCAGGGCTTACACCTGGTTTTCTTACCCTGTCACTCACCCCCTTTCTTTCCTTTTCCCCATTACAATGTTGGAAGCTCGGACACCAGGTACCAGCTTCCACCCTTCTCTGACTGATTTAATTTAAAAACCTTTTCACAGGGAGGGACCATCCCTGATCTAAAGGCAGGCCGGGGGCTATAAGGCTCCAGCATGTCACGTGACTTGGAGTCAAAACCTCAACAAGGATGACTTACTATCCCCTCAGCTCTGCTACCCTGGACCATGGTCACTTGGTGCTGGCAAGCCTGACCGTGGTTTAAACCCCCAAATTTAACCTCCTTGATAGGAAAGGACAGTGTGTCTGAATCCAGAGTGTTTCTTATCCTCTTCCCAGCTTGCTCTGGCTACCTAAATGGGGAGCAGCCACCCCCAGGGTGTAGGTCTCATTCACAGAGAAGCTTTCTAACCCCACAGAGGAAGAGGGACTTCCCCAAGTTCCCAGAATTAGTTCATGGCCAGCGCTGTGCTTCCCAGGAGAGCTGGCTGCTACCTCTTACTTCCTTGGGGACAGACTGCACCCCTCTCCTTTGGCTCATAAACCACTGCCAGCTTCCCTGGTCACCACACTGCCAGAGGAGTCAAGATAATTTCTGCAAAGCTCTCCTGAGGGGTGTAAGCAACTCAGCTGAGGTGGAGTTACGCTTAATCTCCCATAAAGTTTTGGTTTAACTTAACAAAACAATAAAATCAAGGTTTTATACAATGACATGAACACACACACTATCTCCACCAAGTGGTCCAAAATTGAAAGGAACTTGTAAATTTTGAAGAGCACCAAAAGGCTTATTTTTTAAAGGAGAAAAGACCCTCTGTATCAAACATTTGTCTTGTAGCACCTAGAGTATTTTGGGGAGAGGAGAAAAGAAATTAGTGTTTACCTTCCAAATGCCCTTGGAGAAAGGCTGAGGTGAGTGAATGAGCAAGCAAACTCAGGGTTTTTTAAAGAGCAAAGGTCAGGAAAGATCATCTTTAAAAAGGCAAACTGGGAAAAAAAAAAAAAAGGAGAATTGGCCACATTTTATCTGGATGCTTCCCCTCCTACTTTATAGTGTCTCCTGACACTGTCACATCCTTTGTATTTTATGCACAGTGCAATAATATTGCAGTCCCCAGTGTCACTTGGTAATCGTCCAGCTAAAGGCCACCTGTTGCAGAACATCTCAGAACTGAATATCATCTCTGAAAAAAACAGGGATATAGTTAAAGCCACTCACATGAGATATAATTAGAGATTTACTGGGACATTGCTGGAAGAGTCTCTGGAAATTTCCAAGATGCTGGGTCACTGATGATTGATTGTATTTGCTTTTCCATTTTAGCAATCAATGAGTCTGCACTTGTGGAAAGGCTGTTACACAATATCCCACATCAATCACAATTACAGAAGTGCTAATCATGTTCAGGAGTTGTTAATCATACATTAACTTAAATAAGTGACACATTCTCTTGTATAGTGTGCTTACCAAATAGCAACCCCATCTTAGACCCTCTTGTTTGCTCTCTGTGTTATGCCTGTTTGTCCTACAAGTATATAATAATTAAAATAATTTTAAAAATTAAAAATAATTAAAATGCTTTTAATTAGATTATTGCAGTGGCTAAAGTAAGTAGCATTCTTATAATCTACTAGTCATCTTGTTCCTTTTAAGAGACCTCTGCACAGTCAAACCATTAATGGATGTACTTTACCAATACATCCCACAATGCTGTTTCAAAATTGTTTCAAGGACTCACATCCATTCAATGGGAAGGAGAAAAGGGGGATTCTGTGAGTGTGTTCCCTGAACAAATGAGAAATGCAAGACAGCTAATCACTTGTTTTATGAACAGGTGTTTGCATTATCTTGCTAGGTCAGTACATGGAAGATGCATCAACAGGTACAGAAGTGGCATATCCAAAGTTTTTCTTAGACCTGGCTAAAAAATGTCTCATCTGCAGTCGAGGGAGCTTTGGTCAAAGTGTTACTTGTTAATAGTGAAGGTGGGAGCATAGAAGTGTGAGAGTGTTTACAGATGTGTATATAGAGAGTAGCGAATGTAGGGAATGTTAAAGACAATACATAATAGAAAATATACTGCGTAGGAAAACAAGACAAAATATGAGTGCATTGGCTGTTTGCTGAAACAGCATCTAGGGCTATTTACCTGCCCTTCTCAGCTTTCTCAGCATCTGCTGTTGTGTGTTGCTAGTGCTGCGTTAGCTGCCTCCCTGATCAGAAGTGGTACAGCCTATCTTCTACCCAGACTGTTAGAGGAATTTTAATTCTACCAGGAGCAAAACACTTGCTGTGATATCAGCTGATTGCTGGAGGGAGATGGCAAACTAGTTGAGATGATAATTTAGTGAGAATTTGTATTAGTGGTAGCAAAAAAAACCAAGATGGCCTATTTTGACACTATTTTTGTAGAAGTCTTGAAGCCCCATGCAAATCCCAGAAATGTGGGAACATGCTGATTCTGTGTTAGCAGCAGACTAGCTCTGACTGTTGAGCCTGATATTAGTTATTAGCAAATACAAAATAATAAAAGGCCTTGAAAATTAAAGAAGAATAAAAGGCAGAGAATTTAATTAATGCTGATCAACATGGCCTTATAGAAGATCAATCTGTTCATGAAGAAAGTCTGATTTCCTCTTTTGATGAAATTACAAGTTTGTGTGATAAAGGAGATTCTCCTTTAGAAAATTCTACCTGATTTATGGGCTAGTGCTATCAATATAATACACTAAATGCCCTAAACACTTTGTATGACAGACACTAAAAATTGCTAATCCTTGGTATTCATAAATGTTCATTTCTAATCATGTTCCCTTGGCATTTGTATTAGAGTTTAACTCTTCATCACTTCAGATTGAGAACCTTACATAAGATTATCTCCAGTAATAGGTGTAGATGATGGAACAAGACACAATGGTGAGGAAAGGATGGTGATACTGAATGACCTTGATCACTCAGGGAAGCTGGGTTTCAACATCTACCTCCAGCCCAGGGCATCCATGAGCACTTCAGTGTGTACCCTCCATCAGGTGTGGAATCACAGCCAAAACATGCTTTTGATGCTACTGCCAAGTGCAGATCAGACCTGAAAGAACTACAGCTGGAAAAGATCCAGGCCATCCTCACAGAGTGGGGAGCTGTATTCTCAGAAATATCAGCTCCCAACAGCAACTTCAGAGGTGACAGCATACAAGGACCAGCACAGTCACCCAGGGCAGCTGAGATCCTGAGTATATAGTCAGAGGAGCAGTGAGGTAAATTTAGCGCTGTTGTCAACATAGATACTAGCACATAACTCTGGTGTCCCCATTTTTAAAGGAACTTGAAAGGCTGCAGAGACTGCAGGGAAGAGCTTCCAAAATGAATTAAAGGCTGGAAAAACCAATGTGTACTGAGAGACAGGAAGAATCTGTTAATTCTTCAAAAACACGGTGAAGGGAGATTGAGTTGCTGTGTGTCATTTCCTGTTAGAGGGAGGGGGAAAAAAAGGCTTAATATCTGGAAGTTAAATCCAAGTGCATTTAAACTAGAAACAGTAACAGATGTTTTCAGCTGTTAGGCTGTTAGTTGCTGGAATAAGTTATAAAAGAAAATGCTACATTTACCATTATTAGTTGTCTCTGACTAAGGGCAAATATTCCCCTTCCCTCTCCCTTTCCCTCCCCTTCCCTCCTCTCCCCTCCCCTTTTCTCTCCTTTTTCCTCTTCCTTTTCCCCAGAAGGACCCAGCACTATGGCCTGTGTTGTGAAACAGATAGGAGCAGTCATCAGGTTTTAAAGTCTGTGCATCATTAAGAAATTACCTCCTCACACCAGGATGGAATAGAAGATCTAGTCCTACAACAACTGTGCAGGTTACAGCCAAGCAGTCATTGTCACTGCAGTGTCTACTGCTGAGCCTCTAATATTGACAGCTAATTGAAAAAAATGGACTGGATTTCTTCCTGCAGGGAAGCAGCTAGAATATGGTTGCTCATATGGCTGAATTAGACCCGGGCGCGGATGTGACAGACAGGTGTTGGCTGGAATGTATTTAGATATCCTGGATAGCACTTTCCAGTGTGTAACAGAAGCACATCCCCATCCAGCCTCCTGCTCTTACCTGTTTACTTTAGTTCTGCTGGAAGCTAAACACCCTCCTGCCTTTCTTCAGTTGCCAGGTAACAGGCCTGTCTGTTGCCACAACCCAACTTCGCACTTGATGAGGACATCTTGGCTGTTTTGAGTCCTTCTTGGCTGGTTTTCACTCTCCTCTATCAAATGTTATGTTTCAAGTGACTCAGTAGGCTCTTTCTAGAAAAGGTAGACTTGCTTAAATAGACTAACTTCGAAGAGTATTTTTACCTCCAAGTTGCAGATGTCACTCAACCCAAAGTGACTCTTTTGTATTTGCATAGTAGATCTCATACACACTAGGGTGCATCTCAGACCTGCTGTGTTTAACTGCTAATAGGATTTGCAGCTATGTTTGTGAATTCCAGCTGCCCCATTTACATCATTGAGCTTCAAGTTTATACACTGTGAAGGACTAGAATGAAATATTAACTCCATACAGCTAAACACAGAAAGTTTGTACAGTAACCTGGACTATATTTTTCTTCATTTTCCATTGGTAAAAGGACAAAGGCACAATAAGGCTAAAAAATATCTATAGTAAAATATGGGATTTGGAAAACACTTCCAAAATACTCTGACTCACCTATAATTTATGTGGACCATGCACTTGATTTAGAGAAGATCTTAAAATGACCCATTAATTCAAATTGAGTTGGAAAGTGGAATAGCTGCAACTGATCTGTTGTCACAACAGCAGTACACAGAAGTCATAGGAACAGACTGAGAAAATAACGCTGTTAAAAAGTAGATGTTTTCCCAGAGGATCTTCGGCCAGCTGTAAACACTTTACAGTTTTCATAGATATAGTAAAGATCAAAATTATATTTGAAGTGTTTTCCTTACCTACTTTATGTGAACAAAATCATCATCAAATCATCATCGAATCATCAAAATGTTACTTTTTAAACATTTAAATGATCTGTTTACCCTGTATTTATCTTTTTTATTATTATTCTCTTCAGCGTATTTATATTTTTAGCATATCCCTTCATTCCTACATATCAGCACATTGCCTACACAGCAATGGATTCACAGCATAGGGTTTGTTTAAGCCAGAAAAGGTCCAAACCCTAATTGGATCAGTCCTAAAGCAGAAAAACAGGGATAAAGCTCTGATTAACTTGAAGTCTGTAGGCCTTGACTGAAATTAATGAAGAAATATTTCTTATAACACCAGAGTTAGGGGTTTTTTTTCAAACCCCTGAATATTTGCTCATACCAGCCATGGGTTCTGGAAGCATCTACAGCCCAGAGACCACTAGAGCTGCTCTGTCTGCAGCTGCCAGGCTTTGTACAAAAACTGGAGTAGGGAAGTTGAGAAACTGTCCCTTGAGGTGGCCACAACATATATGGAACCGTCTCTTTTTCTATGTCCCTTCCTGGAGGACCTGCACAACCGGCATACCATATTTTTGGGTTCACATGCAGTCGTGGCAAGAAGCATGTTCTGCAATGGCCAAGAGAAACACCTCTCTGTGCAAACCCTCTCCAGATGACCGATGAGGAGTGGTTGGGCCAAGACAGTCTGACTGACAGACCTGAAATGATGGCAAACCTCCAACTGGATGTGCCAACCAGGAAAAGCAAATCTATCTCAATACATGGGCAATCCTGTGCCTACATAACTGCCAGATAATCTGCTGCTGATACTTTTCCAGAGAAGTTTGTCCTTAGCCCCTTGTCTCTACCTTCATCTCGCCCCTCCAGGAGGGGAATATGCCTGTGGTGGCCTGAATGCCCTAATACTCTTCATGGACTCCCTGCTCTAATGCTGAAGGCCTCACATGTTTTCCTTGTCTGAACTTGTCTGGCCTTCCTACTGAGGTAGGCTTTTCTCTGCTGCCTGAAAAAGCCCACCATGAAAAGTGTAAGGGAGCCCACAAACAATCATCATGATAAGCATGCAAAGTTTACAGTCATTACTAGGATTTCTAATTGTCTTTTTCAATGTGAGCAGATCCACTTCCCACCATGTGATTTACTTGGATACAAAAGGCTAGTCTTGTCTGATCTGGTCACATGGATGCTTCTGCATTTGTTTGCTGTGTTTTTTCATGTTATTTATCATTTATTTAGAACTAACCCTGTTCAAAGTCATAACAAAGACAGTATGTTCAGTCACTCAAATTATAGGCCATTCTAGAGGGCAATAACCCAAGGCTACAAAAGTTCATACAGTGCCTTCAAAAAAGAGAAGGAAAAACAGCAGCCTCATTATTTGGCAAGCAAGAGCTATGATTTTGTTGAGACTTGCTTAAAAGAAACATTATCAGATTTTGTTTTGTCCTCTCACCGAGGAATCTGTGCATAAGCATAAATTATTCAAGCATTCAGGATTTAGGATATGATGGAATAAAAATGTCCATCACCGTATCCTCCATTTTCTCTGTGTTCCTCCAAACAATCATCCTGTGCTGGGCTGCCTAATGATCCACAAAATGTTGTCCTGCTGATTACATGAAGTTCACTTTCTATCCCACAAAAAGATGGTTTCTGTCAGAGTTATGAACCACAGAAGCACAGACAGGGAAAACTACTCAGAAAGCTCTCTCAGTTGAGATGAGAGACATCTGGATGTTTACAACTGTTGAAAGGCTCAGCAACAAACTTCAAAAAAAAGGCCACAGGACAGTGGTTACACTAATAAAAATAAATACTTTTTCCTGGACATGTACTTGCTGACTTGGAATTGGCCTCTCTGCAGGCACAGGGAGATGATGCTCACTGTTGACTGTCCAGCAGGTGCTCAGGTATGGCTTTCTGACAAAATGAGTTATAGGATGAGGGGGAGGTAAGGGAAATGTTATAATGTCTAATCCCAATCAGGTTGCTTCAAACAGACTTTTTTTTTTCTTCTCATCATTTGTAGTCAGAAGTACACAAAATTGCAGCTCACAGGGGTATTTCCTGCTAAATTGTCATTCTTGCTGGTATTCTTACAGTGCAGCACATCTAAACTTACATAAATGCAGCATCTTACTTTTTTTTTTTAATTTATTGATTAGACATACTATACCTTTCTTTTTTAGGATCAATGGATCAAGTGGATACTGGGAAGATACTGTAAGGATGGATTCCTGTTCTTTTACTCATTTCTACATCTTTTTCTATCCACATTTGGAGGCAGATTACCGAGATGGTTGGACTTTTGCTCATGTCATTGTAGTTTCCTCCCCCCAAAAGAAAGTTGTTTTCTAAATAACAGCAAAGATAGAAAGACCCTAATTATAAGTAGTCCTGTAACAATCTTCTCCAAAGCAGCTGTAGTTTTGTCATTTTATGTCAATAGTACAGAAGCCTTATTCCCTGGGTACATTTCCCTGTTGCATAACCTGAGGTAGTGGTGTGGGTGGATCAAACTGTTTTTATTTCACAATGGCTAATGAGCAGCCATGGTATGGCAGAAATTTTTATAACCTCCATTTAGCTTATAATCTGCGATCATCTACCATTCCTTAAATGAAACTGCTGACTAAAATTCAGTTCTAAGACCATTTGAAAACCTTAAATGTGTTTTTTCACTTGTTGTTTTACTTCTGGATTGTATGTTGCCCTTCGTGTGTATTCCATATAATTTATTAGTGAACATACTAAAATTGGCATCAGAAATAGCAAAGCAGAAAGCCCTAATCACACTTTTTATTATTCATCAAAAGATGGGGCATTCTCATATGATTAGCTGAGGTGGTTTAGATCACTGACTGTTATGCAAACTTTGTGAAAGAAGCAAGAAGGAAAAGATAAATTAGTAGAACTGTAATAAAGGAAAAGACTCAGTTACCATGCTTTGTAATGTGAAACAAACTCAGTAAAAGTAGGAGACAATAAATGATATGATCCAGTAGTTCAATAAAACCATGTTTACACAGAATTTTTTTCTCAATGTACCAATTTAAATTACATCTGTAGATGAGGAAAAAAACCCTGCACATGCTCCCTAATTAATTTAAAGAGAAAAGGCCAACATCAGTTTCCTCCTTCTCTCCCACGATACAGCAAAGCTCTGCACAATGATCAAAGTTTAATCATAAATCGGAGTCCGTGTGACCTTTTAACTTACTTATTTTTAAAAGCTATGAAAACCAAAGGACAACTTTGTGCTGTTATCTAAAAGGGCAATGAGTAGGGATCAATTCCTTCTTTTTCTGAAGTCAAACAGGCTTGGCACTGGTGGAAGAGAACTGAATTTCAGGGTAGGTGTGCCTTTCGCCCTGGCCACAGTCTGGTCAGGAAAGAGACTTGGGAGCTGTTGATGGCTGATGAGTTTTTGACAAGCACTGCCCATTCTGCTACCTAACCCATCTGCATCTGCTCCAGGAACTGTTGACCCTTCCTAACTGAAGAACCAGAAACAACCATATCAAATTAATTATCATTCTCTTTTCTCTCTCTCCCTCTCTCTCTCAACACTCGTACAAGAGATACAATTCCTGTGTTCTTGTCTGGACTTGCCTTAACACTTGCCAGTGAATGCCATTAATTCCAGAGGCGGGGAAATCTGTCATCTCATTTTCTCTTCTGCCTGAAGACTCCCCTCTTTTTCCTCATTGCCTTCTCCTAAACACTGTGAGAGAGATGACAACCTTTCCTCTGGTGTGGCTGGGACTCTCTGGGGTACCCAACAGGAAGACACCTCCAGTCAGTTTACTAGATGAGCCATAGCACAGGTATGAATGGCAGAGGTATAATCTGATCTACCCACCCTCCTTTTTTCCCTCTGGACATCAGCATGCTGGTTTTGCCTGTAGCATCTGAGAGACAAGACTAAAAAGGCTGTGGACATAAACCAGAAAATTACTGCTCAGATGAGGTCTGAGAAAATCCAAGGCTGAAATGGAGAAGCAGGCAAGAAAAACTAGAGCTGAGAAGTCAGGAGAGAACTTGAAGCCAAAGTCCATAGCCCTACTTGGGTTTGTACAGATTTTCTACTTTTATATCCATGAAAAAGTCTCATGACCCCCTCAGAACTGAATTTCAGGATGACAAGGCAGAACCTGGCAGACACCCTTCTGACACTGTTCCTGGTCTTGCTCAGCACTATTTCTCCCCACCCATGTGGCAGTTTCTTTAAAACATTAGAGCTGATTCTGGGGATAGTTTTGAAATGTCAACATGAAGGCAAAAATAGGAACTTACCTTTCAAGTGCTTTTCCTGTTTACCTTGATGAAGAGGAGCCTGATAGGAAAGGAGTTTAGGCTGCTGGACTCTATAAAACTCTGAAAGAGGGTTAGTAGCTTGTTGTGTACATTGCTGCAGATGTCTTTCTATCCTGTCATAATGTGAGTGTGCATCACCCAACAACCACTGATGCCCTTGATAATTTCCATATACATTGTTAAAAGGGTAGTGCTCTCATATAGAACTTTTTTCTTTTCCTACACGAGTCATGGAAATAAGCAACTAACTAAAGAAACAAAACCCTAGAAGGATGTAGGGTTGATGTGATCTCCTCATTAGATGTCAGAGAATCCACGACAAATGCCCCAAACAAAGGAGAGGTTTCTGTTTGAGCTTACGCATTATTTGACAACACCAAATCTAACACAAAAACATAAACAACTGTTTTTCCACTTTGTATTTGTATAGAGCAGTAGGACCTTGCTCTTGTTTTTAATTGCTAGAAAGTCTCTGCTTCTAGTTGTATCTGGTGTACATGTTGCACATATACTGGTGTTTTTTAAAATTTCTTATCTTACACTTAAGAAATAGCAGCACATCCCTATTTTAATTTGTCTGTATTTTAAATTTACATTGTGGTCTGAAAGGTACTAAGGATTTTGTCAAATAAATGTAAGGATTTGCTATTTGTCAGCTAAAAATCTGTTACTTCAGCTTCACGAAATAAATGTTCTGGTGTGTGTGATTTTCTGGTCTCTGTCAAGGCTCTCAGGCACTATGGCAATACAGAAACATAATTGCATCTAGTGCCAAATGGCAAAGGTGCAAAAATGGTTTGTACTAGTTGAGAGAAAATGAATGCTTGCCCCTCGCTTGGCAAGAAAGATTTGATTTTCTGGAAAAAAAAAAAGAAAAAAAAGAACAGGCACATCTAGATTATTGTTTTTATTTAAAAAAAAATATAATTACCAAGAACAAAGGTATTTTAGAAATGCTTCTGCTGTGATCGTTGAGAGCTGTTTATTAGCTCTCTCATGTCCACATCCTTTCCACACAGCAGGCTTGATGGGCAGGTGATGCATGTGACCTTGCAACTCTGCTGCTAAAGAGTCTTGTTCCCTGGGGAAACAGTGGGACATGGTAGGAAACAAGGTGACAGAGGAGAACCAATACACCACTGTTTTCATAAGATCCTAGGGTTGAAGTTCCAATTAACTGAATTTATTTTCTCAATAAATTAAATATTCATCTATGAAAGAAAATACTTACTTGGGAAAATAAGTGTTACATTGGTTTTCACCAAAAAACAATTTTGAAGGAAGATTTTGGAGTAATTGTCATGGTTTAGGAATGGTAGTCCCCAGTTCAGTGCTTCCACTGAGACTTTCCAAACCACTAGTGCTCACTTACTCTCCCCTTCCCTTTGTCCCTCCATGCTGCAGCAGGCTGGAGAGGAGAACTGAAGGCACAAAAGGCAGAGATCATGAGTTAAGAGCAATTTACTGGAAACAGCAATGAGATAAGAATACGAACAGTGACAGCAACAATACTAATGGTAGAGGGTACAAGAAAAGAAGCATTATTGCTCACTGTGGAAAACCCCGACAATAGACAATACTCAACTACTCCCTTTGTCACATTACCGCCAACACTCCCTCCAGCTCAGAACCAGCATTACCCCACTGTTCCGTCCATCATGCTTGCTCGACCAGAAGGAAGCCCTTCTCCCTTTCCCCTGACCCCTGCAGTGACATGAGGTGGTATAGAATAAACTCCCAGACCTGGTCATGCCCTTTCCCAGCTACTGCAAAAATTACCCTGTCCCTGTCAGAACCAGGATACTAATCTAAACAACGAGTATATTAATCCCATAGTTTGTGGTGTGCTTCCCAGTATTTGATCAAAGGAAACAAGAGTCCATACAGCCAGAAAATCTAAAACTGAGACATTTACTGCATGCTTTTCCCAAGTCTTTGTTGTGGTAGAGGTTTATTGTATGATGTTTTCATGAAAAATACTGATGTCTTTAAGAGAAGAAGGCCAGAATGTGTTGCACCTTGATGGTGATGCCCATTTGTCATTTTGTTCAATGATTTGATCTTCTGCATCAAGCCCCAGATTCTGAAAACACAGGACTGAGTAAAAATCCCACATTTAATTTTTAAAGAAGATATCTTTAAGCCTTGTGATAGATAAGCCCATAAGGAGAACATCTAATCCTTCCCTTCCCACACATATACAACCTTTCCTTAACACCACAAGTTCAAGTATCAGGAGGCCATTTACTCAAGCCAGAGGCACTGCTTTTAATCTCATGTTTGCTGAAATCTGCCTCGTTGTTTGTCTTTTTCTTAACACTTGGCACTGGCAATGATTAATACTGCCAACATTTTCCTTGCCAGAAAAGATGTTTCTTTCTTCTATTTCTCTCCAGTGAAGCCTGAAGACACCTCCTACTCTGAGGCTGCCTTTCTTCCCTCACCTACAGGGAGAGCAGCTAAGGAGGAAGACAGAAACCTCATTCCCCTTTCAGAAGAGGAGTTTCCAAGTGGGAAGGAAGGAAAAGGGGCAGTTTACAGATTTCTTGTGGATCAAGAGCAATGGGAAAAGAGTCGAGGAGCTCCAAACAGTTTTCTCTTTCTTTTCCACTGCTGAATGGTAACTCAGAAGCTGCTGATAATGTCTCTTCTTCTCCCTTCTACCAGCACAGTGTTATACCTCCATGGATTACCTCAAGAAATGCTACTTGGCAGAAGGCTGTGGTCAGATTGACTTGGTTGACATACAGCCTGCTCTAGGTTGATCCAGAAAATAAGAGCTACCAGGATAAGGCCAGCTGTGTTATCTCAACAGTCTGTACCTGTGGGTTAAGAGACCTCATTTACAGTGATGCAGTGATCTGGGTTAACCTTACCTTTACATGGAGCAGATCTTCACTTCCTTCTTCTTAATTTTTGCTCTCCCTCTGAGTTGGGTGACTGAGAGAGGCATTTTTGGCTGAGAGAGGCATTTTGGCCATTTCCAGATGGAGGTTTACCAGCCCATTTTCAACTTCTGAACACCACAGAAGTGCCAGATCAGATTTAATAATCTGGCCTATTATTTTTTGATTATTGTACCAAGGATAGAAGAGTACCCTCTTCATTTGTCAGTAACTAATAGGTCACAAGTTGGCTGGTTTACCAAACATGAAAACAGTTTGCCAGCAGCAGAGACTTACACCCTAAAAGGAGAGAACTGGCACCACCTCTCCACCTCCAACAAAGGAGAGATATGGGGTATTGGTAGCTGCTTTTAAGTTGTCCCAAGTACTAACTTGTTTCTGATTTTTAGGCTGGCTGTCTATTAAGTCTTGCTTGTCTATTGCTAACAACTGCTCAGTGAGCTAGTACTTCTTAAGAGCTGCTATCATTTAGCCACATTGCCCAGTCTGGAAAGGAGAAAAGGGAGCTCAATCCTTATCCCACTGCATCAGTGGGATCCTGCCACCAATGGCAAGGGGTGAAAGATGAAAGTCAAGTTATTCTGTTGCCAACTGTCAAGCTTCAGCAGTCTTAAATGTGCTGAAAGAGCCTAGATTTATTTAATTTCAAATTACTGTAGTGCCAGCTGCATCTTACGTGAATACAGAGATAAAAATTCCTATTTATCTCCAGTGGTATCTTAATATATTCTAAGTGCATATTCTTCCTTACCTTGTATGCAACAGTTTCAAAACTCAGAAAGATATGCCAGTAGCAGATGAAGAGGGTTTGGAAGTGATACAGAGGTGTGGAGAAGGGGAGAGAAGGCTTAGGATGAACTGAAGGTAATTGCACCCTCTTCTGTAATGGTCCAATAAAGCTAACATGATCCCAGATATAGAGGCAAAAAACTGGAATCATTTATTAAACTCATGAGTGCTATTTAAGGGTCTCGGAGTCTTACATGCTAATGAGGAGGCAGGGTTATGCCAAATAGGGGATTCCACAATCTATTAGCATTTCCAGTAACAAGGGTGACATACGAGGGGGGGAGGGGGGGAATGGATTAAAAATGGATTTACATTTCTCGGATACAGTATTTACATTTTGGGGAAAAAGATTTGATACTTTCAGTAAGCAAGATTATACTGCGGAAGGGTGGTCAGTTTTTCCTGAAATAAGGATTTACACAGGGAAGGAGAAACCAATGGGATATCTGACAGCATCATGCAAAGTCTCTCTACATCCTGCTGGGGGAGATCAGGACAATGGATCTTGTCTGGTCTTTTAGATGGTGGTTTTTTCCCCAGCCTGTCTGGCCCAAGGTCTCCTGTTTAATCCTAGCAGTTCCTTTTCCGTTGGTATTCAAATTTCGGACTGCAACATTCTTCCTTGCACACTGCCAACACTCCCCAGCCTCACGTCTCTGTCACACTTCTCCTGGATTCCCCTGCCAGTTTTCAAGACTACTACACTAGAAAGATGCTTAATGTGAGAAGGGAACTTACAAGGCACTGAAATATTGCCCTCAGCTGTGATTCACTCTGGACGCAGTCCTTGGACCTCACATTCTATAGCTCATTTTGGTAGAGGAGCGGGGATAGAGCTCGTCTGCCTGAAGTTCATGGAGTTATAACAGGAGCACTTTTTATTTTCATTAAGGCAATGGGCTAAGTATGATTATTGGGGGTATTTTATTTGTGTGAAATTCACCAGCCCTGATATAAGGACCTGCAAGTTAGGGAGTTCATTCTGCTGCCCACATTTTGGTTCACGTGCTGTGTGGTGCCCTGGGGTCCTGCAGGGAGCCACAACAGCTCAGGTCACCTCCTGTAGTCCCTCCTACCCCAAGCAGGTGTCTCAGAGACCCCAGGGTATATCCAGTAGCTTGAGAGAACTCTCTGTGAACAACTGCCTGGAGCTCTGAAGGGCTGAGAAGAATATAACCTCTTTTCCTAGGAATGAAGAGGCTGCTCCAGAGGACAAGTAAGTGCTTAAGAGAGATTGAATGAATTGCTTTCTGGAGATTCGTGTTCCATTTCTTTGGTCATGCTCTCACGCTTTAGACTTACAATTTTCTTGTATCTTGTGTAAAGCGAGACAAACCCCACTTACACTGCAGCAGTTGCAGTCATTTTTTAGAACTTCCTCTTAAGACCAAGTCACAGAGCAAAACTATTTACAAACCTCTATTTATCCTCTTTTTCCATTCTCAAATTACCTTTCTATTTTTGTGCTCCTCTCTCAAGTTCCCTTTTCAACAACTGCCGAAAGGACAGCTACTGCTGTACCATGGCTGCTTCCTGGCCCCCCATGTTTAGCCCCCAGGTGCATTTTCCAGGAGGTGAAGAGAGAGCAAGTGTTGGCGTGCAGGCAAGCATATGCTTTATAACAACGCTGAGATGCTGAAAAGCAGTAGCTGCAATGTTGATCATATCAAGGCAACGTTACCAGGAGACACCTCCCAGCATGGCAGACGTGCGCTGTTGGAGTCTCTTCGCCCCTGAAAGGTAGTGGGTGTAACGTTTTACATCTCTCTCTCGCTCAGACATGAAGGACGAGCAGCCTAACAAGGTCACATTTGTTAGAGGCATGCATATTTCCATCTGCTCAGGCGGATGGCAAAGTGCCTGGCACAAAGCAAGGAGACACTCTAAAAAGGAATTGTTTGAGAGAGGAGTGTCAAGGCAAAGCTAAGAAGGTGAGCGTTATTTAGATACCATACACTGAGACAGGCACAGACACATTAGATCAAAGCCTTCTGATTTTCAAAATCCTTTCAGCTGTATTGCATTCCAGGGCACCATGAACGTAGTGGCAGAGAAGATGCGTGAACCTTAGTAGTGATGAACCCCCCAAAGCTGAAAGTTCACTCTTTCACTTTGAATGCAGAACCTGCATCGCAAAATGGTTTGTCGTTACTGCTGAGCCTTTGCTAGAATTGAACAAGCACTGTTTTATCTTAGACAGGAGATCCACAAAGATATAATGCTACTTCAGGTTGCAGCTTGAATTTTTTTCACAGTGAATGAAGATAAAAAAGACCTCATTGTCTTTGAGGGGAGATGCACCGTCTGAGAAAAAACTCTGAACATCATTTTTGGTAAACCCCTTTGTGAGGAAAGCTATATCTCCACTTGTTTAATACTCAGGACTCAAGGATCTTCAGGTTACAGATGTTTCAAAGCCTAGGATCTTACAAAATCTGGTATCTTAACTCTGCCATCATAACGGAAATGAAGATGTTCATTAGGTTCAATGTTAAAAACATTTTCTTTGCTTAAATATTGTTTTGACTAAATATATTAAACAACTGACTGTTTACACATGCTTAGATAAGGCATGGGGATTGCAACAGAATAGAAAAGAGTGGAGTGTCTAAAGAATAAAATTATTCTTTAATATTTTTCTCTTCAGTCTTCCAGAAACATTTGGTAATTAGTAGGGAAAGGACATGAGGGTAGATAATAAGGAAGGCACAGATGAAATGTTCCTTTGAAGCATTGGTAGGATGTGCTTTGGGATGACACACAGTTAAAGGTGTTTCTTACTGCATCCTTTTTCAGTTTTACTCAGGTTTAAGGCAATGGCATTATGTTCTATTGGCTCCTGAAAAACACAACTCTTATTCAGCTGTGGGGGAAGACCCATGCCAGCCAAAATATGCACTGGGCTTCAGAGCCAAGAGGATTGGCCAGCACCAACTCAAATATGTATCATCCTACCAAGGATTTTCCTGGAAATCCTCTTTAGACTCCTGTACAGCTTTACTTGCCATCATCAGTGTAGAGTGACAGCAGGCAGGTTGCTAAAAATTGTACATAACATAAACTTTCAGCCATGCCAAAAGCAAGACCACATTCTCTAAAATTAAAAGCAAATACTGTGTGACACATATAGCCAAAGAATTTAAGAGCTACTTAACTTGTTTTCAGCAGATGCTGGGGTATGGATATACAGTAAGGGCAAACCCTCAAAGTCTGGAAATGGTTCTTAAAGCCAATGTTTATCTTTTACTTAGCCTAATTAATAGCTAATGATTGACACATGGTGGTGGATAACCACCATGTATCTTAATCTATGTTAAAGCCTCACACAGCTCCTCCTGCTTTGTTTGGCTCACTTGAAGAGGACTGTCAAC
Organism: Neopelma chrysocephalum; assembly: GCF_003984885.1. Classification (NCBI taxonomy): domain Eukaryota; kingdom Metazoa; phylum Chordata; class Aves; order Passeriformes; family Pipridae; genus Neopelma; species Neopelma chrysocephalum. The sequence goes on along the minus strand of NW_020897694.1, from coordinate 38,042,626 downwards.
AGCAGTTCATCATCTCTGAACAGGGGCTGTTAGGCAGCAATGTTCTCAGAAACTCAGCTCCTGGGGAGAGATGGCAAAGTTTGGCTCTGCAGGAGCAGCCCTGAGCTCAGCAGCAGTAATCAGGAAGGCATTTCAGGGGCCAAAGTCCCCTGCATGGCAGAGCCTGTCTCCAGGATGAATGCAATGAAAAGGGACCACTTTATTCTCCTGCTCTTTGGCTTGGGATTGAAAGCACTTTGAGATTCACCTTTTTTTCATGTTTAGCAACCAAAGGTCTTGACTTTTTGACCCTTTGGGGGACTTCAAAGGACTCGACTACAAGAATCAGAAATAGCCGGCTGAGACTATGATGGCAAGAAGAATACTCTGGAAGTGGTACACTTCCCTAGATTGAACTTGTCAGGACATGAAAAGGAATAGCAATCCACTGTGCCAGAAGGCCTGAATGGCACAAAGCCATTTCGCTCTCTAATGACAGCCCTTTACATTTGCTGATGTATGAAAGCATGAGATGTTGAAGGTGTAAATAAGGAGTATTAGAATTCTTTACCTGGTTAACATGAAAATTTTTAAGTGATAATTCACGTTCATTAATAGATTTCATAATTATTTTTCAGCATAAAAATTTTATTTCAGGAGCTTTTCCACAGTACATGAGACTATGCTAAAATAACCTATGCTACCTGGAATCCCCTTTAAAGCAATAACCTCATTTATTTTCAAACAAATACTTTTACTTACTTCAGCACTGAAGAGCTGGGCAGGTCAATGGTTCAACTGTGCTGGTTGCTTTGCAAAACAAAACAAAAAGGAGTGACCAAAATCTCACCACACATTTCAATGCCAGCCTGCTCCACGTTTTGAGTAGAGGATAACCATCCCTCTTTAGTAACCCTGTGGTTTGCATTTTTTAAAAAATGTCTCATGCTATGTTCTTCAGTTAAAATAATGAGGGAAAGAGGAAAAATTCCTGTATTCTTTTCTGGGGTGTTTGTTCCTCCTTCCATATACACTCCCTGACTCTCTTCTGAGGAAACAAATCAGAGCTTCATCTGAAAACTCATCCACTTGCTGACTTATCTGTTAACTGAACAAGCACTCTCCCAAACTGTGCTCAAAATAGTACTGCTCTCCATCCACAGACTAGTCACGATATTTTGTTCCCCTTAGTTGTGAGACTGAACTCTTCTTGTTACTTGAGTCTCTCAGGCAGATTGCGTACTCTCTTGTCAAGAGGAAAAAGTGAAATAAGGACCACGTTACACCCCAAATATAGCAGGACGATTCTGTTGAGCTCTCTTGTTTATTTTAGTCATTTGTCCACCTTCCCACACTAGATAATGCTACGTTGTGATTCATGGGCTCTGTGCGGTGTTAGACATACTCTAGACAAGAAATTCCTTCTTGGAGAAAAACCCACAGATATGCATCATGCTCTCTGCTCACCTCTGTTAACATGCTGTACCATTTTTAATTCTAATCTCTTGAGAGTAGGTGTTTGCAAACGCAGAGACTTAGCCTGAAACCTTCTGACCATGGCAACTTCCCATGGTGCAGGCTGCTTTCTACAATACTACAGATTTTATTTCTCTGGTGACTCCTTTGCCAACCTTCCCACCTTCATCAGTACTTTTCAATGCCACGTTACCACTTTACTTGTGCTGCTAAATTTTCTTGTGGAGAACAAAGCAGGGGAACAGGTTGGGTTATATTATTATCTTTTAGGAGTATTTCTAGGTGGCTAAGTTGTCTCAGTAGTCTCAATTGTCTCAGTATCAGCTCAATTGAGTCAGCTGTGCTCTGTGTTGTGGTAGCAGAGGGGGCTTGGGCAGGAGGAGACATGGAGTGGATTTTGCTGACAGTGGCATAGCCATGGGGTGAATTATCCAAGGAAACACACACCACATTGTAAAGATAGCTAGATTTGTCACCTATGAACGCTGCTTTGAGAAGGAAAATGAATGTGTGAGGGAGCAGAAGAATATCTTTAGGAGACTGAAAAAGGGCAAATTAATTACTTCAGGAAAACTTCCTCAAAGCTTTCCTTTTCTTGAAATCCAGATACACCAAATAGGAGGTGTGACACTTGGGAATATGGTTTAGGGGTGATTACAGTGATGCTGGGTTGGTGGTTGAAGTAGATGATTTTGGAGATCTCTTCCAACCTTGATAATTCTGTGATCTATGATTCCATCTAGACTTGCATAAATAAGATATACAAGCCTTTGAGGCAGCAAGCCCTAGTAGTATGTCTTCATGCAAAAGGAAGGTGTGACACTTATATGAGCCTGTGCAAGCACACCTGTGCTTGCTTAATCCAGACATCTTTGTACACATTGGCAGGGGAGACTGTGATATAGAGTACAGCTTCACCTAGAGCACACCCCTGGAGAAATCAACATTGACAGTCCCTCTAACCTTCAGGCTACCTTGTACCTACACTGTTATCTCTGTGTGAGACTGAGCTGACAGGTGACACAATCACAATCACACCTTCACTGCATTTTCTTAGTGACAACTTAACCTGTCCCTTTTTCTTTATCTGATAGTTGAGGAAAGTGATTGATTCCTCATGCATGTTGTCACTGGGAGTGCTCAAGGCTGTATTCTGGGTGCAAAAGACAGGGCAACTGACTCAGCTAGAAAGTATGACAGATTACTGTAGGTAATAATGGCCAGTCTTCGCGAACGAAGATTTGGGAAAGGTCTTTTTACCTTTCCAGCCTGCGTAATGGATTTTTTAGGTGAGACACAGCCTGCGCTGAACTGAGCCCACCCTTTAATCCTAAGGTTCATCTGCCGGGGCCAAGCAAGCTTGGACTTGGCAGTGAGGTCCTCAGGACGTAGGTTTGTTTAGAGTGACCTTCTCATAGATGGATGGCCTCACAGGACTGGCGAGCTCCATCTGCCCGGGGGACCGGGGAATCGAACCTGGGTCACAGCGGTGAGAGTGCCGCATGCTAACCACTAGGCCACCAGGGGTCCCTTACTGTAGGTAGACTAGGTAAATCTTACCTACCTAAGGTAAGAGGCAGTATCTGTTGGCCCAAAACAAGACAGATGTAGACTGACAGGTTAGACCAGGGGTGTAGGTAGCCTTCTGCATCCTCTTTCATTCGTCTGTGGGGGTAAAGTTGCTCTATCATAAATTACAAAGGCTGTATGTGACCTGCTATATATCTCTGGTCTTCTCACACTCTTGTTCTCCATCATGTGCCTGGAGCTATGACTTCAGTTTTAAAGTGCTGAAGAGCTGTAACAGGCACTTCTGTGACACGTGTCTGACAGCCTGGGCCCCAAAGTTGTTTATTTATAGGTTGCTAGACATGCTTCACTCCTATTTCTGAAATAGACACTTCCCCATCACATTTGTGGCCATAGTAACTTGCTCTCAAATCACATAGATTAGGTTTTCTGCTCTCTTGTGCCACTCCTTAATAGAAGACCTAACGTGGTAAAACAAAAATGAGCTTCTCAAGGAGGGGAGAACTGCAAACAGAGGGTTAGCTGTTGTAGAGGAGAGAGATTTGTGAGGACAGAGACTAGCGGACCCTAACAGCCCATCTGAAGCCTTGGGAAATGAGGGGTCTTTGCAGGCAGGAGCAGAGCTGTACAGTGCACCACAAATAAGTAGACCAAGAATTGCAAGACAGACCCTGAGCAGTGGATTCGGAGGTTATTTTGGATCGCTGTTTTGGAGCAACAGATAAGACAGCATGTCTCCAGATGAAAAGGATCTGAAACAATTTAAAACCAGATCCAATACTCCAGTATTCTCAATGACCTTCTGTGAAAGTAATTAAAAAGCAAAAATAAAATACAGAGAGCTGAAATAGAGAGACTGCATAAATCTCCAAATGTGAGTTACCTCACAGCTGAAATCCCGCAAGCCAACCTATGTTACCCGTGTTTCTCTAGCAAACTACCAAGTGGAAAACATCATCCTTTTTGTGTGTGGATGAAAATCCTGCTTCTTCTTCTCTCTCTGGTTTCTAGCAGACTGGACAGTATGATCATCCATGTGAGCATTCGAGCCACTTCACCCAGACCTGGCAGGGATGGCCCCAGCCATAACACTTGTTCCCTGCTGACATGCAGGGAACCCTTAATGGGGTTACAGAGGAGAGGGACACAGGCAGTTCCTACTGTAAGAGCCAGACTTGTCACCTTGATGTGTGCTTATAAAATGGTCTCACAGCTCTGGGGAGCCTAGTTGTTGCCGGGCTAATGGCTAGTGAAAAATGCAGACTTTTTTTCCCAGGATGTGAAGTCTTGTACAGTATTAACTAACCATTCAGATAACCTAAAAACACATTTTAAAATCATCAAAGTATATAGGTAGAAGTGGTTTAATTTCTTTCAAAATACAATGTAGTGAAGGATGCCAAGATTCCCCAGTAAAAGGTTAAAACCCCCAGCAAGGCCTGAAGGTTGTTAAATCACCTTGAACCATAATGCATGCCCACGGGTGAGGGGGAGCTGGGCTGAAGAGCTCTGGCTGGGAGCATAACTTTGCTGCAGAGAGCAACATCCCTCTGCTCTGAAAGGAAAAGAGCTGTGGCCAAGCATGAACATCTTAGTGCTTCCCCCCAGTTGCATCTTTCACACTGCCCTAAACTTTTACCTCAGAGTCCTCAGGCTGTGTTGATAGCTCAAGGACAGCAAATGTCTGAGTTGTGCTGGGAAATGGCTTCCAAATTATGAACCTGATTTCCCTGGAATCGATTCCTAAATTCTTAGCACATGCTTAAGACTCCTGAGTCAGGAAAAGATTTACATGTGGGCAAATGTCCATCCTGGCTGAAATGTGCCATGAGCATGTACAGTTCTCAGCTCTGAGCACAGGTTTAGGACTCTTCCTGGGACTGTGGAGTCATGGGTTCAAAAACCAAGGTTGGGAGCTGATCCCAGAGGAGCAGTGGGATGGGCACAATCCATGCTAAGAATATAGTGAGTCCCTTATCCTGCAAAGAGAAGACTTTTCCTCCCACCCGCTTGGCTGGGAGTGCTGGGTGAGCCTTATGTGGGGAAAGAGGCCACCACTGTCCTTAGGGACAGCAGTGATGAGGATGCAGAAGGAGGGCATCCTTGCAAAGAGCCGTGGCTGCCAGTCTGTTAAGCTTGTGGCAGTGTTTTCCTGTTAAATCCCAATTAACTCAGTTTTAAATGCTGAGTCCAGGCAAGTGTGTGATATAGAAGGACTCCTCAAGACAACTCAGGTAAACTGTATGCTTTATAACTTCTGCTTTTAGTGTCTTATTTCAAGAGTCTGTTAACTTAGAATAAAAATCACATCTTTTAATATAAGTGAGATAGGTTTAAATTCAAAAATGCTTGGAAATTCAGGTTTTGATTATTATTTTTCTTCTCTACTTCCAATTAAGAGTGGGCTATTAATGGCGACACAAAAGTTCTCGGGTAACGCAGTTTAAGCTGAATGCTTTAAACCATTTAAACATAAAGGACTTCATTCTCCTTTATACAAAGGAACTAAAGTGATAGAAAATAATATTTAAATCCCCTTTCAGATCTAAATATTTTCATTAAGAGTAATTTTAATAGTATGTGTCTAATCCAAACTAATGTTGCAAAAGATGGTTTAGTGTATTTAGTAGAAAGTATTTACATGATAATAGATAAAGTGAATGCATCATTTTGCAAGCTATTAAAAAATACTTAATAATTCCAGTATGAACACTCAGCTGTAAGAGCTGCTTTCCATTGCAGTGAACTTTCTGTTATGGAAAGGAAAGAAATGATTTCTCCACATGGCTGAGCATCAGATTTCTTTAAGCATGAAAGCAGGCTTGTAAAGGGTAGGTGTTTATGCGTGCTTGTTTCCATCGGGAGTGTTTTCTGACATGCGAATAACCTGCCATCCACCAGCAGATTTTAAGCAGCTCTGCTTTAAAATCTTCTGCCACAAACCTGTGTCAGCTCAGCCCATCATGTGCATTGATTAGCTTAATTTTAAGAGTCAGTGTCATAGTTTCTTTGGTGCTGTGCTGCTGCAGCTGGGTGAAAAGCGCTGAGTGGCAAAAGGGGAAAACTGTAAAAGGTATCTGTGGATAATAGGTGGGCTCTCTTGTCCTTTCCCTCTCTGAATCCAGCTCTGAAGACAATCTCTGCTAACTCAGAACACTACCAGGATTGATTTCCCACTGGTAGTTGACTTGGAGCAACTCTTTTTTTCTGAGGTAGTGTTTATAGCTGGTATCTGGAGGGTTTTGTCTTGTTTTGTTTGAGCAGTGCTCACTGTCTAAAATAGTGAGGATGTTTAAAAAAGTGAGAATGTCCTCATACTTTCAGATAAGCTGAATGGTATTAGGGCTCCATAGACTGTACATGGTGCCTGAGGAGACTCACTTCGACGCAAATATTTAAGCTGTAACATCTGCATGCCCTCAGATGGTACCTTCCCTTCTGCATATATATACATCTGACTTTACATCCCAGGGGAAAAAAAGGCTGCATTGCATAACCAAACTTGTGCTGAAAAATCCACTTGGGAGTCTGACACTTCAGGAATACCCTCAAGCTGAAACCAGAGGCTCCCTCTGTTTCACTTAGCAGAGGGGGGTGGGCAAAAAGCTCCTGTCATCCCATTGCTGACCAGTGCAATGCTTTCCACAACGCAGCCTGGGACCCCTCTTAAGGTCATAGAATCACAGAATGGTTTGGTTTGGAAGGGACCTTGAACATCATCTAGTTCCAGCTCCCCTACCACAGGCAGGGACACCTTCCACTAGACCAGGTTGCTCAAAGCCCCATCCAACCTGGCCTTGAACACTTCCAGGGATGTATTCCAGGGATCCTCTCTTCCTGTTCCCATGTCTCTGCTGCTACTGTCATGTCACACCTAGCAACCAATCTGGATGAAAGAAAAAACAAAACCAAAAACCAGACAAATTTTTTTTAAAAAACCGCTTTATTTCAGTCTAGCAGTAAAGGTAGTTTGTGAGTAAGAATGAGCAGCCAAGACCAGGACAAGGAAATATTTGTCTAAGCCATCTGATAATAGTAAGATAAAAGATGCCTGGCAGGTGACATATTAAGACTGAAAAGACTGTAATCTGGAGTGAAGAGAGAGGGAGGGGAGAAAGGCCGAAAGGAAGGGCAGGAGGATAAGGACTTGCACCCATCTGGATTTTTGCCCTTGGTGGAGCAGGATGGCTGAGGCACTCTTTTTGGACAGCTATACATGTCCCTGTTCCATGGAGGCTCTGAGGTATAACATGACTTACCTGGGGAGCACAGGGAGTCACTCCGAAGTGCCCTGCGCTCTACTCGCAAATGTACAACAAATAATTCTTCTGTCATGTCAGCATTCATCTATGCAAAACTGATTGAGTGGATGTTTTGGGGGACAGCTAATGTTACAGTACTTTTCTGAAACATATTTTTCTACCCATGGCAGCATTGCACAGTTGAACACCAGGTTCCTGTAAATGATTAGTAAGACAAATGTTCACCTTTTGTCTTTGTCACAGTGACTGGAATGAACCTTACTGCCTTCAGTGATTATAATTCATGCGTCTCTAAAACCACAAGGTATGTTTTTTACATGATTGATATCCCCTCTTCCACCCACCAGCACTGCTCATAACTCTCCTTTTCTTCCAAAGATGCTAGGACCCACTGGCAAAATTCACTAAGTATTTGCTTGAAATACTATTATATTGTTAAAAACAGGAGCTCTTCACAAAAGACACATCTGACATTTCCAAGGAGTGTCTAGTGAGTTAAAGTATCTGGAAAGTGTCTGTTGTGAGCATGATGGAAGAAGTGGTTCAGAATAATCATTTGCAGCAGGAAGTAGTTTCAGCAAAGACCTTCCTTCACTTAGAAGGGAGGTGCTGATAGAAGCTAACCTAAACCAGTTTATTTATTAACATTGTTAGCAGTTTTGATAATAACAGCAATAACCATAGCAATAATAATAACAACAATAATTAATTGATGTGGGATGGGCTGCCTGCAGCAGGCTCACTGCCCTACAGTCTTAACTGCTTGTTTACCGTTCTGTACCTTGTGGGACCTCAGAAAATGTCTGCATATTAAAGAAAATAAAAACATCTTTGCATATTTTTACAATCCACTTCAAAGCCTGTGTGGGCTATGAAAGCATGTACAGTCTAAGTAATGAAATAATAATTGAAAAAAATAACCCCTCTCAGATAATCCTAACCAAGAGCCTTTCTTTGAATTCATAGCAGTGATCCTAAACAAAGCCAAGGACACTGCTTGGAGTGGAGGCTTTTTGTGACATGGTACTATGGAGAAACACACCATTTCCCAAAGTATCTGCACCAGTTCCAGAAATATCTCTCTTGTCTGGATACACCTACAGGCTGACAAAATGTTTTTATTTGGAAGATTGTTTAGGCATCCCAAATTATTCGACATTGTTAAATGTTTAGCTTGGTGTGGTCCTACACGATGCTGCCAGCTTGGTGGGAAATCATAGAGCCTCAGCGAGTAGGTTGCAAAATCTTTGCTCAGGAAGTTAAATCTGTTTTTGCCTCTGCCACAGCGATGCAGATGTAGTTAACTTGTCCACAAAGAAATCACTATTAGTTTGTCTGAAATGACCAGCATTAATAACGCAGCAAGAAGGGACTATAATTCTTCTGCCATATGATCCAGAGATCACAACAGATTCTGATAGCAGGGAAGTGAAGATACAAGGTGACTGAAGACGAGCCCTAGATCAGACTTTTATTGTCTTGTGGATGCATGTTTGGGCAGCTTTCATAATAACTGGTACCAAGAAGAGGAATTTTGACAAACTGCTTTCTTGGAAAAAAAAAACAAACTCTTCTTGCTTATCTTTGCATGTCCCCACTATGGTACCACCACTCTTCAGTCTCTCTGAGCACCTACAACACATCTGGCCAGATGTGCTTCACCCCTTTGACATTTACCACACCATGGTTTGAGAGTAGAACCTTAGAAGACTTTTATTCCAAATTAGGCTGGTGCACTACAGAAATGCAGATAGCAGGGTGTTCATATTTTTTAACCTAGCCTGCCCAGGACACGTGTGCCCCTTCCTGGCCCACCTTCCTGAGCCACTTCTGACCCACCTTCCAGGGCCTCCACTGACCACAGCAGGATTCATGAGTTTTTATTAAAGGATTGAGTTAAAGGCTTAAGTCAGACATGAACAAACCAGGCTGATATACTTCAGGAAGGCTGTTGAATAAGAACAAGATAACATTTTGTCAGGACATCTGTCAGAAATTGTATGCCTGTAGCTGATCTTGCCCAGGAGGGGAGGCTTCTGCTTTTCTGTGACTCTGTGGTGCTCAGTGAGCCCCATGGTCAGGAGGAGGAAAGCTAGAGGAAGCTACAGAGAGCCTGAATTTCTCAGGACATTATAACAGTTTATTAAAAATACATAATGAAAAAACAGCTTTGGGAAAATGTGAAGAGTATCAGAAATTCAAATTTTGAAACTTGCCTGAGGCATCACTTCTAGAATAATCAAGCTTCTATAAAAAGTGGTGACTTGATGCGGGGTTATTGTTACATCTATGTGATGTTCGTTTTCACTAGAAGAGGAAGTGAAAGTGAGGAGTGTGTGCTTCTTGCTACAACATTCAATGCCCTTATGACAGAGCCTGGTGAGAGGCTTTGGCAAACCTTGTCCTGAGCTGGGCCCGGCACAAACTGTACCAGAGCTTATAAAGTCACTGGTTAGTCTTCAGCCTTCACCTCAGATATTTTCAAAGTAGGGTCTGGGAAATTATACAGTCAAGGACCAGGAGAAGGACCACTCCCATGATGTGCAACTCCATCGCTAATGGCGACTTCACTGCTAGAAAGAAGTCCTTTCTGAGAAAGGGGTTTGTCTGCTGTATCATCAGAGAGACCTTTTCACACTCTGGAGAAACAGAGAAAAGGAAAGGACTACTTACTGAGTGCTAATGTGTGGCACTTGCAGGATGTGTGTGTTTTCACCTAGAATGCAAGGTAGGATACTCACACTTTTTACCCTCCTGCATTCAGGGCTTGATTCAGAGACCTTGGAAACTTTTCACTGACTTCAGGGGAGTTTGGAACATGTCCAAAAGTTACCCAACATCCTGGAAGGGGAAAAAGATAAACTGGCTGTTTCACCTGGAAAGATCCAGGAAAAGAGTTCAGGAAGAGATAATTAGGATATTGTGGCATTTGGGGGGTTTTAAAGGTTTTTTTTTATTGTTGATGTTTGGTTGGGTTTTACTTCCACATAGCAGCTCATAATCTAATGCCTAGATTGTTTTTAATGTGACATTTTTCTTCTTGTTTTGATTTCTAAGGAGGACAGCCCATAGGCCCCTTGGCTGCAGGGCCTGTCAGGTGGTTGAAAAGGAGCAGCAGGTGCTGCTACAGAGAAACGCAGTCCATGACCCAGCTGGCAGCCAGGACTCCTGAAGGGCCAGGGAAAGTGGGAGTCACTGGGGCAAGATGACGTTGCAGAGCCATGCTCAGATGTCCCCTCCCCAGAGCCAGGCTGGGCAGACGCTGCTATGAGGGGCAGAAGGTGACTGGCAGCTGATGCAGCAGCACGAGGTAACAGGGTGACCCCTGAGCCTATAAACTCAACAGGAGAGTTTATAAACCCGTGGCAGTCCTTGTGACTGTCCCAGGGGCTGGTGAGCAAGTTGCAGGAAAGGCAGAGGTTTTATTTGGATAATGAGAGCCATGGTCTGTTTTAGTCTGGACCTGGTCCAAAGTCAGTCTTAATAATCTTGGTTGTGTTTAGGCTGAACTGAGTTTTGCTTTCCATTTTTGAGAAAGCCCAGAGAGCAGGCTCCCACTGTGAAAGCCCTATCAGCCAAGCTGTTGATGTGAAACAAGTCTCACATTTGTTTCCTTTCATATCCTTTTGGTTTAGAAGCAACACAGATGCATTTAACAGGAACACACACCCTAAAAATAATATCTTCAGAATAGCTGGAAAATCAAGATTTTTACTTCCTAATGATTGCATTAAGCAACCCTGCTTTATGATCTTGCCTTAGAATGGACATCACACAACTAATCAGCCTTAAAAACACAAAGAGTTTTCACACTTTGCTACCTTTAAGATAATATGCTTTTTAATGGTTTTCTGCTAATTAGCTGCCATGACTTTCTAATCTGTTGTCAGAGGCTCTTTTTAGTTCATGTCAATAAAATCAACAAGCATTATGGTCTTTTATTCAAAGTATGCTGATAAAGGATAAGCAAACACAGTGGTGCTGCTTTCTCCCCACCTTCAGCTGTGCCCCTCCAAATATCAGATCTGATGTGTCATCCACCTACCTGGGCAGGAGTTGCCAGGAGGGGCTGAGGATGGGGAAACCACTCAGTAGGGATGGGGAAACCTCCTTGGTAGGAGGATGGAGCAGAAAGCTATCACTATAGCCCTGTCACAGATTTCTCTGCTGCTAAAGCACAGTAGAAAGCTCAGAGAAAACCACAAAGTGTAGCCCTCCACACAGGATACAGTGGATTGATAAACATGGTAGTTTTTTCAGAAATGGAGAGTGTTTTGTAACTGCCACGATGCTCCATTACAGCTCTCCTCTTTCTCACAGAATAGAACTTCAGTTTGAGTGAAATGAACATAATGTCAGTAAAGAAAAGAGCCATCTGAATATAAAGAAAAGGGGACAAAGCCTTCTTAACTGTGGTTAGTCTCTGAGTATCTCCATGGTCTAGATATTGCCAACAGTAAGTCCAGCTCTTGCACTCTTCCTCTTACAAATACCTTTGTTCAAGCAGTGTCAAGCACTGGCTGGGCTAATAACAATAGTGCATATTAAGGAAATACGCACAACCGCAATAAGGAGTAAAAAATTATCTGAAACACATTCTTGGATGCCTATTTTAAAATAAACATTTACAGTGTCAGTTCTTCAGCAGTCCTCAACAGGACCAGCCTAATCCCATAGCCTCAGGATTTGTCAGCTTGGATTGCAGCTAACATCAGCCTTTCTTGTCTTACACTGCAAGCTGTCTAGCTATTCCTAGCTAGCACAATTGTCTGTGCTCATATTTTCCACCCAGTCTCAATACAACACTCAGACATTTCAAACTGATAGTTTAATTAAATTATGGCAACTAGGATTATTTCAGGTCCAGAAGTATGTGAGACAGAGATGCTGAGGATAAACATGGCACTTGTGCTTTCAGGGGAGGGGATAAACTCTATTTTGTAGGAAAATGTAGCTTTCTGAGGACTAAATTTGAAACTGCATTTGAAACCTCTAGAAGGCATGCTTCTTTCATGCATTTCAAGTTAGACACTCCAAGATGGAAGCCATCAAGATTGCATGGAAACTCAGTCTTACATATGCGTGGAGAACTGGAGATCCACCTATTCCTCTACGCTAAAGAAGTATTTTTACATTGTTTAGACATTTTCTGTGCAGAAAGGAGTGCCAGGACAGCATGGCTCCCTATGTAATGTTCTGCTTGGCTTTTACGAGCCACCCAAAGAGTAACGTTGAGTTCCATGTGTTAAATTATGTGTCTAAAGGGCAAGCTAGCAAGTAATAAGCAGTAAACCCAGGCAGGATCAGTGACAGATGGAGGTAGCCTGATGACTTGAGCAGTGAAAACAGGGCCCACTGAATCAGCAACTCCCTACAACTATAAAGAGAAAAAAATTACACCCAGTGAGGGGGTAGTCCAATGGGTCAGAGAGCCATGTAGAGGAAAGGGAGATAATACATAACAGAATGCAGAACTTAGCATAGTATGCACAGGAAGGAGAATCTGAGTCTTGTATAAAATGTCTTACAGGAGGTTTTCAGGGGAACTTGGGAATGTGTGGGTCTCCCCAGTGGATATTGATGGGGAAGACTGAAGGTGGAAAAATGAAGGCATCAAGATAAACTGGGGTGATAATAAACACGAGGAAATAGAGGGGGAAAGAAGATAAAAGGGCCTAATTGAGTGTACACTTGCTTGATGAAGTCCTATGCTTCTACACTACCATCTATTCTGTATTTTCACTAAATCCTATTTCTACCAATCTTCTCTAAGCATGTCATTCTCTATCCTGAGTCATTTAATGTGATTGCTACCAAGCTGCAAACAAGACTAGTAGGATTAGGGAGTACCAGCACCCAGAGTGGGACCACAAACCTCTGAGGTTTGTAGGTCCCAGTGCCAGCAGCTGGAGGAGACTGGGAGCAAGGTGCCAGCTAGAGGACAGAGTGCCCATGACCAGCTCCTGAACTATGCATTAAGTATGTCCTGAAATGACATGCACTGTGCATATATCCCAGTAGCAGGCTTCAATCCTCATTCCCTAGAGAGGGGCAACAAGATGGGGCTGTCTGTGCTGTTCATGTTTGTGTGAGTGCTGGTGGTGCTGGTGGCACTGATTCCTCTTTGTGGTGATCCATGTAACCAGAAATGCATATTGTATGCATGTATGTGTTTGCCAATTGGGAATGTACGCTCAACCTCACTACAGGCTGTACCCACGAACACGGACCTGCAGCAGCCCCACCTACATCACAAAGCTCATGAGATTCAGCCAGCCATGAACTTGCTGGAGCCACCTCCTTGCTGAGGTGCTTTTCCAGCTTTCCAGAGATAAAGACTGTGTCCCAAGAAGACTTCATTATAAACTTCCAAATGTCCCACACAACTCATGGAGAAATATCTGGTTACCTCTGGCTTTGTATTTTTTCTAGGAGAATGGCCCAACGCCCCCTCCCCCCCTTACTGAATTGTGGCTTATTTGAGAATGGAATGATGGTGGTTTGCCAGTTATCCTTAAATCACTCCTACCACCAGACAGACTTGAAGATAAAGTAAGGAATGAATTATTCAGGAACCCAGAGATCAGCATTACAATCTCCTTATTTAGAGGCAGCTGTGCATAAAGAAAAGAAAACTTACAGCTGCAGACAGATTATTCTAACTCTGTTATCTGTTTTTTTTCCAGTTAAAATGCTCTCATCATGCTTACATACCTTTCAGCTGGAAATTTGCCTTTGAGCAAGACCTGGTCCACAGCGTGTATTTCATTGAGTGGATGCTTATTCAGGGATATGTACGTCCTTGCACACCTCTTTTCTTACCTGAGGTATTTCAAGTCCTCCTCACATGTCTCCCATCCCTGCCATCACATCAGCTGGGAAGTATTGGTGCCTGCTGGATAGGTGGGTTCTTCTGCCCAAACAGGGAAAAAATATCTTGGTGCTTACCTTAATGCATTCTGCCTGTGAAGGAAAGCTTTTCCTCAAAGGCAGATCAAAATTCAGGCCTCCTTGCATTAATTCTTTATACACTGAAAACACCAGCTCATATATATGTATAAGCCAACAATCACAGTAGATATAAATATATAAACAGTGATAATGAATGCAGTTAATTAGATCTTGACTGCATTGAGACGAGAATTAATGGTAATCGAATTATTTCAGGCTGAAAATGACATGAAGATGCTTGGCAAGAGCTATGCCCCTGCAATACCCCATGATGGCATTCTCTTCCTTTGAAGGTATGGATGTACTGGAGGAGACAGTTTTGGAAAACATTGAAACCAAAAGTCACTTATCGTATTTATCATATTCGATATTCTGTTAACACTGCTTTATTTTTCATCTGTTCTCCCAAATCCAGGATTCCCATTAGCCAATTCTCTACATCAGGCAGTCCCTGTGTTTAGTTCTCATATGAACACTGGTGACAATCCTCACTTGCAAAGTTTCGAAAGTGGTCTCTCATGGCAAAAATTTTTACTTCTTTTCTAAGGACTGTAGATATACCTGCCACTGTCACATGAGCAGGAGGATGATTTTGTATTGTTTGACATTACCCTGATCTTATCTCTGGGAAGAATGATTTTGACCTAAAAAAATAACTTTTGCTTTTGCACAAGCACTGCTGCCTGGACAGTTTTATACAGAAGGATTGTCCTTGATAAGATTCTGTCATTCAAATCTACAGAGCTACCACAAGAAAGCTGAGCAATTTGAGCTGTTAGCGTGTTTGAAAAGGAGCAGAACTGCTCTGTTATTTGTAGTCACTGTGTCACACATTGAGTCACTCACGTGAGTCACACGAGTCATTTTCCATCATAGCAGCACTAGGTCCCACATTTGAAAGGCTTCTCAATTCAGTCCTTTAACAAAACTGTGACAGAAAGAGTACTTTCGGAGCTGTGTTCCTGAGATCCCCCAGTCTTCCCCTACCACACTTTCTCCTCCTCCTGCTCCTCTTCTTCATCACCATCATCAATATTTTTCAATACTCAATATCTATTTTTCTAAAAATTTGATTTCCAGAAGGTGAAGTTGTCTCCAGAGCCCTTCCTGACACAACAAAAGATCGAGACCAAAGTAGGATACGAGCCAGAGTCCACAGGTTTGGGATCCAGTGTTGTTTTAGTATTTGTTGTGACAATCCACAGAACTGAATGCCCTAAAAGCACTTCAGCATGCAAGGCAGAGATAACAACTTCTCTTTCTTTCTATTTGTTCATCTCCCTTAGTTCTAGACTTTTCAATGCCAGAAAGCCTTTCTTTTTATAGTTCTTTAGGTCTGGCAACTATCAAACCAGTTCAGGCCCAAGATCAGTTTCAAACCATGGGTGATGCCCACGGTTCATGTAGTGACTCAGAAAAACCTTCTCGATACACTCTTGCAAAGAAGCACATTGTTCCTAAAAGAAAGAAGCATTGCTATCTTCTGAGCAGGAGCCAAGTTTAGCACGATCACATATCAAAGAGACCTGTGAACCTCTTTCCTCCATCTTGGCAGGGTACTCTCCAGAGTATTTAATATTTGTGCCCAAAAATTAAACGACAGATTTGTTTACAGAAGTGTTTTCCAAGAAATGTTTGGAATACACTCGGCAGCTGCCCTGATCGCTGGTGCTGGGCATACCTTGCGTGTCTGGGTGATTTATGGATTTGAACTGCTTTCTGCACCCCTCCTGTTTGAGAGGCAAGGGCGAGCTCCAGCACAACAGAGGAACCATAAAACAACAGCTGCAAAAGATAGCCAGAGCTCCTGCCTTGGTTTGGCACACTTTGCCAAAACTGTGCCAGGCGCACATGCTTGTGTGGGGCTGGATAGGGGAGGAATACCACAAGAATGTTTGTCAACTGCAAGAGAAGAGGAATAATGTGTTGTGGGGAGATAAAGTTAAATGAGTAGGTGTGGGGAATGAGGTGAAGGTGCAAAACTGCAGATGTTTTGAGAAAACATCCATTAATCCTTGAGAAGAAAGAAATGGTGGCAAGGATGCTAAGGAGGCAGTGATTAAAAGTATTATCTTGCAGGTTTCATAGCTTGAGTGGAGAGGGGAGGTTGGCAGACCCCACTGCTGATACTGTAGGTGTCTGGTGCAGAAAGGAAGCAGGGGAGAGATGTGATGTGCCAGACATAACAGCCAAGAGAAGAGATGGTAGAGCACAGAAAGAAATGCAAAGAGAATTATAGTGATGCTAAGGTGGTCTAGTATTACCTTGGGTGATGGTTTTATGAGGTATGCATGCAGGCGGCAATTAGGAAAAGGTCAGCAAATTCATAGTCAGGATGCGTGCAGAGGCAGAATGCAGAAGAAAAAGGTCAGCAAATTCAGAGTCAGAATATGTGCGAAAGCAGCATGCGGATTTTGCATGATAAAGACTCTAATTTCACTGTCCTTCAGTCATATTGAATGTAAGTGCATCTTTTCAATGCATGAAAAAGACACTTGTGGGGGTTTCTTTCCCAACTTGAAAATCAGAGAGCTCTTCGTGCATTTTGATCAGTGGGGAAGAATTTTACTTGTCTCAGATGACGAGACACATAGAGTGAAAACTTGTCACTTCCTTGCTTAGCATGCTTTGGGTTTGTTTTCTTCACTCCAACAACTTAATGGCTAAACATGTCTGTCAAGTCTTTCAAAATAATACACAACCGTAGAGCTGATAATTTGTCCTTGAATTGTTTTTGAAAAATCTGATCAGGTTGGCAGCCCCGATGATGTCAGAAGTAGCTGTTATTTAACTGAGGGATCATAAGGAGCTGCTGTCCTGGTAAACGTCATGTTGTCTGTTGAACTTGATCATAAAATTAGGATGACAGTTTTAATATGTATAACTTTTTTCATCCACCAGCAAAATCATTGTGACGTTTCACAAAAGGCATCAGTGAAACAGATAAATACAATCATCTGAAGACTTTTTATGTTATGGATGAGAAAATCAATGACCAATGAAAAGAGAAAACAAGCATTTGAAGCTTATCACAATCATGTACAGGATCTGAGTAAGGGGCAGTGGCAGGTGGCAGGTTTGACATTAATTTTGGCACTTGTATCCAGAATAATCTAGGCTCTACAGTGAAATGTTTCTCATTGTGTTAAATGGCCTATGAGGTACACGGTAGCCCTAGGCTGCACTTCTATCATCAACATAACAAACTTCTAGCAAAGACTGAGTTATCAGTTGATTGTGTCTCCAGGGGAAGGATATACACTGTCATGCCAACAGCTGCTCTTTATAAACATAACTTTTTAATATTGCTGGGCTTGTTTCAAATTGCACATGGTGGTCTTCAGCAAGCTAACCTGAGCCACCAGGCTTGTATCAAGTCAACACCAAGAAGGGTGACCATGCTCCTACTCCACAATGTGCAGAGATGATACAAGGCTTAAATATTTTTGTGCAAGATTCTACACTTATCACCACTCCAGCTGCATTAACCTAGTTTCTATTTCTCCACTGTTTTGGGAAGTGCCTTTGGAGGTAGTATAATGTCAAACTAATTTTAGAGCCGAAGTCCTACTTTATATGTTCTAAGAACATCATATTGATTGCTATACAGTAATGAGTGCAGCCAGGGTGATTTTGAGGTGCTGAAGCACCTCTACTTGAGATCATGTGCCCTCCACCCAGTGAAGTCTGAGTCAGAAGATGTGGGGAAGGAACAATCAGAACCAGTCGTGGAACATTTTGCTAGGAAATGTGCTCCTGCCAGAAGGATCCTTCTATTGGTTGTGGAGGTCTGGAAAATTCTTAGTCCACTAAGGGTTGGGGGTTTTTATCATTTCAGTATTTTTGGTTTTATTTTATCCTTTTTGTATTTTCCAAATCTTGTTCTCGAGCAGTGATCTCTCTCATAGTTTCCCCTACAAGTGGGAAACTTGAGCCCCAGGGAGCTTAATTTAATTTTTTTTTCAAAGTGCTTGGCACTTCCAGCTCCTCTGTCCTTCACTGGGACTTCCATGCACTTGCCAGATAACAGTTATCTCATGAGAAAATACCTCTCTTCAAAAGGCTTTTTTGCGCATGTACTCGTACTTACTGGTAGAGTTAGGTACAGTGGGGTAAAGACATTAATTCAAACAGGCAGGTAAATGTGCAAACAGGGCACCAAAATTCAGTGTTACTGGGATTGCTTCTCTCATCTGCTTTAAACTCAGGCAATCACTTGGATCCCTTTGTCACTACAACTCACAAAAGTTTATATCTTAGTTTGTTGTTAGGTGAAGCCTCCTTAGCTTTGTCAGGACTTATTTTAGTGGATTATGAGGGTAGATTTAGCTTTGGACCAAAGAAGTTTCAGCATGATCCAAAAACAGCAGCTAAAGCATAGTGAATAAGTATTTCAGCCAAAATGGGAAAGGGCAGAGATGGGGCCATGAAACAGCTGCTAAGAGCAGTGGCCTTTTATAAGCTGTAACATTTGCTGGGCAGATAAATGGAGTGACGTGAAGAAGAAATTATTTCTGCTTTTCCAACTCTGTTTGCACTCTGAAAACATATCCAGAGCTCCCTCTGGCTTGACAGTCACCATCCAGTCCTCTCTTTAGTCGGGGCACTTGTCAGTGCTGTATCACCAGGTCTGCAAAGTGAGCCCTGAGATATGGGGCCAGAAGTAGGGGCAGAAAGCAGCTTGGGGACTGGATTCATCTCCCTCAGTGTGAGTGGGACAGGGGATGGAGAGGGAGGGGGAGAAGGGGGAAGTCTCCCTAGGTTTTTAACACAAAGTTTGGGTTTAGAGGTTTTGGAGAGTTCAGTGTCTGAATTTTCAAATTAAGGCTCATCTGCATCATTTATCTGAATGTGGCATTGCTTGTGCTGGGGAAAGAGCTCATGCCTGCACTCTGAGCTCTGACAACCACCAAGCATGAGGGGAGCAAGCTGCAGAGACTGGCCATGGGATGGACCAAACATCCCAAGCATTTGAGTTCAGAAACAGCTGGAGAAACTCACTGGAAGAAAAGAAAAATAGTTGCATCGAGGTCATTAAATACAGTTTGCTTCTGCCTCAGAGAGTTCTCAACCCAAAACATGTGGGAATTCAAGAAACTGTTCAAGGGTATATATATATTTCCAAGCACAAACTAGTGGCCATTGTTGAAGGCAAGAAAATAGGCTAGGTTGAGCTACATCTGGCCCAACAGATATATTTGAGACACATTACACATAGCAAGGGCATCTCATGCTGAGCGAGGCACATTTCACATAAATTCAGTCACCAGAAGTTATCTGGTGATTGAATTTATGTGCAAGTAAGTCTGGTGTGAGCCATCTCCTCTCAGCTTGTAGTCAGCAGGAGATAGGCACCTCCAGCCCCCACAGAAAAGCACACAGATAGCAGGCTTACACTGGATGCCAGCTTTTGATGTCAAAAATTGGGTGAGGTGAACTGCTGATGACAGTGCCCATGAAAACATGCAGGTCACAGGGCTCCAGGTGTTTCAGCCTGCTCTCCAGCCTGAGCATATCTTTGCAGCAATGACGTCTTCTTGGAGGTTCAGCTCAGAACACAGCACGTAAGGGGAAACCAGGCAGAGATTAGGCCCTTGGAAATCACACATGCTTTGCTGCTCCATAGAAAAGCACCTCCATCTCACCTGTGCTCCAGAGTCTGAACATGGTGGTGGCAATGAGGACAGCTGTCCACCAGGAGGAAGCTAGAGCTGAGTTCCTCCAGGCACTTCTCCATCCCCAGATATCCAGAGGTCACTGGAATCCCTAAGGCTGCTGCTGCTAGAGCCCAAATGCTGCCTGCCACAAGCATTTTCACAGGTGTGGGAAGGCCTGAAGATGTCTGATGCTCCTGGCACCCTGCGTGCCTCCTTCCAAAAGGCTGTGTGGCCACAGGTTTCCATGGAGGTTGGCATTTGTGAGTGCTCTTCCCTCAAGTGTGAGAGGGCTGGGTGTGGAGTTTTATGTGCAGATGTCTAGTTTGGAAGGCACTGATGCGAGTAGAGAACTGGCTGAAATTTTTGCTTTACTTCCTGCTGGTGCCTTAGTCATGGAAGAAACATGGCTGGCTCTGGGGCTGCAGACCCATGGAGATGGCAAAAGGGCCTACTGTGTCATCACTGCGGTGGGTCAGAGACCTTCAGGTCCTGTTCCTCTTCTTAAAGGGCTAACTTCCAATACCACGGTATAGCTGAGACACCTGGAGAGGTCTCTGCTTCTGACAATACCCACTCCTCTCTTATTAGCCTGCCACCCTTCTGTATCTGAGAAGTGCTGGTGCCCTGAGTGTGCGGGCATTCCCCTGCCTGTCTCAAGGAAGTGGCTCAGCTGTTACCTGCTGCCAGGAGCCCATGATCAGGGCCAGTAGCCTGAAAGGTTGCTGATGCTTTAGCTTTCTGGTAGCATCATTTTTCAAGTTGTCCTTCTTTCCCTGAGGAGGCTCATCAAACAGTAAAGCAATACCCAAAATAAAACTGGAATAGTCTAAGTAGAGGGACAATGGGAACCAACCAGCTTCAGAGTATGTTTGCTCTTTTCAGAGAGAAAATCTGAACTGTAATCCACCTTCTCAAGTTTTCAGATGAAGTGTGCTGGGAGGCCACATTTACATCAAACTGGTCCCTAGTTTCTGGATGTGGACATCAGATCCAAATGGCTCTGCAGCTGGGTTGACATCTGGGGATTAAACATGTCATTACTGCCCAGAACATCTTGGACTGGGGCAGGGACAACCATCATTTATCCAGGTTGTTCCTACAGCATTACCCGGATCCTTGAATTGTGCAAACAAAAATATTGGCTAATGTGAAAAGGTTGAGGCTTTCCAGAGCTGTCCAAACATATGTCTTAACTACCACATTTTTGCTGCTTCAACAGCTTTTCATAACTGTTTATTGTTCTGGGAAATGTGAAAGGGCTGTTTACATGGTAGCTAAAGGAACATGTGGCAAAAGGCCACTAGATCTAGGATGAACAATATTTTTCCAAGGAATCTGTGGGATATTTCTCTTATCTCCCTAACCAAAGTCTCTGGGCCATGCTCCTCATCCATGATTCTTTGAAGCTAGGCATTTCTGCATTGACAAAAGGAGATGTGTGAAAGTCATTTGTTCCCAGAGGCTTGACTCAGGCTGTCAAACCATGCCGCTTGGCAGAGGCTGAGGACATGCTGTTATGGGCTTTTTAATGTTAGGATGAATGCTTCAGATACCAACTTCTCATTGGTTTGGAGTTATAACCATAAAACCTGACTGGGCTCCATGTCAAACCATAAATCAGTTTGTCATGTCAGAAAGCCTAGCACACAGTTTGTGTTAGTATCCACTCTCTGCAGCTTGACCCACACTTGCTCTCCAAATGAACTGCTCAGAGACAAGCTGGGAGGTCATGCTATCTCCTAAGGACTGTGGCTTGACCAGAGCTCTGAAGAGAAGAGAGAGAAGAGGAAGATGAAGGGAATGAGTAGTTCTTCAGAACCAAGGAAATAATAAATAAATCCAGCAAAGAAATTGAATCCCTCAGCAAGTACTGCTGCTTCAGCCAGGAGGAGGAACAACCAGCAACCTCAATTCAACAGCACAGTACTTTTCCAGATAACTATGCTGCTGTGTAAAGGAGAGACATTTACCTGCACACAGAGGTTGCCTGATGCTATTTCTTCACCTCCTTATCTTAAAGAAAGGTTTTCATTTTCCTCCTCTTAAAATAGTTTAACTTCGTATCAAGGACTATGTCTCTGTTGCAACTTTCTCTGCAGAAGTACATTGCAATGCAGAGATAGACCCAACACTGGCAAGGAGTTAGACAAGTTGTAACTCCACCTCTGCACTGCTCAGATAGGTTTTCCTCCACAGCAGCAAGACTCTGCCCATGGGAGTTGCTGGAAGACCTTTTTCCACATCAAACCTCTTGTTTTTTCTGTGTACAAGTGTCCCTTTCACCCAGCAACACACTTATATTGCAGTGGGAAGGGAGCCCTGAGCAGAAAACTCACTCCTGAGCCACATTCCTGCTGCCAACATAGACTTCCTTTGTGATCTCAGGTTAATGTCTAAAGTGCTGTCTTTTTTATAGTGAGATGATAGCACTGGCACTACAGCTCCTAGCACCAGGAGGTGCAGGGCTAAAACAAGGCAGGCCCTGAGGCAAAAAGTACCTTGCAAAAGGCTGCACACCTGGGGTGGACAGACAAACAAAAAAAAGGCAGTTGGAGTTTGTTACATCCACAGAGCAGACGAAATTTCTGAGGGCATTTCTGTCAATCCCAGAGCCTTTACAAGTAGTCTGATTGAGAAATTAGAGTTGCTTATATCTCAGACAAAGTATTGAGCCCTGAAATATCACCATCTTCTTAGAGGTCCCTCACCTTCTTATAGCAGGTGACTGTATTTTAAGGTCAGGCAGTCCCAAATACAGCAAAGTGACGAGCTGGAACTGCTCAGGAGCACAACAGCCCTTTCCTTCAGGGGCCTCGTGCTGCTCTAGCTGTGATACCTTAAAAGGCTGGCAACACAGAGATGCTGCAGTCCTTATCTCCTGCCAATGGCTGGTATTTTGGAGATATTATATTTATAGCTCACCCGAAGCACGAATGCCCAACTGTCTCATTACGAAACATGTAGTTTGGGCAATCCAATAAAGCGTCGAGTGTGTCCCTGTCCTCTCTTGTTTGCAGACTCATGAGCAGAGGCAGCACTGAGCTGCAGCAAGGTAAGACAGTGCCTTGTTTTTGTTTTCATTGTCCTTTGAGACCTTTTCTCCTTTTCACCTGCCATTTGCAATGACTTCTCAGAACTCTTTATAGACATCTTGAGGGGAGTGCTGCTTTTTCAGGGGAAGAGTGGATTTTAAAATGTTTATTCCAGGGCACACAGAGAGCATCCCTCTTTGTGTTTCTAGTCAGCTTTTGGAAACCAGGTGCTAACTAACAGCTGCTCTTCAGTTTCTTCACTAATAATACAGTCATGTTTTCATGCTCTCAAGGAACACAACCATGTCTAACTAGAGACACTTCCCTGGTTTGAATAGCAAATTGAATGACTTCAGGCAGAAAGCTTTTCATTAGTTTTTGGGGGGGTTTCCCGTCTATCAGCATTTTCTGTTTTATGTTGAATTTTTGGAAAATGAATAGATAGTGGGAAAAAAAAAAGAGGACAGAAGGAACATTTTACTCTTTTCACCTCTTTCACATGATTTCCTAATGGCCATAAAAGAAAGAAAGGAAAATTACGGGCGATGCTTGCTGATTTCATGTTTAAAACAAATACTTGGTATTGATTACAGCAGCTGTGTGAAAAGGGAAAAGAAAGCAAAGCACTGAATCACAACTGGATGTTACAATTCCTGCAAAGCAGGAATTCATCAAAACTAGCCTGTACAACAGCATGACTAATAACTGCCAAACGCCAATTATGAGGCTATTGTTACCTTAAATTACTTTTAACCTCATCTCATGAGAGCATTAATTTTCAAATGAAGCCAATAACAGAAGACCTCTTAGGGAAAATAAGATTGTGCATGTGTGTACACTCGTTTAGATGCATTTACACATACGTTTTTATTATAAATATTCTTATAAACAAAGGTTTTCAAATCCAAGGATCGCTAAGTATGACATGAAGGTAAGAAATATTAATTAACTTTTAGCCCCAAAGCTAAAACTATCACACTTTACACCAGAGTTTGTTTACTATTCCGTTATTTAGGAAATTAAATGAAAGACAGCTTTTTTCAAAATGCTGAGCCCTGTACAGGCTTGGACAGGATCTTTTGTCCCTGGTATCCAAGTACCTGGGGAGCACAACTCCCTAGACCTGACCCAAAGCCAATGCTTGTAGGAAAGGACAGGCCAATTCAAAGTGTTTGAGACTGAGCTCAGACCCTAAGTAAGGATTTCAAAGGCAGAAGGGCAGATCGTTAGTTGGTCTAAAGCTGCTGGAGGTCCACTTACTTTAGATGAGTGGTGAGTGTTTACATCAGGTGCTACTGGGCCAGTAGACGTGGAGAAGTTGGGTCTGGTCCCAGGGCTGCCTCCTGGGCTCTGCCATGGCAACACCTGCGATACACCTGACAGTGCTCCTGCAGGAGAGGCAGCCCTGAGCTGTGCCCAGGCCATTACACACTCATAGCCTCTGAAATTGAGTGGCCACATCCAAAACATGGATAGGATTTGCTCTTAAGCTGTGCCCAGGTGGGAGAGCCCCATACAGTGTCTGGACAACTGACCAGCATGGCTGATTGAGCCGCAGTGCCTGGCAGCATCCTGGTGTCCTATTTGATTTATGATTGCAGATATGCCTCTGGGGGTGCTCCCATATATCCAACCTTACCTTACTGCCGTGGTGGATGTCCTCAATTAACATGTCTGTCTGAGCTCTCCATGCTTATGCTGGTGGGGGCTGTGACAGTCAGTGTAGATAAAGCTGATACAACATGTTTAGGAACAAGTTTGTTCCACCTTTCATGTCAAGAACAGCATGTAAGTGGAAAAAAAAGGAATGTAAAACACCAAATTGTCTGCACATGTGCCCATCTTATGTTGAGGCTTACTGTCCCCACATCGATGCCTCAGCAGGCTTAATGTCTTCAGACACTGCAGCCAGCATCTCCACATGTCTCCCTGTTCTTCAGCAGTAACAGTCTTGCAGCTAGACCATGGTCTGCTCAGATGTGCACAGAGATCCAACCTTCTGCTCCACAGCACTGGTGAGATGAGTTTCGTAAGTTATCCCAAAGGTAGCGTGTCCCACCAGAGAGTGCAGTGTTTTAGAGGGACCCCAGTGGGAGATGGCAGCTGCCTTCACTGGTCCTTTGCTCCACTTGGTCTGTTTATTCCAAGACCTTTCCATTAAGCTAAACTGATGTGCCTGCACATTGATTGTGCAATAAAGAAGCTGTGTGCAAAACTAACATTTTTTATAGAGTAGTCTCACTTCTCCCATGCTAGAAATTTTCTCATGTCCTCAAATTCTTCGTCTATCATCCAAGCCTCAGGCTAAAACAACAAAAATAAGAAAATCATTCTGCTTGGACACTTAGTGTAAAAGTAATGCCACTGGTGTATTGACAGTGTTTCCTTTCAAAAACAAGAAGCAGAAGCAGCATTCCAATCATGTACTGCAAAACATTAGCATTTTTAAAAAAACCTGTGTTGGCCAAAGGTCTTTAGCTCGAATAAAATGCAGAAACATAAACAATAATGAAGTGATTTTTCACTGGATTTGAATTTAAAAGTGAAATTAAACAAAAAGATCCAAAGGCTATTTACAAAGTGAACTCATTCTAAAGGCAGTCTTTCCAACAATAATACTTTGTTCTTACCTAGCATTTGAAAATATGATTAATGGATGAATAACTTTACTTTTTCCCTTCCAAACAGCAAGCCATCAGAACAAGGCAGACCTTTGACTGCAGCTGGCAAGAAACTGGAAGGGGTCAGACTCATTCAAACACTTCTGTAATACAGAAAATGTAAAAGGCTATTTTATAAGGAAGAAAACCAAAGAAGAAAGTGAATGTGAATACTAACTAGGGGGTGAAATCCTGGCCCCACAGATATCAATAGGAGTTTTCCCAGAAACATCCACTAATCTTAGCAAAACTCAGATCTATTTCTTTTCCCTCTAATCTACTTGTGTAGATTTGCACCACCAGTGTGTGTTTTAATATTTTTTCTTACCATTTTTCCTTTTTTTTTGTAGCTGTGTACTGTCTAACCAAAGCGCAGACACTCTGACACAGTTGTTTTTCAGTGAGATGAATTATTACTGTCTGCAATATTTTATCTTCAGCATTATGTCACAGTGAGTACAGTTTCATGCTGATAAATCTCAGGCTGTTTCAACAATGTTCATCATCTAACACTGATTAGCTTTGAGAAGCATAGGTCATATTACACAGAATCCTAGTTTTTCTAAAAGCAGCTGGAGCAATTTTGCCTGGTTTTGCTCAACTCCCTCTGACAAACATGGAAGGAAGACTACCACTGACATTTCAAAGGGATCCATCGACTTCATAAAACTCAAAATGTTCCTGCTGCAGGTTGATTTACTGGCTGCTGTTAAGACACACCACCAAGAAGTAGTGAAACTGAAAGAGATGGAAGAAAAAATAATTTCCCTCAGTTTCACTTCATATTTTCAGTAATATTTTTTTATGAAGCCAGTTTTACAGGTTCTCTTTTGTGTTTTTTTTCTGCTATGTGGAACTTCCGTACCACAACAAATTAGAGGAAAGCGCTCTCCTTTAAAAAAGGAAAATAAGTATACTATGAAACCACTTTATCATGAGAATAGAATGGGCACTTATGTGAGGACAGAAGTTGTTTCACACATTTCATAAACAAAGCTAGTGGGCTTCCAGATCACCATATTCCCTGTCAAGCTTAATAGATTTTCACCAAAGCCTCCCTAGAAATTGGCATGCTTTCTGTAGGAGGGAAATGCTCCTTTCTGGTAGTCTGTGGCTAGGGAAGCAAAGCCCAGCACTCACGGAGATTACCATACGAAACCAGAAATACCTGCAATCCACAGATGCCACTACACAGAAGCCCATTACTCAGTTACTTAGAACATATTTTAAATGCTGGGTAACCTAATTTCCTATGCATGATTTCCACTGCAACACATTCCACAGCCTCCAGTGTTGGGTGTAGAAGGCAGCAGGACACTCAAGGGTTAGAACACTAATTATAATATGAAGAGAGAGATACAACATGGCACTTTTGGTGCAGAATGCAGAAGAATAGAAAAAAAGAAAGGTCTTCGAATAAACTCTATTGTACAACTACACTACCTAAGCCCCAGCCCAGGAATTTGTGTGAGCACAGGTTAAACACATTGTGTGTTATGCACTTGTATGACCTGCATTTCACATTGTTAAATATTTCTTCTCTTAACATCTTAACATCTTTTTGGACAGAAAATAGCACATTTTCCTAATTCAGAAAGGAGAAGTAAGGACCAGATCAGAGAGCAGACTCAGGTGCTAAAGTGTGTTTCAGATTGGCAGACAAAGACCAAACTCAGGACTGCAGTGACCCACGACTCCAAGGAATAAGAGAGAGACTCTCCCCTTTCTTCCTTTCATGTGCCTTGAAGACCCTCTAGCCAGCATAAGTGATGTTGTGTCCAGTTCTACTCAATTAAATATCAAGGACTAAAGTGGCTGAATTCAGGTATGTGAATTCTGCCTGGACATACATGCCATGATTTAGCTGTCCAAAGTTGGGTATTCATCTGAATTAGACAGCTGGATTCCCTCTAAATTCAATGGGGAAAAGAAAAGCACACTTATGGGGTAATTCATGTTATCCGCAACAGGTGTCCAACAAATCACTCTTCACAAACACCTCTCTTTCTCCATCCACTCTAGCAGGATCGTGGGTGGCTTGTTTGGGTCAGCTAATATTTGGTCAGTTAAAATAAGGTGAGATGGCTGCCAGGTTATTTGCAGAGATTGCACAAAGCATTTTATTGACCAAGGAACAGATTTGTTGACCAGCAAACTCTCCTTTCTACTTTTATGAACCATGACGCTTAGCAATGTAGACTCCCTATAACAAAAACTGGGTCATGCTTACTTCTCTTCTTTCTCCTTGGTAATTATTACTTCTTGTATCAATACTCCTGTATATTGATGTGTTTTGGGGTATTCTCTGGAGATTCATGAGGTGAACCAAGGCTACCCTGGTGCTATAGGAATTCTTGAAAGTCTGCTTCCAGGTCCAACCTGGGACTCAGAACACAGACAAAGCAAATCAGATGAATGGAAAGTGTTTCTGGTGGAAACAACTACCCATATAGGAAGTGGAAATATTTTGTGAGGAATTTTTCCTCGCTTGGTGGGGCTGTAAGAGAGAGTGATAGTGTGCAGAAATGACTTTGCCATCTCAAAATGAAAGGGTGCGAAAGAGTTTGTTCACTTTGGACCACCTTCTGTAGTGTTTTGGCTAGCACAAACTGCAGGTATTAGATGCAATTGGGGAAATCAAAGGGACCAGAGGAATGGGTGATGGGGTTACCCTGAGAAGATCACCCTGCCATTGGCACAAGGAGTTTGCAGTGTGCAAGGGCAGTTTGTTCATCCATCTTTTCTTCTCAGCAGCTCTCACTTTGTTTCCAGTGGCAAGATGAACACACAGGACTGGTGTGTCTGGGCCACCCACTCCTACCACTATGAGCAGGAGCACCCAGCTTGTATGCTGGGCATCACCTGTGGCCATGCATGGTCTTTGCTTTGTCCTAGTCTTTTCTCCCCTTGTTATCATTACTTCTTACTGGAGTCTGCCACTCCTCGTAGTTGACTGCTTTTGGCAATGGTTCCCTTATATGTTGAATGAGAGAAGCTGAGTTGATGTAGACCTTGCACATGAAGGAGATGGGGACATCCAGCTTATCATGCCTGGAAGTTTGCAGGTGACACCAAGCTGAGTGGTGGGGTTGACACACACCTGAAGGACAAGATGCCATCCATAGGGACCTGGGCAAATTCGAGAAGAGGGCCAGTGGGAATTTCAGGAGATTTAACGAGACCAAGTACAAGGTACTGCACCTGGATGCATCCACCAGTATCAATACAGGCTGGGGATGAACAGATCAAGAGCGCAGAGAAGAACTTTGGGGTGCTGGTGGATGAGAGGCTGGACATGACCTGGCAATGTGGGCTTGCAGCCCAGAAAGTTAACCACATCCTGGGCTGCGTCAAAAGCAGTGTAACCAGCAGGTCGAGGGAAATGATTCTGTCCCTCTTCTCTGCTCTGGTAAGACACCACCTGGAGCACTGCAGCCAGCTCAGGGGGCCCCAGCGCAGGAAATACATGGGTCTGTTGGAGCGAGCCCAGTGGAGTGCCACCAAGATGATTAGAGGGCTGGAGCACCTCTGCTATGAGGAAAGGCTGAGAGAATTGGAATTGTTAAGCCTGGAGAAAAGAAGCCATTGGGGTGACCTAATTGTGGCCTTCCAGTACCTGAAGGGAGCCTACAAGAAATACGGAGAGGAACTTTTTGCAAGGGCATGTAGTGACAGGGCAGGGCAGAATTGCTTCAAGCTGAGAGCGGATTTAGATTAGATGTTAGGAAGAAATTCTTTACTATGAGGGGGATGAGATACAGGAACAGGTTGCCCAGAGAAGTTGTGGATAAGCTCACCGAGAGTGTTCAAGGCCAAGTTGGATGGGGCTCTGAGCAACTTGGTCTAGTGGAAGGTAACCCTGCCCATGGCTGGGGGCTTGGAGCAAGATGATCTTTTAGGTCCTTTCCAACCCAAAACATTCTGTGATTCTATGTTCTATGATTTGCGACCAGAATCTTATCCTGGATACCTGCTCAAGTACCTACAGCCATGCCTCTTTTCTGCCTTTTCCCCATGTTTACTAATGCAAAGGTAGGGTGGATATGCAGCTTACTAAAGGAAACAGCAGACAGCTCTGGGTCCGAGGCATACTCACACAGAAAGCCATCAGGAGAAGCAGAGTGAGCACGCCTGTAGAAGTGCTGTAGGCATCCAAGCAGACCAGTCTGCCTTCCTCACATGTCTTCCTCTGCAAGTTCCTGCTGCCAGCCAGTGCCGTGTCTGCTGTCAGACAAGCCTGCCCCTTCCCCACATTTTTTTTTCTGGACATCCAAGTCTTAGAAACCCCTCCTTGCAAATGAGGGGTCTGGATTCCTGGAAATCCTTCTGGATATAAGGAAGAGTCAGCATCACTGTGGGCAGGCCCTTCAGGGATCAGCCAGCCAGATGGGCACTGTTCAGCCATTTACAGCATTTGCATTGTAGCAACCCAGCAAGGACTCACTAGACTTTATAGTTAAACATTAGGGATAAACAAAAGGACTAGTGCTGCTTCATAATGTGGTTCTGACTCCTCTCTAATGATTCAGAAAAATTACTTCAAGCATGAGACACATTATATTCAAGACAAGCCATTGTTACAAGTTTTTATTTCATTTTACTCAAAACATTTGAATTTCATTCACATTAACACAGCAACTCCAGGAGACAGCCATGTGAATATAAACTTGGCAGAGACAATCAAAATCCAAAAGTCTATCAAACTGACAATGGATGGTATATTTTTTCGGCTCTATGGGAAATGTTAGATATGAAATTCACATCAGCAACCAAATGATTACTTTAATCCTATTATTTAAAGGGTATGAGCAGTTATAGGGTTCAAAGTAAGCACAGGCCAAAGAGGATCAACAGCAAGGACTGTGCTTCAGAGTGCACAATCTAAGCTCGTATATTCAATCATAATATATGTCTGAGTCTAAGTCTCAGACTCTCTCAGTTTATCTGTAGTATATACAAACAGTAGTTGAGAAGAAAAATAATTGTTGCCATACAGAAGAATCTTTCTACAAAACAGGATGTTCCCAATTGTATTCAGATTGGAGAGGGGGACTGTTTCTACTTACATCAAAATATTATGAGTCTGAAGTGATCTGGGAAGTGATTTGCAACTGTATGTTTTTGAACGCTAGGCAAGTTGAAGGGTTTGAGGAATGATAGGGCCAACAGATAACCAGTCCTTGGGGAAAAGATGGCTGTAACAGAAAAGGCTAAGTGATCTTTTTTTTTTTGTTCCTGTGTTCACTGTGAGGAACTTGGAAAGCTTCCTTCAGTGGAATGCTTCCTTGTGGGGATCATCAGAGGATCTATTTCAAGCTGAAGTATCTGTAGAAGAAGTATGGAACAAATTAAAAAAATGAATAGGAAGAAAATGTTAGAACCAGATGGTGCTCACCCAACAGATCTAAAGGGACTGAAGGATGAATTAGTTGAAATAATAACAGTGCATGGCCTTTTATTTAAAACAGACTTAAAACTGAGCACCTGAATGTATCCAGTACAGTGTCAGC
Source organism: Neopelma chrysocephalum (assembly GCF_003984885.1). Lineage (NCBI taxonomy): Eukaryota > Metazoa > Chordata > Aves > Passeriformes > Pipridae > Neopelma > Neopelma chrysocephalum. Next base: position 38,011,569 of record NW_020897694.1, on the reverse strand, counting down.
CTTTTTAAATGGTTCCAAGAGAAACCAGGAGAAATAGAGCCTGGTAAGAGAGATAAATTTAGTAGAAATCACTATGCAGGATAGAGCAGATGTGCAAATATGATACATTGGAGAAATTCAATACAGCTTGGTAAGGAGAAATCATGCTCTGCAAATCCATTGTGTTCCTGTAAGATAATAAGCAGCATGGAGATACAAGAGACCTTTGGTTGACAGCATCTGCTTATTTGTCCTTTTCCATGTATTCAATAAGGGCCCTCACCATACACTCTTAAAAACACTTACTCAGTAACATAGTAAGAGAGAAAATATTTGCACGTATTACATAAAACCAATTGAAAGATAAGCAGGCAGGTTTTACAGTAAAAAGATTAATAGAAGATAATTAGTGGAAATTCTTCTAAGACTGAGGAAAAAGAAGGATCTTAGGCAACAGGATGAGTGGGCACTGGAACAGCATCTTAAACTGAATGTAGATAAGCATAAAGCAGTGAACGTGGGGGAAAATCTAACTTTAGCTATAAAGTAATGGTTCTGAGGTGTCTACCTGGGTGCAAAATTTAGAGGTTAATTGGGTTTACAAAAAAACCCCCAAACAAATGCAAACTGGTCAAAAGCTGCCAAAAAGCAAATTGATTGTTAGAAAAGTAAATTATCGTATTGGAAAAAGTTTGAGAAGGAATGATGAAACACAGGGAGTAGCTTTCATATAGACTGAATAGGTAGACTGGAACTCCTCAGTCTAAGAGAGAGATGGCTGAGGGGAGATATGATAAAAATAGACAAAGACATGAACAGCCTGTAGCACATGAATAAAGATCAGTTGCTCATTATCTCTCCAAAGGTAAGACCTAGGAGGCCTCAGATGAAACTAGTGGGTAATATACTTGAAATTAACACAAGGAAGATGGTTCTTCAACAACACAGAATAGGGCTACCTGTAGCAGGAAACTGTGAATTTCCTTACAGGGAATCAGGAGGGAACTGTGCAAGTGATATCACTTCATGAAAGTGATATTCAGTATGATTACTGCCTCCAGGTTGAGAAATCCCCAACCCAAAAGTTCTTGTAGACTGGTATAATATTGTGAAGAAATATCATTACATTCTCTTCTCACGTTCTTCCTAAGACATTTCTGAGTCCCCAAGAGCAGCATAACAAATTGGAGGAGTCCTTCTGTTCAATGATTCTCATATTGCTATGGTGTGATCTGAATAACTACAAATTACAGGTTGTGCCTGGCACTATTAATCCTTTACAGGCATGAATGTTACACTGAAAACTTTACTCTGAACCAACCTCCCTCCCTCCCTCATCCCTTCCTTCTCTCCCTCCTTCATTTTACATCCCTGTTTGACCGACAAAACTTATGCTCATTCAACTTTGAAGGTTGTGGAGCCCTAATGTTAATCCTTAAGGGCAAATCAGACAAAGATTTGCCAGGGATGAGTTAGACATTGTCACTTCTGTCTCGGAAGTTAGTTAGGTGGGTTCTTGAGGTGTCTGCCAACTGCTCACTTTCTCAAACCTGTCTTTTCTCAGAAGCTCCCAAGGCCTCTGGCTGCCTCATAAAGTGGAATGGCAATTTCAAATGTTGCTGTTGGCTATTTCAAGAAGGTCATAATAGATATCAGGGATTGAGACAGAAAAAGTGCTAAGGTGAGCAGAAGGAAATTATTCACACAGAAGTAACATTTTGGAGAAGCCATGAGCAGTGGGGCAGTGGGAGGGGGAGGATTGTGGAAAAGGGATTTCACCTAAAACACTGAAGGGTTTTGCTGGGAACACCACATGGAATATGAGCTATTTCGTACAGAATAACAAGTCTCTTGTCCTATCAGAAATACAGAGTGATTAGTTTTTTTGAACAATCACAGTGTGTTTGTTTCATGTGTCTGGAACAGGGAATGATAAATCATGATTTTACTGAAATTAATAAATCCTAAATTAAGGGTTGGTATTTGCCAATTCAGAAGACCAGCAATTACTGCAGCCTCTGTAGCAATTTGACATTCCAGGTTCCATCTGGAGGGGTAGGAAACCCAAAATACTCTGCTCATCTCTCATATTCAGGCCCCACATAACAGTCAAGTTGAATCCAGAGGAAAGGGAAGAAGCAACAGCTTCTCGGCATAGGTCTCTGCATTATCATCATTTAGAGTCATCATTCCTAAAGACTGCTTGCTCACCTCTTGTTGGAGGTTGTCTCTCTATTCCAAAGCACTTCCAAAGACTCTCTATTCCTCAGCACTATGGAGCTGAGGCTTTTAAAGAACACTTAGAATCCAAAAAATTGTGCAGATGGCACAATGCTTCACTCTAGTTTCCTTAAAAGTAGAGGCACCATCTGTTCCTTAGTGAGGGGAAAGAAGGAGAAAGAATGGTAGAGAAAGTAGGGGGGAAATTGTTGTTTTCCACTCTCTGTGTTACAGCTCTTCCTTATTTCTTCTTCACTCAGTCAGCAGCCTGGTGAGGGCTGTTCAGGGTGGCTGCCTTACATGGTAGAGACAGCTACTGCTTAGGGAATTGTTTGATGGGCTGCCTTTGTCCTGCAATGGATTTTATGGCTTTTCTTTAATCCATGAGGACGTGGGATGGATCTTCTGATGGTGCTTCTTGTCCAGTGAAGGACCTGTCAGTCCTGTAACAAGTTGCCTCAGCTTTCCAAGCTGTTGAAAACTTAACTATTAACAAGAAGGATTTTCCTTAGCAGATATCGGTTCCTTTAAACCCTGTATTGCTCCTTGAAGCTTCCTTGGGGGTGTCGTCTGCTCCTTTGAAGCACAGCTACTCTTCTTCTCTGTGATCAATTCATGTTCCTCTGCTCATCAGTGTCAACAGCTGTTTGTCTGCTCAGCTGGGAGAGGGGAAAGCAGCAGGGACACAGCTGCCTGGGTCATCCATTGCAAACCCTCTCCACATCTCAGTTGTCCACAGAGAAAAGGGCATAGGAGCAATTACAATGATACTGCCAGACCACATATTGATCAGTGTCTCACTGCCGCATTCATCTTGGGACACCTCTTTTGGGGGATAGATTTCTCTGAATGAAACTAGGGCTAGCTCCATAGAAGGTCCAGAATAAATTTAAAAACTGAATGAAATCTTTGTCCAAACTGACCATAATGGTCTAAAACGCTTTCAGCTCCATCCCATATCACTCTATTACAGAAACTCACTTGGATTTGAGTCTGTATCATCTGTGTTATCACATAGCATTATATTATCCTTCTAAAGATAACTTTTCCCATACAAAATCAGAAGTTCTTCGAAGCTACTGAACCATAGCACCTAAATTACTGAAGAAAATATTTTAACATTTTATGTGAAAACTATTCAAACATATTAAGAAAGCAAACATGGAAACACTTTTTTCCAGATCAGATTGGAGTTTCTAAAACACTAATCTTTTCACATTGATTTAGGCTAAACATTCTCCCAAAAATCAAATAAGTCTTGCATCATTCCAAAGCAGACTTTCACTATCTGCCTTGGCAGTAGTGGTTTTAATGGATTGTCCAAGGATGTCCGTAATTCCTTCATCAGAATCTGTGAAACCTTGATATTTCTTGCTTGCTGAGTATTTGTGCTTGAGGATCAAGTTACCTAGGGGGAGAAAAGAAGATCAAAATATTGCAAAAAGCTCTGTTACCAGGAGACTGAATTGAGAAAGAAAAATGTTGAAATGTCCTCATATACTTGGGGAAAACTATGTATCTGTGAACATCTTATGAGAATGAAATTTCAGGAAGATTTAATATTACCTGGCTGTTATTTTAGGTTTAATGAACTAAAATGCAACCTCTGCACAAGTCTATACCACTTCCTAAGTCATCATCATGGCCAGGCTTCGCGAACGAAGATTTGGGAGGGGCTCTACCCACATTTGCTACAAGCACGCTGGTGGTTAAAGAGGTCAATGTGAGATAGATAAGTCGGGTTGCAAAAAAATACTAGTTCTCCTAAATGCATACTCCCGTATTCAAACGAAGCTTGTGTTACACAGGTTGGACCATCAGAAAGGGATTAGTTGAATTCTGATAAAGCAAATTAACAGTTTCCAGGATAAACTGGTGGCGTGAAGTATCAGCCAGTAGCTTAGTCACTTTATAAGTGTAGAGTTCCACCTCCCCTGCTCTCTCAGAGACATTATATTTCTCTGTGTCTCAAACTGGGGAAATAGAAATATTCCACTTCTGGCTGTCCCTTTCCACTATTTTTCTTTGTTCTCTCTTTTCAGCCAGAAAAGAAGATAAGTGCTGAAATGATAGTTATTCCAGAATCAACCCAGTTGCTGAAGTGAGACTTATGAATGATTAGTAAAATCATTGAGAAGTCCTCCTATGAAAATGATACTTTTTCCATCTTTTTTCCCCATATGTGAGGTACAACATTCTACATATAGAATTAAAGCTGCTAAACACACATACCACTGAAGAACAAGCAATATATGCTACATAAATGCTATATACATGAGGAAAATATGAACTATATGATATGTTTCTAATTCACAGGATTGTACTGAATGGTACTTGCACTTCCACCCTTAAATTTAACCCACTATTGGAAACACTGTCCCTTGTTTTTATTGAATTGTCTCCTCTGAAGCCTTGAAGATGCCTGATCTGTGCTGGGCTAATCAGAGAACCAATGAAGTAAAAATAAAATTAAATATATATATATATATATATATATATATATATAAGAAGCGGGTGACATAATACATTTGCCAGTGAAAAAATCTCCTGCCCTTTCCTTCCCATATCTCTGACAATTAAGAAAATTTGGGTTTCTCCCACCCACCCACCTCCCTTGGATTTGATTCTTGTGGGAAATTGGTGGTGGGTGGTACACTGCCAATCACTGATGATTATTTACTTGTGAGATAAAATGTGGAGTGAGCAGCTTTGGAACTCCTGAAGAAGGATAAGAAGTCAGAGGTTCCCCATACCTTCCCTAGTAGTATATATAGTCCATATATCTCATCATGAGATGAAGGAAGGTGCTGCCTGGTAACTCTCTCTCATTCCATTCACAGCTCCACGCAGTCTTGATGTGGCTGCTGAGAGTTAAGTCCCATAATGAGCCCACAGATCATTGGGCTTTAAATTGGCAGAGGCTCCTCTGCTTTCAAGGAGTCAGAGATGTTAGATTATATCAGAAAAAAGTTATTTTCCTAAAGTCAACTCATGACAGTTAAACTAAACCATTTCAGCTGAAGCCAGTATATATTTTAACTTGTAATTGTGGAAAACTCTTGTCTTGTATGTGTACAGGTCACATCAAAAAATTTCTGTCAGAGTTGCTGCAGTAGCTGTCAGTGGACAGACAGAGAAATGAAAATATCATGGAAATTGAAAAAATAATTAATACATTCAGAATATTTAATTTATTTAGAAGCTTTGGAAATAAACTTATTCAAATAGCCCAAATCTAATTGCCATCAAGGCCCTTTTTTCTTCTTTATACGCATTTTTAAATCAGAGCTGAGGTAAGAACTGCAACTAAGATGGAAATAAATTATTATTATTATTGTCACTGTGCAATAGTTGAATCTAAAAGAAAGAAAATTCATGATGATGATGACGATGATAATGATGCACTAACTAGTCCTTTGTAAATTTGTCAACAACTCACACAGAATTTTGGCTATCCTGAGCTCTATATTTAGAGACAGTGAAACTAAAAACAGAAAAATGCACTGTGTTGTCCAAGGGCACCCAGCAAGTCAGTAATGGGGCTAGAAACCCAACCAGTAGCTCTCCCAAGATATAGGTGCAGCTCCAGTGGAGCTCAAGGGTTCACTGAAAATTGCTCGCTGTCTGGTTTAATTCATCTTCCACTGCCAGTGCAAACACAAGGGACAAGTCAGGGACTCCCCGTGTGGCTGGGGAGTGCAGCAACTTTGATTGAAATGAGATTTAATTGCCATGGTATCCTTAATCCTATACGCCCATGGTCAGTCCTCCAGGGCATGATACCTCTGTTTTGAAAATGCAATGGCAAAGGCTGAATCAACTGACAAACAGACCCATGGGCATTGCTGGTCATCAAAATTACTCACATCTATTAAGGAGATTTGGCTTCTGATAGAAGAACTAGGAATTGCCCTTCTCCATCATTTTATTCTGTCTGTGCTTTTCTAGATTTGGAGTATTACTGAGACCAATCATATACATTTCATCCCCGTTCCAAATCTGACTACCATTTGGGTGCACAAGAGAACAGTAAGTACAGGACATAGTTCTGGCATACCTTTATTTTGCAGGAAAAACCCTTAGTTAATCCATGTATACATCTGTGCCACTGCCCAGACACGTGTCAGGACCTGGCGTCTGACACGAAAGGACACCGGACTACTTTGCATCTTCTGGATGCCAAACAACAGCAACACTGTCTCTGGCTAATGTCCTTTATATTTTTATCCTTCTGGTTTCCCTTAAGGTTGAAAGCATTCAAATTAAAGCACCTCCCTTTGGGAAGCACCGGTTATTACTGAAGAATTACCCTGAAATGCCACTCCACCCTACCCCTCAATCTACAGAGCAGACACCTCCCTTGTGCTTCTGATCCAAATTCTTCCCTCTGGGAGGTTTCCCAGGACTCTCACTGTCTTGATCAACAGAATGTTTCTGCTAGGATGGCTGATAGATGAAATTGGATTTTGTAGCAGAAAAATTAGTTCCTGGCTATAGGAGGATTAATAGTTCCCCCTCTCCTAACATGTGCCCACTGGCAGGGCTCTCCACTGGATGCTGAGCATGTGCTGAGACAATCTGTTCCTTTGGCTTTCTCTTATACAAAGAGGGTTTTTTTTTCATTAATTTTCTTTTCTTTCCTTCTGATTATGGGGGAACTTGGAAAGAAAGAAGGGTAGAGAAAAACTAGAATGGGCTCTGAATGCTCATAAAGAAACACCTGCACACTTGCTCCTCGTAAAAACATGCACCGCTCCATGAAGGAGAAGAGACACAGCTTGCTTCACTCTTCTTTGGACAAGACACTAAGTCACAGCAGGCAAAATGACCAAAGGAAATAAAGGCTGGTACCAATTTCAACCAAAGACTTTATTCTTTCAGCCAGGTGAAGAGCCTTACAAATGTTTGGGCTTGAGTTGCTGTAAAACCTTTCCTTTTTATAAAGAGTGAGCCCTTGGATTCAGCAAACCCATGTTATTAATAAGCATCAGGGGTTTAGAGAAACAAAGGCTAGAGGAGGGGAGGGGGAGCCTTATTTTAGGAAGGGGGCCAAGAAAGACAAGATGTTTAGGAGTGGGAAGTATTGACACCCTTGGAATAGAGAAAGTGTCGAATGCCAGCTGCAGAGCGTCTAAAAGAATGAGTGTCTCCAATGCTTTTGTCTCCTTATATGGTAAAATGATAGAGAGGGGTTTCACTAGGCTGGGGAAGGCAGCAGCCTCTTTCCACACAACACTGACTGCAGAGCTGGAATCGGAAGAGCTGCTCTTCGCAGGCAGTAGAAAGCCCCAGCTGGCTGTACAGCTCTCTGCTGCAAGCAGGCCAGTGTGCTCTTTGCACATTTGTTAGTGGATGTGACCCCCTGTCCGTGGTCCAGGAGGTGACATTAACTGCCTGCTACTGCTCTGTAAGTAAATATCCCTTTTTCCCCCTTCCCTCCCCACTACCCACAGAACATATATCTGAAGGTGTCGCTTTAAACAAAGGGTGCAGAGAGGAGGAGTGGGTTGTTTGATGCCCCAGTGGGTTGTTGGGGAGGGATGCAAGGAGGGAGATTGCCGGTCTCCCTTTCTTCTGAGTGCACGGAAGGGGTGCAAAGAGCAGAAAAAGACAAGTTTCTTATCACAGCAATTACTGCTGCATGTCCGTCAGTAAAGTGACACATCAGTGAGCTGATGAGGCGCTGTGTCTTTTCATGTGTAACTATTTTTAATGACTGTATTGTGCTGCATGTGTAATCCACTGGAGAGGTGATAAAAAGTAGAAGCTGAGGTCTTAGATTCCTTACACCTCTGTGCACACTACTGCTGCCGAGCTCAACAAAGGAGCATTTTTGTAGCAAGAGCAGATGCACATGAAACAAAGGTAGCCTTTCCTCTTTGCAGGCGAACACTGTGGACAGATTGTGTGTGGGGAAAATGGGGAGCCATCAGCATCGTATTTCTCCTTTTTATGTGGAAAGAATAAATTAGAATACAGATCCTAATTAATAGCTCTGAATTCCTTCTTTTTGTGCTTCTCTTTGTGTGCATGTGTGTGCAGCCACAATAACCCAGGTCCTTACTGTATGCTAGCGTGGATTTCTCTGTGTACATAATAAAGGAAATACTAACTTTCATTGTCTGCATTAATGGCTATTCTAAACTTTCTCCTTCCCCAAAGGCATACGGTTTTTATTTGGTTGACCTGCATATTTCAGCTTTGCTGTGTACAGAGACAAACACAGTCACAAGAAAGCAAATCTTTTAAAAAATATGTACCAGCAAGTCAGTCAGTCTGTGATTGTTACTCCCCTGACTCCAATCTAGAGGTATATTAACTAAGAATGCTAATTGACACTGAGATTGCCAGGGTCAGTAGCTGTAACATTTTATTGATGGCTATGCATATTTATATGTTATCTTAAATGGGAATTGTGCTAAAAGAGACTAACATAAGGCTGTATGTTATTAGATATGCAAATGCATCCAAATGTGAAGGAGTGCTACAATTAAGGTTGTCATTGGGTTTCTGCTACAAACCCTATTTTCATCATTTCATAAATTTATGGGACTCCCTGCTTTCTGACCAAAATCTTCTGTGCCTTTTAGCAGCTAGAGGGTAAACTCTGAAAATGATTGCTTTAGGCATTTGGATATGGCAGGCAAAAAAAAATAGTATTTTATAAAACTTTCTGGGTTTTGCACCTGTACCTATACCTGGGAAAGGATGCATTCTAATGGCTACTCCTTCAATAGAGCCTGTGTGTATTCTTGACCACATTTGGAGAAAATTTAAAAATGTATTGAAAACAGTTCCTAACAGGCCATAGTTTCACTATCAAAACCAGAGCAGAGCACCAATAAAACTATCTTTTACCCTAGCCATAGGATAGATAATGATCTTTGGCTTGCAAGCCAACACATGGTTGAGATGAGCAGGGCAGCCAAAAAGACACAAAATACCATTGTTGAGAAGTCAAATTTTTAAGTTACTTGGGGTTCCTACCTGACGTCTCCATCCAGCTAGCACACCTGAGGCTGGGGGATGGACTAGTTCTTCTAGTCTTTTGAGAAAGCTTAGAAGATCAAGATGGCTAAAGTGCAGGGGTAGAATATACTTATTTTTAGTTCTCACCACTCTGCCAAATGTACTCCCATGGAAATCAACAGTGCTACACATGCAAGCACCAAATAGTCACTTCCACATGGTTTGGATTTATAGGAAAATATCACTAGTTTTTGTGAGATCACTGTTATCTCATAGCAGTGTTTATACTGTGTCAGATATTGTTTGTCTATGTGAAGATTCCACGAAGAGCATGTATTGGTGATTCCCAGTTGAAGTACTCAGGTACAGATAATGATCTGTTTCCTACCTACAATTATACAGTTTCTTAACAAAGTCTAAGGATAGCACTTTCTCCGAAATCACATCTTTTCTGTCCATACAGACATCAGCTCTCCCAGATGATACACCTTGCATTAGAAGAAAGATCAGGCAACTCCTTTGATCACACACAACACAGTCTGCCAGAATCCCATCATGCTCTGAATGTCAGGAGCCAAAAAAACCCCCAAAGATTGGTGACAAAGTACAACTCCTACAATTATAAGGGTTAGTGACAGTTTTTGCTGCATTGCAAATTCAAGATTTCATCCCAAAAGAAAGGGATGAGGAGGGCTGTAAAGACCTATAGTCAGTCACGCGAGTGACCCCCGGCTCAGTTCTCCAGGGCATTGAGCCAAGCAGTGTCTTACCTTGCTGATGTCCTCATCTCCTTGCCTTGCCTTGCCTTGCCTCACAGGAGTCAGGTCAGGACATTCAGAGTTCAGGGAGCATTGGATAAATGTTAACACCATTAGCCACAAGCAATGCCTGTTGCTGCTGGCCAGCACACTCACACTGTTTCAAGGTCCCTGTGGACCAGTTACCTTCAGATCTAAGTCTCATTTGTGTTTCTCTGATGGATAAATCTGTCCTGAGCATCTTCAGACAAACTCTGGATGGTGTAGTGTTGTAGGCAATCATCTTCCCTCACTTGGGTACTGCTTCAGAGATTAGGGGATCTCATAATTTGCATTTTTAGACTGATTAATTCTAATGGTGTAGTTCTAATGTTTCATTTACATATGCACAGTTATTTGTGATGCAGATTCACCCCAAGTGAGAGTGTGAAATGGCAGGGCGATGACAGGTTTCATGAAAATAAATCTTGGATACATTGACAGCCACTGAAGCATTAACATTTCAACAATATTAATTAGCTATGTATATAGAGAGAATTTGATTAAAAACCACCAGAGTCTTCTTTTAAGGATGATCATCAAAATACTTGTGCCAGGTGAAAAAGTTACAGTCCTAATTTTGTTCCTTTTCACATACCCCTCTCTATTATCTTGAATTATATTAATTAGGATGCTGAATGGCTACTACACATATAGTAATATGCTGTAAGAGGAATGTAGGTGAGTATAACACTGACAAAAGTATATTTGTCTCTCCCTTTCACAGCAAATTTTCAACTTTGAAGTTGCAAATATATGAACTACACCAGACAAGGTCTAAGATATCACTTTTGATGGTGTGAGGTAGTTCTAGATCCTTGACGAGCACAGATATAAGGGCTTAAAGCCCATCACTTTCTTTACTTCATCTGCATAATAAAAGTAGTGAGTTGCATTTCCCTAGATGTATTTTGCCATTGCTTTGAAGCACTCTAGAGATTTAGAGCAAAAGTGTCTTCAGAGACCAGGATCTTGGCTGTGATGAATTCCACTCCTCCATACTATGCCATGCATCTCTCTGTGGTTTCAATACCTTCCTTCTTCAGTTAGAAATGATCATGCACACAAAAAGATCTCCTCTGTCCAAGTCCCCAGGCTCTCCGTGTCTTTCTGTGCTTTCCTCTTTATCTCTCACACACCACAGGTACTTTGGCTCAACCTTAGTAGATGATCTCTTTGCTCTCTGGAGCTCTCCAGATCCAGACCAAACTGGTTTCACCCAGGTGCAGTCGATCTGTTTTGCCAAGATGCGCCCAGATGAATGGGTAAACCTCTAAGGCTTACATAGCCTGTTTGTCATGATTGGAAGGTCAAGGGCATGGCAGCTGAGCAGAGAAGTGTGGATCCCTCACAGCTCTGAGGCATCCACTGCTACAGCAGTTTTATAGGGCAGCTGTAAGAAGTACATTAACTGATCCTCCAAACCCCCATGTGTGTCTATTATCTCAGACAGGAGGGGGCTTTGTGGTCTTACATCAGTAAACAGAACCAGAGCTGTTCTTCTAGGTCAGAACAAATAAAAAAGTATTCTTCTTCCACAGAATCCTCCCAGATTTTCTTATATCCTTTCTATAAAGAAGGAAAACCAGAATATTTGGGACACTGTTCTGTTTTTTTGCCCTGGATAGTAGTGTGCAGGATTTCACAAAGATAGGAGAATTTGGAAATGCCACTGCATGGTAGCACATGGCATTTCTGGATATTTTTATCTTATGGTCTAATTTCTCTGAGATTAGTGGTGTTCTTGTCAATAAGAGAAAGTAATCTTTTTCTGGAAAAATAAAACTCCACTGGAGTTTAATGTCTGCAGACACTTAGCTTATACATTACTTATGTAGAGGTAAGAGATAATAGGGCCAGAGATAATAATGAGGTTTATTAATGTACTATTTTTCTCCTTTATCATTTTCTGTTATTTCCTTAAATGCTCTTATTAGCAATATGAATTGTTATACTTACGTAATATTAGGTATTCTACCTTTCTCTTTGAGCAAGCTTTTGCTTATTCTGCAAGAGAAAGAAGGAGGACAACAGTTTAAAAAGGCTTTAAAAGAGAAAATAAGAGCAAGCCTTTCTGCTTGAACAGTGCTCTTCCTTGCTGTGGTAGATTTAAGAGTCATGCTCCATGTTATTTCAATAGACTCCTTTTCTAATTGAAATGTGTGCTGGAAGGTTGGTAAGACCACACATCCTCCAGTCATTTCAATGTCAGCCTGAGATAATCATAGTGTAAATTGTGTGGGGTAAACTTTCAAAGCATCAATGCTCAGTTCTTCTGTGGTATTTGTAGTTACTACCATTGGTGCTCATTCTACCACTGCTAGAATGACTAAATTGGAGCAGATCCTTATTGGTTACCAAACACAATAAACTACACAGAAACCATAAGTAGAGTATTCCTTCTTCACTACTATAACAGGGATTACTTTAGCCAGATGCAGGAGGAACCTTAATACACAAGAAACATTTTCTGTTTGGGGTTTTTTATTATTTATATTCTGTTAAGGAAAACAGTCTTAAATAGCACACTATCAACTTTCCAAGTCATGATAGTCTGACTGTGCAATCCAGACAGGAGCCAGGTATGCTTTGGTTATCTGTATATGTTAATGCAGTCTGTCTGCTCGGAAAATTGCTCTAAAATACTTAAAAAGAGACATTGGAATGTTATACCATAGGCAAAATAAGTCAGCTGTTTCCAAGGAAACTGAGTCCTTGGAAAAATCTGTGATTTTGAAGAGTAAGTTGACTTTAAAAAGTCTATTAAAGATTAAACATTTTTTAAAATAGCTTTTAAGAGTTGGCATCTAAAGGCCTGATTGGGATATTTAGGAAGAGGTCTATTTATTTGTGGCCTATTTTTTATTGGGGTTTTTTTGTTGTTATTATTACGATTTTTTTCAAATATCAAACCTGACTTTTGCTGGAGAGCTTCTAAGAGATCTGTGAATATCTACTCTGAGCTCAAAACTTTCAGAAACAGCAATGAACACCTCTGTCATTGGACTTCTAATATTCTAACCTTGATGTGGACACTGGTAAAGCAGCCTGGGCTCGTTAACAGGGCTGTTCTGGGAGACCAATGACATAACATAAAGGCCTTGATTTCTTGAAGACAGGGCACCAAATTCTTTTGATGAGGTTACTTCGGGATTGCTCTTCCATAGCAGCAGCAAGAGAAAAAGTCTTCTGCTTTCTTCTCACCTTAAAAATTTAAAAGAGTGTAGACATATCTGCCTAAGCATCCCTGTCTCATTTACAAGCTAAGCATAAACTCCAGATCATGGGGCACAGGGTTACCCAACAATTTTTTCCATATAGTAGTCTTACCTCCTCTTTTTAACGACCCCCCAAAAGAGGTTGGTATGAACAACATAGAAATAAGCTTCAGTGTTTCAATAACTTTGCAAATGTATTGTTCTTTTTCTCTCTTCACTCAAAAAGGGTACCTTCACACAGCAGGGAAGCCACTGGCAGGGGCAGAGGGTCTATGGAAAGGAAGAGTGGCTGGCTGTGCTTCCTGCAGGATTAGTTGTGCATCACTTACCTCCCATCACCTCGTTAGCTTTTGCATTGGCCATCTTTAGCGTAAGGAAGCAAATGTCCTTCTGTGGCCCATGGAGAGAGACTTGGCTTTTCTGGTTGACTCCCCATAGCCAGGAGCCTGGTGCTGGGGGATCAGGGATACAGACAACTTAAAGCAGCAACACCTGTCCTATGGCCAGCAAGATCTCCAAGCACTCAGATTCCCTTTGCTCTCCCTCTGCTCCATCATAAGTGTTCATTGGCACTCATTCCATGAAGAAAAGGATAAGCCAGATCTGGGCAGCTAAAGAAAGAGGGATAGCACCCCTTAATATGTTTTAGTAAATTTAAACACACAAGACTGCTTTGGGTGCCCATGATGTGCATCTACACCAGCTAACTTCCACACACTGAGGTTCAGATGGTTTTTGACCATATGTAACTCCCACACACATACCTCTCACCAATACTACAGGAAAATGGTAATTTCTTCTTTTCCTAAAGTCAATCAAAAAGAAATAAAAATAGGTTTCCCCCTTCTCCCCTTGCATGGCCTTATGGACTGGTTTGGAAAAATGTGTAGGTATTTAAAGAGTGGTTTGCTGTTGCTGCAATGAGATGATAGATAATGAGTGTGGCAAGAGCAGCTGAGTTACAGGAAAATAGTCAGCTCTTGCCAGAAAGACCAGCATAGTTTGAACTGCTAGTTCATAGTTGTAAATAAATCTTTGCAATTGAGCCTTTGGAACATTAACATAAATTGTTTCCAAATGCTCTAGACCTGCATGGCTCATGTCACTAAAGTTGCCAGACACAAATCTTCCTTTCTAAGGAGAAGGGAAATAAGACAGAAAGTTCTCCATGTGCACAGTTCTTCTGGAAAGATAGTCAAGTGGGAGAAATGTGTGTACATCTTGGAGGACTTTTTATTTCCTGTACAGGTGGTAACAGACCATTCTGCTCCAGGAGCACATGTAGAGCCCTAGTACTATTGACCTAATTGAGGTCAACAGCAAGTCCCCCTTTGGCATCTACAGGGGCTTAATTCTGAATTCTGTGTCTAGAGATACTGTTACAAAAAGAGATCAGAACTTCGCTGAATAAACTAAACAACTCCTACAAGTTTTACACAGTTTGCCTTGGCTTCTTTCTCTCTCTTGTGCGTGTGCATCTGTACTTTCCAGTGTTCAATACCCCATAAGAAGGGTTGAAATAAGAGATGCACAGAACATCGCTTATTAGGCTTGCAGCCCCTAGTTGAAAAAGCAGACAAGGTGTGCTTTTTCAGTAGTCAATACTGTCATGGGATTGGGGAATGCTGGATGATTTCTTAATGACATGATGAGCCATAATTTTTATGAGGTAATACGATAACTTTAGCAATTACTGCTAGTAAAATGAGATTGAGCCAGCAGGGGAAGAAGAGGAAAGAAACATAGATTTTAAGTCAGTCTACTAATTTTTTGGTAATTTTCCTGCCAATTCTTACTCTTCCTGGAAGACACAGTGTGGGTAGTGCTGACATTTGGCATAAGCTGTAATTTTTCTTCTGGGCATGCAACAGAAAGCTCTTTTCCTTTTGAAGATGTATTTGTTATGTCTGACGCTGTACGAGGGAGACTGCATGGCAGAAAAAAATCAATTTCTCCTTCATGATAATGTTAAGAGCAATCTGAAAAAGCATAAGTATAGAAAGATTACTGCAATAAAATTTAAAGACCTTGTTGTACTACAAAGTGGTGTAATAACAATGAGCCTCTGGCCCACAAAGCTTTACAGTCACTAAGTATCAAACACAAGAGGAAGAAACAGATCAATGGCAAGGAGATTGAATTGCGATTTGTGTCCATCCAGAACTATGCAAGTCTTCTGTTTTGTTTTGTTGTTGTTTTTTTTCATAAAGCCCAAAACAGTGCATAAAGACTGCACTAAGCTAAGCATGAGGGGTTTTTACATAACAGGAGTCTATGGACTGTCGATGTAAAGGACCATGTGTACAAAGTGACAGGCAAAACCGCTGCTCAATATGATTTCACATTTATTCATTGTAAGATAATATTGCTAATATTTAGTAAATAGGCCCCGTGATTACTTTACATTTAGTTCTCTCTGGAGCAGAAAAAACTTGCACAATATCCTCAAAATATCACACAATAGATCCTGAGACCCAATCCAAGGCCAGGACTTGAACAGCCTGGAATTTGGGATGCTTAACCCTGAATTCCAGCTTTCTGAATGAAACCACATGAACATGAATTCCTAACTTTAAGAGATATTGGAACCAAAATTGGTCCCGGATCAAATAAAGTTTCACATAACTGAAACCAACATGCAGATCTTGGAAACTTTCCTTTCTTGTCTTTTGATTTCCCAAATCTCTGGAGTTGTTCTTCATATCCCATCCAGAGCTGTCCCTGCAGTGTCTTCAAAGAGTATAGTTCATCCCTAAATCTGTTTGGGACATAGAAATGAGGACTGCCTCTCCCTGCTCAGGGTGATGGGGACAATCTACTGTGACAATCTTAGAGCACATTTAACAAAATTAGATCCCTTCCAGGACAGTGAGGCAAGTGTCCAGGTATTTTCTGAAATAGGGGCAGCGACTATTAAATAATTGTTAAATAAATTATTACACTATTATATAAATGATTAAATAAATATATTACATAATGCTTGCTTCTACTCCCCTGAAAAGCACCTAGGAGACAATACAGCACTCAGGAAGGAACCTCCTGTGACCAAGAGACGGGAACATCCACCTCTAAGGTAATAGTCTTTCTTCCAGTCACAATGCACTTTGGCGGCTTTGGATGAAGTACGGAAATGGTATAAACCTGTAAAGGAATCACACTCTCTGGTTTTTGCTTTTCCACATCTTCACTGAAGAGAAATTTTTCACTCTTTGGTATCACACATCTAAATCAGGGCTAGAAAGAACTAATTCTGCAGAAAAGTGACGAATGCCAGTTCACAAGTGGTTTCTGCTCACACTTTATCTTAGCAATAATGCATATTAAATATACAACCAAATCTTATCATTCAGAAAAATTATCTAATAAAATCTGATAAAAAGTACAGATTTCTGTCCTAAATACAGAATATTTGAAAAAAGCTGTCACTTCTCTCAGAATCTGTCATACATTTACATGTGCAACTGAGTGTACATTGGTCTGACTCCATTCATTTTGCTGAAATTACTCCATGAAGGAAATTAAGTCCTCTCTAGTTCTTTCATGGGGGAGTCCAAGCATGTTATATAGGTTAGGGGTGTGAACAGGCACAAAACAGAGAGCAAAATAAATCCACCATCATCTTTTAAATGTTGTGGTAATGGTTGCAACTCTACTTCAAGAGGAGACTAACTTGCTGGAAGCAGTTGTTAAGGAAATGTCCCTCTCTACAGTCCCTGTTCTCTTGTCTTTGACTTCCATTGCTAGCTACTGCTGTTGGAGATGGGCTAGACAGGAGCTTTGGGTAGTCACTGCACTTCTCTCTGCAGCATGTCTTCTTACCTTCTGTCTTTGTCTTATCAGTCCCTATGATCCTCTCTAGTCCTTAGGGACAAAGAGCACCTAAGGTACTCCCAGCTCCCCTTTGGGATAAGAAAGTTAAGCAGTTCCTAGAGCATCTTTAAGGTCAAAGCAGCTGGACTGCTACTCATTCTGGGTTGTCAGTAGCACAGATGACCAGCTGTCATGATTTTTCCTCCAAGCATATTTTGGGGTTTGGTAGTTTGTCTCTCCTTTTTCTTTAGTAGTTACTTGTAGTTCAAAAGACTTTCCAGCAGCTGAGCCATCACTTACCTACAGCACACATATAAAACTGCTCACCCCTCAGTCTGGGCTGGTCAATTCAGCAGTTGATCAACCATTAGAAAAAAGCCAAGCAAAAAAAGCTTTCTACCCATCAAAACAAAATTCAGTCTGCCCTAAAACCCTGATCGCATTTCAGCTATAGCAAATGGAAGATAATAATAAAAACTGAAATTCTGGAGGAGAACTCAGGATTTCAGAATCTCCTGTGGGTGGCTCCCACTACCAGAAGGATAGGACAAACTCCAGAATCCAGCAACCTGTGCCAAGAACACTAAGCAAGTAACAACTTTTTACTTGAGAGCTGAAGTTGGCAAAAGGACTGCAGCTGCTGTAAACGTCACTTGTGCCTGAAAGACAGAGGTAGCCACTTAAGCCATTAGTACTCAAAACATTTAAGGATTTATAGATCAAATGTGGCTTAAAGAGGAGATGAGGCCTGGCAGGCAGTGAAAATCATGCAGTCCACATGGCATTCACTTTCCATTTGTGAAATTTTCTTTCCTGAGCAGGTAGTTATGCCCTCTCCAGCTGTAACCTCCAAAGAGATTTCAGGTGCAACACATGCTGCAACCCTCAGGTTAAGAAAGAAGCTGATGACTAATGAAACCCAAAATAAATTGTCCCAGGCAATAATAAATATTCATGTGGTTAATCAAAGGCATTTGTGTCATTGTTGCTTGTATGTGCATCCAGAAAATGATAGAGACATAAGACCTGAGGAGCAAACAGCAGTTGTTCCTAATTCAGATAAGCTGAAACATCCTATACAATTTCTTCCACTTGCTTTTCCCCTCCCGTAATCATTGTTTGACATTCGTCTGAGCCAGGGCATCTAGCTCCCATTTGTGTGCCAGTGCAGTTGGATAACTCATTCAGTTGCATCAGAGAAGAATGAGATATACAATCACCAACCCTATACCTCCTGCTGTTAACAGTACCCATAGTCCCATGCATGAGGAGAGACGGAGAGTTGGTGTTTGCCTGCAGGGGAACAATTTCTAGACACTGGCTTACTGAGTACGCAGAGAAGGAAGGTGCAGAAGCACATAACAGTGGTGCCTGAGAGTTTATGTGTTACTAAAGTCTACTAGCAATGAGAACCTTTGTCTTGCCTTATGCAGGAGATATTTCTGAAGATTAGCTGGCTCATCCTCCTAATGTACTTGGCTCCCTCCACCCCCTACAGAGACACCTTGCTTTGGACCTATTGGTCAAATCCCCTTCACAAATTCCATGAGAATTCTTCAGAGTCAGGGGTTACTCCTCCCTCTTGTCTCTAACACTAGTTCTGGTGAGAGACAGATCAGCGGATGGCGGAAGTAGATGGGCTATTGTCATTGCCCTGCACTGTAGAATTTATAGTCCAGTTTCTTCCTATTGTGTTCATTTATTTTGACCAAAAGTCAGATTAAAACTGAGGTACAATGTGGTAAACAAGAATTGATAAACCTTTCCTGGGGTATTGGGTCAAGCGTAGCTCAGTCTGACATGTATGTGCCTGTTTCTGTCTTCATGACAGGATAGCTGGACTCCAGATACCAACATGACTGAGCGCTTTGACTGCCACTACTGCAAAGAGTCCCTGTTTGGTAAGAAGTACATCCTGAAGGAGGACAGCCCCTATTGTGTGAAATGCTATGAAAACCTTTATTCCAATACCTGCGAGGAATGTAAAAAACCTATTGGCGCTGACTGCAAGGTATGCCAGATTTGTGTCTTGTTACAGAAATCTTAGTAGAGTAGCCTGGATACAGAGCTGAGACCTGGAAGGATCCAGCTTAACAGCTACATAGGGGGTTTTTTTGCTGGGAGAGCATAGTTTCTGGAGCTCTGTATCTGCTTTTTATCACTTCATTTGTCAAACCCTTCTTTACCAGGCATGGTAATAGAAATACCTTCCTGCAAGGTATAAAATGATCTGATGTAAGAAATTCTCTCTAAGTCATTAGGAGAGTCTGTCCTCAGGGCCAGCTGCGATCTGGAAGGGTGGCAGAAGCAGATTTTTCTTAACTTTGAGTCAGAGGGAGGGAAGCCACTGCTGGCTTTCCAGTGATCATAATTCTGTGGTCATCAAAGAGACAAGACATACTCAAGAAAAAGTCTCAACTTGGAGACTACAAAATCTAGGTAATCGCTGACCCAAGTAATAAATCAGATAGAGTTAGAAAAAATAGCCTTTTAAATGATGATAAAGGAGTCTAACTAAAGGTTGGAAAGGACAGAGAAGAGACTCTGCTTGAGCTGTGCACTGCTGTACCACATGGAAACACCTCCCTGGTACAAATAAGGTGTAACCACCTGCATTTCTTTTAAGTTAATCAAAACAACTGGAGTTCATGCCAGTTTCACCCTGACTGAATGAAGACAGAGCAGCCATCCAGTGAGGTGTCTGTTGGACTGCTACAGACTGACTCCATCCAATAGCCGTCCTCCTTGCACAAAATTGACCTGTTCAAAGTTGGGCAAGAGTTTCACTGACAGAGTGAGATTGCAGTAGAACTGCAATTTGCATTGCATAACCATAGGATTCTTGACTGATACAAGGAGATCTGATGTTTGATTTCCTCCATTGCTTATCTGTACCTCTAGAAGCACCAATTAATTCCTATTAGTGATACTACTACTCAATCACTAGTTCAGAGATACAAAAATATATGCTTACTCAGATTGAAAAAAAAAATGTTACATGTCTTCCAAATAGATCTACTCCACTCTATGGGCAAATCAGTGGGAAAGTCCCTTTCAGAAACTTTAGAAAGGTGAGAATGTTTCATCATCAAGACAGGGAACTGGCAATAGTCTGTAAGGGGGTATAGAATTGCCAGCTTTCCTACAGCTCATAAATATTCAGATTAGAGAAGAGATACAGCTGGCCTGTCCTGACCTGAAAAAGCAAAATATTTTTGTCCCATTCCAGAATGTGCTTTTGTTTTAAGGTCTCTTTCTAACCCCCTGAGAAGATATTTCCATGTGTTGATATTCAAGAATTTAAAAACTTGGACTGGCTTTAACAAATCTCGGTCAAAGTATTCAGGAATTAATCAGGCTGAACTTTTCAACCCAGATTTATGGATTTAGGGAGTGTGGGTGTTATCCAATATACTGCTTTTTTTTTAGCAAGACACAGTCTAATAGCAGATAGGAAAAAAAAGAAAGGGCCCCTTAGTCTACAATCTAAGAATATTTTATATATGTAAAGAACCAGAACTATATGTGGAAAACACAACTAAGAGATAGTAAATAAATATTTCTTAAAAAGCTATGAAGCATACCAGAAATGAACATGTCCTTTTTCATTTCTATGAAATGTTTGTGCCTGTCCATGCTTTATGTTGTACCTTTTGAATCTATTGACCAATTTTAACCAGATTCTGCCAGACGGATAAAAGCTGAAACTTAAATTGCTACAAGTTTTCTGAAAAAAACCCCAACATGTGCTTGGGTAGAAAAAGACATGCTATGAATGTTCCCACTGAAAAGACAACTAGAGTAGTTTTTCAATTGCAGTAACAGACGCTAGAGAACACATTTGAGAGAGCCCTTACAAATGCCTCAGCCCCAAGATAAGTTTCAGAGCAAGTATGTCCACTATATGACTGAGCATAAATTCAGCTGAGAAACACAAAGTCACAAAAAAATCAGACTTCTGCTTCTCATTAAGCTGTATGTATACATAGGGATATCACGGCTAGGCTTCGCGAACGAAGATTTGGGAAGGGCTCTACCCACATTTCTTGCAAGCGCGTTGGTGGCTAAAAAGGCCAATACGAGATAGGCATGTCCGGTTGCAAAAGGCACAGCAGAAAGACTCCTTAGATGGTATATTCTGCAAGGCACGATTCTTTCTGCATTGTCTTCTCTCCTCAAGGGTGATCCTGCGTGCTTTCTCAAAAGCATCAGCAGCGTTATAGATGGTGTGTCTCCAGGCCTCCTGATGGGAGGCCAGAGTAGACCAGTTATGGTGGTCAATGTGGCCAAGGCTGAGATGTTGTTTCAAGGAGTCCTTGTATCTTTTCTTCGGGGCTCCTCTCTTGCGGCAGCCAGTGGCAAGTTCACCATAAAGCAGGATCTTAGGGAAGCGATGGTCC
This sequence comes from Neopelma chrysocephalum, assembly GCF_003984885.1. Taxonomy (NCBI): domain Eukaryota; kingdom Metazoa; phylum Chordata; class Aves; order Passeriformes; family Pipridae; genus Neopelma; species Neopelma chrysocephalum. Next base: position 37,990,176 of record NW_020897694.1, on the reverse strand, counting down.
TTCATCCTGGAGACGTGCCCTGCCCATCGCAGCTGTGTTCTCAACATAGGGATATAAATACATAAGAAATATACCCACAGACATATATGTATGTATTTTTCTATATATCTTTTTAAACATTGCATTTACTTTTTCACCTCTACAAAGAAGATAAATTGCACTGTGTTTGAGAATGAAACCAGTATGTTTACTTCATGTACAAAATGGACTCCACATTTGTTTATATGTTCTGACATAGCCTATGGTTGTAAAATTTGGAACAAAAACCTAGTGGAGTGACAGTGTTATCAGAAAAGGTCACATCTGGGCCTCTGCATCCAGCAGGGGTGCCCATTCTTGCACCCACATTACAACCTGAAAAGTCCCACGGAGCTCACACCTCAGATCTTCTTTTGCAAGTCCCTTCTAAGCCACCATTGTTTTTCTACACTTAGAAAAGCTGCCCTGAGAACCAGGTGCTCCTAATTTCCCTCTTTCCAGCCCTCCCAATTAAAAGCAGCTCTTCTTTAGATGACAGGGTTAAACTAAAGTAAAACAGGTGTTGACAAGGGGACAGCCAGCTCTCTGTCTCTGAACTACTGTAGTGTATCGGCACTGATGCACAGAATCAGTTCACCTGAGTTGAACTTAAGCCTGCTCAGACACTGGTAATACTCCAAACTGACAGCACTGGGATCTGAGAGGATGAAACTGATGCCAGATTTTCCCATTGTGTTTAAGCTATGGCACAGAGAGCCCACAAGATAACCATACTGAAGAAAAGTTTTCCTTGAATTCAAATCAGGGGAAAATTTGTTTCACTATCTTTCTAGTTTTTATAGTAATTTATGGGTAGCTGTGAAAGTAACTGAGTAATAACTGATTTGTTCTTTATTTTAAAAGAACAAATTTTTTTCCATCAAAAAATCCCAGATTGACAACATGTGTCTGAATGACACCTTTGGATTTAGGCCATTTCATTAACTGTAAACAATTCTAGCTGACGTTTCACAGACAGATTAAAAGCTTCACATATAGCATGGTAGAAGGCATTGGCAGGCAGTAGAAAAACACAGTGCCATTTCTCTTACAGCTATTATACATTATTCATATGTTAACATGTTTTAGTATAAATTTACCTTTTCTAAAAAAAAAAAGGCATTTTGTTGCCTACATCCCTGGTGAACACTTACAACACCTACAGTTTCATGCTTTTTTCTGGAAATTCATCCATTATATTCCCATGTGCTTAACTGCTGAAGCATGACTTTTGGTTGACTTCGGCTTTTTTAATACTTTCCTTGCAGATCCTATGGTATAGAAACCATTGCAAAACTAGGAAATACCTACAGTAATCCAGAGTTTAATGCAGTCCACAAGTTGGCCTTGGCAGGCACAAAGGGGTGAACGCTCTCTCTGGAACATGTGAGAATTAAATTATAAGTAGATTGTGAGATAAAGCTACTGTCTCAGCACGGAGGCCAAAAATGAGTCAGAAGGGTCAGTCTTAAATAAACTAAACAAAAAATTAAAACCTCTAGTAACGCAGATAAGGAAAGGGATAAAATAATTATTTTTCTCATTTTACGTATTTAAACCTTGTCCTGACTTGCAGCACTTTTTCAGTGCATTACTGAATCTCAGAGTAGTTGTTGTAAAGTGGAATGGTAAAAGAGGTAGATACCCTAATATCTTGTCATACCCCTAAGGGTCTGGGTCCAGCAAAGTATTGCTTGGTTTTATCTTTTCTCAACATGCTTTTGACAGGTATGTGCCAGTCTAACATACTTAAGTGCTTTGCTACAGGGTGTGTGTAGTGTCCAATCTGCACAGCATTTTGTTGGCAGACCCCGTTTCCTCTGCTCTTCTGAAAAGAGCATTGTGGCAGGCAAAAAAGCCTAATGTACTCTTTGTTTGTGAACAACAAATGCAGTTCCTTTTCTGGTAATAAGCTCTCTAATCTCCTTCTTCCTGTTGGGTCCCCGCTGAAAGCCAGTTCAGGAGAAATGGTAATGCATAATGGCTTCAGTTTACTTAGATTTAAAAAGCCAGAGTAGAAGACAACGTATGAGGAGCCTTAGGCGTAACCCGGTGACCTGGTAACTCTAGTCTTGGTGGTCTTCTAGGTTTTGGATTTTTTTAAAAACAATTTTCTAGTTTAAAAAAAGTCACATACAGTCACACCATAGAGGCTAAATAAACCACACTGAAGCAAAACTGTACAGAAATGTATGGAAAAGCTGTTAAAACATCATCTTGCCAATGTTAACAGTTATTTTGTCAAAGTTTTCTTTGTGAGTGATGTAAGGAAAATAAAAGAAAATAAAATTACTTTAAAAGTACATAATGGCTTTTCAAAACCATGAGTTTCAAAACTGTTTTGCATGGCATGACTCTAAAAAATTTCAGATACAAATAGGATCTTGCATCAAGTTTTGCTTACAGTCATCTGAGCACCTACAAAAGATCTCCGCTTGGTTGGCGCTCTGATGTCTGTTTGAGAAACATTCATTGTTCATTTGGTTGTGTCAAGTAACCCTGAGCTGAAATTTTCAGCTGAGGTTGATACTGAGATCAGGCCGAGAAAAGAGCCCATTAAAATATGAGTAGTTTCAGGGATTGCTAATTTAGTTCATTTTTAATCTTCAAATGAAACTATATGAGAGAAGGATTATTTTCTATATTCAGAAGAAATGTCACTGAACGAAGTGTTAAAAATTCTCCCTCCAAATACTGCTACAGGATTTATCACAGCTCTGCAGAGATGGTATTGTCCTCCTCCCTTTCTCTTTTCCGTAGTAGCACATCTCGAACTGGTTTGGTGCTTTCTGAACTTCAGCTGCAAAATGCTTGTACAGGGCAGAGCATGTCCATGAGCATCTGTGTGCATGCATCTCCCATTCCACTTCTCAAATGCCAGCCTATGGTAATTCTTCAGTCTCTTATCTGTGCTTTATCTAACAAGTCTCTTATATATGTTCATGGGTGCATTCTCTAACAAGAGCACATGGCAGTCAGTTTTCACAGAGGCACAGATGATAGCAGAAAGAGTCATTCTCTATATAACTCTTTTAGGCAACATAGGAGGTTGCATTAAAATCTACACTTAAAATATGTAGCACCAGGGACTCATTTCCCTTGAGCTGCATAAAACAGCTGACAAGTCATGCCTATCAATATTTTAAGTATATACTGCAGTTCTGAGTCCACAATAGTAATTTTATGGTTTGGTTCTTCCTGGAAATCCATGCAATAAACAGGAATTAGTTGTATATCCCTTGTAACTTCTGCTGGAACAGATTTATTTGGGTTACAATCAGCTAGCTTAAACTAGTATTCCCATGCCTAGACTAAATCTGATGCTCTTTCAGCTTAACAGAGAACCAGCCTGACATTCAGATAAGTTTGAAGTCAGTTATGCACATGCAACTTCTCCAGTGTAGAATCTACTCCAGATCAATACATCCACAGCTTATGAACAAGCCAAAGGTTCCAGCAATATAAACAACACACTGAAGTAGACCAAACCTCCTTTTCAGTGACTTTATTACACTGACTTAAGAATCATTATGCATATATGGTTTCATCAGTACCTTGGACTTCCTTGCTTTCTGATGTGACAGATTCAGAGAGAGAAGGCAATATCCAATTCATGATTCTAATATTTTATTGTAGGCATCTCAAAGCCAGGCATCTTAGATTCTCTCTACATTCAATGAAAATACCTGTTATAATAATCCAAAGTATTTGAAGATTATTCAGTCCAGCCTTTATCTTGGGTACTTTGTGTTGTAGTTGTTCTTCATCACTTTGCCATGATGAAATATCTGCTACTTTGACCTACCCAGCCACTACCTATACAATTTGCCATCATAACTGATGCAAGGATCAAATCTTTCATCATTCACACCTAATCTTTTTCTTCATTACTCCTCTTCTAAAAGGTATGCACCTAACCCAGGGTAAAATTTTATTGATAAAATAAGCAGACATCAGTGCATGAACTGTGGAGATTAAAAGATAGCTTGCAGAAAATTGCAAAAAGAGGAAAAAGGCAGCGAGTGGGGAAAAAGAACGGAATACATCATGTTGCAAGAGAAAGACAAACAGATCTGTTGTGATTCTACTTTCTACCTGGAAAATTTCACATTTTGGAAATCACTATTGGCTGTATATTGTATTCTTTTCTGTTGAAAATATAATCTGAGATCAGATTTAGGCTATTCAACTTCATTTAAAGAGAAAAAAATGTAAACAACTTCTGAAGAAAATTGTTTTCATTTTGCTATTAAAAAAGATTAAAATTTTACGGTGAGAAATTTGTGCTGTTTCAAAAGGAGCTAGCTGAAAATAATAGATGAGCTGAATAAACAAGTACCTGGAAGCTGTAAAGTGGGAGTCTTAGATATTCTGTCACAGAGTGCAATCTCAGAGATGCAAGACGCATTGGTACCAACTGTTATTCACAGTAATTTAAGAAATTTAGGTGAGTAGTGCAGATGTCCAAACAAAAATGCTTAATTCCGTGGTCAATTTCTAACTGAAATCACTATCATTTAACAAGTTACTACATATCAGCTAAGCTAGATGAAACTATATCAGTGTTTCCTATTAGGTACTTATGAGAACAAGGCTCCTGAAGACACAATGTGCTGTTATTTTAAGTTAACCTAGATCCACAGTATCTTTTGTTTGCTCTGAGCTAAGATTGCTCATTTGGAGTTACCTGTGACTGTACTGACTGACATAGGTTAGGCCAGATCAGGTACAAACACTTTGTGATACTTTACACAACTAAAAAATCTGGTATTCTACAACTCATTCTTTTTCTTCAGTTAACCAGATTAGTTCGGTGCCTGCAATAAATACATAGTGGATCTCGAGCTAGAACCTGAGAAGTTATTTCTGCTTCATTCATGACAGTACTAACCACTTACACTCCCAACCCAAACCAAAGCCTATATATTTTGGGGTAGACACCTTTACTTGTAATGATCCAAGCTTCATTTTATTAGAAATCCAAAGTTACTGTTCAAGTGTTACGCGATTAGGCCACCTTAATTCAAATTTTAAAAAGCACAATTCATTTCTTTAGGTCACAATTTTTAGAATTTTTTTTTTTAATAATAAGAGGACCACTGTGGAGAGTATTTTAAATACTTATGCGCTCACATTAATCATTTGGCCAGTATTCTGGATCACTGGGTGCAGGTACAATGTGATCTCGCATCTTTCAGTCCAATATATAGGTATATTGAAATATAGGTAAAACAAAACATAAGAGTCTGTAAAGATTTATTGCAGTGAAAAAAAACCTAAAGAGGTCAGATCTGTTTCACCCTTGGTGTAAGTCTGTTGAACTGAAAAAATACCAGAAAGCAGTTGGGGAAAAGGATTTCTGTTCAGGAGTGAATATGTATGAAATTACCTAGGAATCACCAATAGTTAAGGCAAATAGGGTAAGTCTGTCACACCTATGAGGTTAACAAGTTTTAATCTGACTCAAAAGTGGAGTTTTATTCTCAAAGGAAATACCTAAATGAAATTAGTTGTTCCTCTGCTGCATACAAAAAAAGTTACCTTGAACTGAAAAAGGGTCAGTAGTTGTCATGAGCTGTTCTTAGTTATCACAGCAAAATAAGTTCACCTTCGTCAGAACATTTTGTTTTCTTGAACTGTACAGATTAGTCCCAGCTCCTGGCTGCAGTTCAGATTTGGATATATTTGCATTATCTGAGCTTCTAGTTGTGCAAACTGTTCATTCCACTTGCTTTGTGGTTTTGGATTTCTACAGGATCTGTCTTACAAGGACCGCCACTGGCATGAAACCTGCTTCCACTGCTTCCAGTGCAAGAATTCATTGGTGGACAAACCTTTTGCTGCAAAAGAGGAACATCTACTTTGTACTGACTGCTACTCCAATGAATACTCTTCCAAATGTAATGAGTGCAAGAAGACTATTATGCCAGGTTAGGATGTTCACTTTTTGGACTGAGAAAAGATTAGGCTAAATATTAAGCCCAAACTCAGCAACATTTCTGATAGATCTTTTTCCTTGACTATTTCTGCTAAGTCATGGTCATCTATGTAAAATATAGTTGATTGTGCATTCTAAGCCATTTCCATGACTAGAACATGTAATGTTCGTAATGTTCATAATGTTCTCCTCATGGCAGAATTGTTAGTCACATGAAAGAGATAACTCTTGAAAATTAGTATGTATTTTACTTAGCATTTTTATTAATGGGATTTATAATTTTTTTACAGCAATATTCATTAAAAGGCTTTTGATGTCTGGAAAAATAATATTGATCTTTCTATCCAATCTCAACTTTGTCTTGATTGACTTTCACTTCTTGAAAACTGGAAACAGCTTGCAAATTTAACAGCTTACTTAATTCGAAATTTAGCTTTTTATGTGATTACTCTCAGAAAAAAATGAAAAATTCGTCAAAGTGACTCTGAGGTCATTCTTGAGCACAAAGATATGAAGAAACAGGAAAGAGCTATTTTCTTTTTCAATATGAAACATGAGGTTACAGTAATAGATTGTTAAAACCTCATCTGCTCATGTCAATACTATAACATTCTGTAGTAATCTGAGGGCTTTAAAGCGAAAGGGCTATCAGTGCAGAAATAAAATATTAAAAGGCAATTTGAAGAATCCTTGTACACACTCCATTATGATTACTAGTTACTTTGTCAGCTGATTCTGACATTGGTCACCTTAGACAAAAGGAGAAAATCACAACATTGTGCTCCTAAGGTGTAAAAATGAGGGCTTGATGATAAAGTAGGACTTATAACTAGAAATAATAACAATATTTAAAAGCAGCATTGTCATGACATGCCTGTTAAATACTAAAGTAATTACAAGCTTTATCTTTCGATCCTTCTTCAAATTAAACTCACATTGACTTCAGTCCAGGCTCCCCCTGCCTTGAGTTTCAGTGACAACACAGTCCCTGAGAGAGAACAGCTGAAAATGTGAAAATAAAATTCTAGACGATAAAAAAAAAATATTTGCACCTCCTTTTCGACAACATCATTCCTTCAAGGACTGATTTGTTTGCTCTTTGGCACGATATAGAAATTTAGCAGCACAGAGAGGGCATAATTTTTAGAAGGCGTCCATTAATAAAATGGAACAGAAATATTCAAGCATATAAGCATCAGGCAGAAAGATAATTAACAGTTCACTTACTTCTGCTGCAGGTAAATGCTTTAAAAAACCCCACCACCAAACAAATCTTGAAGTATGCCTCTGGGCAGAATTTAATGAGACCATAAAAGAAAAAGAAGAAAAACATGCAACTAGTAAACAAAGATGAATTAATGCTTGAGAAGGGGAAAAATGGCAAAACTTCACACTGCAAGTAATGGTGGGGCAGAGAGTTAGCATTAAGGGCATTAGTGTGGTTCTTCGTCATTAGCCAATGTGTTCGGCTTGTCGGTCTTCCAAGCATTTGACATCATGTTTGTTGTTACAGGCTTCAAGAATGATGCAGAACTGTAGGAACAACATTTGTTTGTTTATCCTTCTGGCCAGTATCAAATATTCTGACTTGAAGTGGTAAATAGGAAATTATACAGTGTGGAAAGAAATTTGTCCACATAATAGGACATCTCCAATTTCCTGGAAGGGCTCAGAGTCCACCTGTCATACAGTGGACTGAATCTGCAAAACAAAGTATCTGAACCCTAAACCTTGATTCTAGAGAATCATTCATTTCCTAAGTACTAAACCACTTTTCTATTTTTCATTTAAGGACTATTTAAAGATTTTTCTCCCTTTCACGTTGCAACTGTGTCTTCAACTTAGAGAGAAAACTTCTTTTCTACTGAAAGTCTCAAGAGACAGAAAAGCATTTGGATTAGGTGTTGCTGGCCTGGAAATGATTGCAAACTTATAGTACACCTCAATGACGACAGAAAAAAGACCTCAGAGCAGATATGAATTAGTCCTTTGTCTCGGACAGTGACTATACTTCACCGGGAAAGGGAAGAAAGACAGTTGCCAGGAATTGGATGCCCCATCCCTGGCAGTGTTCAAGGCCAGGTTGGATGGGGCTTTAAACAGTGAGAGGTGTCCCTGCCCATGGGAGGGGGTTTGGAACCAGATGATCTTTAAGGCCCCTTCCAATCCAAACGATTCTATGATTCTATAATTAACCAGGTATCTTGCTGTTATCTGGAAAAGAAACAAAATAGACTTGAAATGAATGAAGTCAATCTTTAACAAGGAATGGCCTTACCTTCACTCAGCACTAACAGCAGCTTTTATTGGTGTCTCTCAAGTTCGCCAGAATCTTCCTTTGCATTAGAATTCATTATTAGCCTAATAATACCACAAAAAGGTGTTTTAAGCCACATGTTTCTCTTCTTCACAGGAGGAGAAGAACCTCTTGCTCTCCAAAAACTTTAGATGGTATTCAATACTACACAAAGCTGGTAGAAACATGAAATAGCTCAGAGCTGCACTGCTTATTGACTGACAGCCAGATGCCAGGCAAACAAGAAGTATAAATTGCATCCATCTCATCCAGAAGAAGTTCAGTTGATGCTCTGGTCTCATTACAGGTACTCGGAAGATGGAATACAAAGGCAACAGCTGGCACGAGACCTGCTTTATCTGCTACCGCTGCCAACAGCCTATTGGGACAAAGAGTTTCATCCCTAAGGACCATCAAAACTTTTGTGTACCCTGTTATGAAAAGCAATTTGCCATGCAGTGTGTCCAGTGCAAGAAGGTAATACTCTTACTTTACTTACCTGAAACCTAAGGCATTGAAGTCCATCCCATTCTATGTCCAAAGAGGTAGAATATCTCATTTTTGTATGTATTAAAAAGATCCAGAATCAACTGATTCTAAGAGATATTTTCAGCTCCCATCCTTCATCAGGTACAGCATTTGCTACAAAGAGACTTCTCTTAGGGTTAAACACCCCTTTATATTGAAAGCATACAGAGAACATACTAAAAAAAACAAAAACAAAACAAAAAAACAGCAACAAATAAAACAATAAAAAAAAATAAAAATTACCCTCATTCCAAAATAATCCATCAGATATCACATACCTAAACATTTCAGCTGGAAAGATAAAGATGGAAGGAAGATGAGATAACACAGATCATTATTTTTAATATTCTAATGACATTCAAGACAGAGAGATGAGCTTTACATAAAGCAAGTGCTGCTCCTGAAATAAACACCAGTATGGTTTTCTAGGCTAAGGACCTTTTATTTGTGAGTTTCCTAAATTTCATACACAGACACTGAAAATATTTTAGAATTCCTTCCTAAAGAGACTTGTCTCATCATTTTGGAACTAACAAATCCCACTTTCCTAGGGATATATGCATAGGCAAAGGCAATCAAAATTATGGCTATATCCACAATAAATTTCTTTTCCCACTGCCACTTCTTCCTCTCCCTTTACCCTCTACATACCTTCAGTCACCGCCTGTGCCCACACTACCCAGACTTTCTTCCAAATGTGCTATCTACTCATTCACCCTTCCAGTCAAACAAAGCTGCAGCTTGGCCAGACATACAAACTGGCCAGAAACACCTGCTTCTTTTCAGCTGCATAGGCAGAACAAAATAGGTGAAAGCTAATTTTTTCTTTCAGCCTTTTACCAAAAATTTACCTAGTTACCCTTACTACCTCCTACCCATCCATCCATTTTCTGAAACTTCTAGGAGTTTCAAATTTTAAAAACTCTGCTTATTGTCCAATTTTAACCACACTTGAGAACAGGCTCAACTCGGGAAAGAGGTGAAGACAGACATAAATATATACATATACATACATACATGCATACATACACATATATATATATATACACATACACATATATGTATATATATATATGAGGCAATATGATCATGTTCAGACTTGATTCCCAGGGAGTTTTACATTAGTGAAGAAGGGAAGAAAAATTAAACTATCCAATTTTACAGCCTTATTAGGAATACTCAAAGGATCAAAAATTCAGTTTGTTTAAATCAGGGGAGCTGTTTTTGTAGGCAACAACTTCTTGTAAGAGAAAAATCCCTGACAAAGTCTGAAGAAGAAGAAAGTAAAAACTTCAGATAAAATAGTCACAGAATCACAGAATCAACTAGGTTGGAAAAGACCTTTGAGATCATCAAGTCCAACTTGTGACCCAACACCACCCTGTTAACTAGACCACGTGGCACTAAGTGCCACATCTAGGGATGGTGACTCCACCACCTCCCTGGGCAGCCCATTCCAATGTCTGATCTCTCTGTAAAGAATTTCTTTGTAATGTCTAAGCTAAACCTCCCTTGGCAGAGCTTAAAATCATACCGTCTTGTCCTACTGTTGGTTTCCTGGGAGAAGAGACCAACCCCCACCTGGCTACAACCTCCTTGTGATGAGGTCTCCCCTGAGCCTCCTCTTCTCCAGGCTGAACAGCCCCAGCTCCCTCAGCCTCTCCTCACAGGACTTGTGCTCAAGTCCTTCCACCAGCCTTGTTGCTCTTCTCTGGACCTGCTCCAGCACCTCAATATCATTCCTGAACTGAGGGGCCCAGAACTGGACACAGTACTCAAGGTGTGGCCTCACCAGCGCTGAGTACAGGGGAAGAATCACTTCTCTGGACCTATTGGCCACACTGTTCCTGATACAGGCCAGGATGCCATTGGCCTTCTTGGCCACCTGGGCACATTGCTGGCTCATGTTCAGCTTCCTGTCAATCCAAACTCCCAGGTCCCTCTCTGCCTGGCTGCTCTCCAGCCACTCTGTCCCCAGCCTGTAGCGCTGCATGGGGTTGTTGTGGCCAAAGTGCAGGACCTGGCACTTGGCCTTGTTGAACCCCATCTCATTGGAATCAGCCCAACTCTCCAGCCTGTCCAGGTCCCTCTGCAGAGCCCTCCTGCCTTCCAGCAGACTGACACTCCCCCTCAGCTTGGTGTCATCTGCAAATTTGCTGATGATGGACTCAAGATATTAAACAGAACTGGGCCCAACACTGATCCCTGGGGGACACCACTAGTGACCGGCCGTCAGTTGAATGCAGCACCATTCACTGCCACTCTCTGGGCCCGGCCCTCCAGCCAGTTCCTAACCCAGCACAGAGTGCCCCTGTCCAAGCCTTGGGCAGCCAGCTTTTTCAGGAGTATGCTGTGGGAGATGGTGTCAAAGGCTTTCCTGAAATCCAGGGAAGCTACATCCACAGCCTTCCCCTCATCCACCATGTGGGTCACCTGATCATAAAAGGAGATCAGGTTGGTCAGGCAGGACCTGACCCTCCTAAACCCGTGCTGGCTGGGTCTGATCCCTTGTCCATCCTGTAGGTGCTATGTTATCACACTTAGGATGACCTGCTCATAACCTCGCCAGGCACTGAGGTCAGGCTGAGAGGCGTGTAGTTTCCCAGGTTTTCCTTTGGGCCCTTCTTGGGGATAGGCGTCACATCAGCCAGTTTCCAATCATCTGGGACCTCCCCAGTGAGCCAGGACTGTTGGTAAATGACGGAGAGTGGCTTGGCGAGCTCTTCCACCAGTTCCCTCATCACCCTAGGATGGATTCCATCTGGTCCCATAGACACGTGAGGATCCAAGTGGCTCAGCAGGTCACGAACTTCTTCCTCCTGGATAACAGGAGGGCTATTCCACTCCTTGTTGCTGTCTACCAGCCCAGGAAGCCAGTATTCCTGAGGACAACCTGTCTTCTTGTCGAAAACTGAGGCAAAGAAAGTGTTAAGTACCTCAGCCTTATCCTGGTCTTTGGTAACTATGTTCCCCTCTGTGTCCAACAAAGAATGGAGGTTTTCCTTGGACCTCCTTTTGCTATTGAAATATTTATAAAAACACTTTTTGTTGTCCTCAACTGTCCTTAACCATTCAGCCAGGCTGGTTGTCTTCCCTGCTGGCTCACCTTTCGACACATAGGGAGAGCCTGCTCCTGCACCTTCAAGATTTCTTTCTGTCCGTCCTTCCTGGACCCTTTTGGTTTTAAGGGCTGTTTCCCAAGGTACTCTCTGAACCAGCATCCTGAATAGGCCAAAGTCTGCCCTCCGGAAGTCCAGGGTAGAGGTTTTGTTGATGTCCTTCCTTATTTCACCAATTATTGAAAACTCTATCATTTTGTGGTCACTGTGCCTCAGATGGCCTCTGACCACCACATCTCCCACCAGCCCTTCTCTGTTTGTAGACAGCAGGTCTAATGGGACCCCAGCCCTGGTAGGTTCATTTATCAGCTGCAACAGGTAATTATCCTCCATGCGTTCTTGGAATCTCTCAGATTGCCTCTTCTCCACTGTGTTGAGTGCCCAGCAGACATCCAGCAGGTTATAGTCACTCACAAGATCACAATCACAAGGCTGGTGATTTTGAAACCTCCGCCAGATGCTTGTAGAATAATTCATCACCCTCTTCATCCTGGCTGGGTGGTTGATAACAGACTCCCACCAGGATGTCAGCCTTGTTGGCCTTCCCCCGATTCTGACCCATAAGCACTCAATCTTATTGTCACTGATTTCAAGTTCTAGAGAGTCAAGAGACTCTCTAACATACAGAGCCACACCTCCACCTCTCCTACCTTGTCTATCTCTTCTGAAGAGCTTGTAGCCATCCATGGCAGCACTCCAGTCACGTGAGTCATTCCACCATGTTTCCATGATGGTGACTATGCCATAACTTTCCTATGGCTTCCAGCTCCTCTTGCTTGTTTCCCAAACTACGTGCGTTAGTGTACATGCACTTAAGCTGTGATGCAGATATCACTCCTAAACCTGGCTTTCCATCCTTTGGTTCTTCTCTGGAGAACCTGGTTTCAAACCTTTCCCCCTTCAAACCTAGTTTAAAGCCCTCTTGATCAGCCCTGCCAACTTATATGCTAGGGTTCTTTTGCCCTTGCTAGACAGATGAAGCCCATCCGACTCCAGCAGGCTTGGTACCATAAATTTTGCCCTGCAATCAAAAAAAAAAAAACAACAGAATTCTGCTGATGGCACCAATCCTTTTGCCACCTATTGATAAAATGGGTTTTCCTACTCCTCATTCATCCCTGCTACTGCAGGAATTGAGGCAAACATCACCTGTCCTCCTGTCCCATCAACTAATCGACCCAAATCCTTAAAGTCCTTTTTAATTGCCCCGGTACCTCTTTTATTGATCTCATCACTGCCAACCTGTACTGCCAACAGTGGGTAATAATCACTGGGCCAAATTAGCTAATATCCCTCACCCCAGCCCCAGGAAGGCAGCAGACTTCCCTGTGGGATGGGTCCAGTCAATATACAGGGCCCTTGGTTCCCCTCAGAAGGGAATCATCAACTACAACCACCCTTCTTTTTTTCTTAATAGCTGCGGCTGTGATCGTCTAATAGACAGATTGCAACCACGAGACCCTCCAGACAGATCTTCTTCTTGAGTGTCATCTGCCTGACTCTCTAGGTCCAGGGCCTCATACCTACTCTTTAAGGACACCTGGGGAGGTGATGGGGCTCAGTAGGGGATTCTTTTATGTCTCTGACCAGGGACCTGTTTCCATTCCCTTCCATCTACTTGGTCTGTTCCATCTGCCTGATGGCAAGAGGGGCAGGGCTTCTCTGACTCCTGCTCAACTTCTTTTGAGGTTGAAAGGGTGTGACTCCACCAGTCTATTTCCCTTTCACTTTCCCTAATGCTCCTTAGCCTCTCTACTTCTTCCTTAAGCTCTGCCACTAAACAGAGCTAATCATTCACCTGATTGCACCACATGCAGGTGTCTTTAGCACTGTCCTCCGGTACTCATGCCAGGCTCAGACGCTCCCCACAGCCAGTGACCTGGACAGCTGCGTCCTTCTTGGGGGGTTCTGTCTGGGTTAGAACACTCCTGCTGGCAGCAGCAGCAGTGGCTTTTGATCGTTTGGAAACCATTGCTGGATCTAGTTGAGTAGGAGAGAAAAAAAAACAATCACCGAATAAAACCACACACACCTACCACACAACCCACAAGCAATAGCCGGGAGAGTGGCTGTGCCCTTCCTGCTCATCCCGCCTGTGCGAACTTCCATGAAAACTGTTGTGCCACACCCTCACTGATGTGCCATACCCCTGTTTGCCTGCTCCTGTCCACTTTGCTCCCTAGAGATTCTTTAAATCACCTGCAAGTGGGCCTGGCAATGCCCTCTGCTCATCTGGTTGGCTCCCAAGAGTAGCCAAGCCTGGCTCTTTGCCAAAGTAACAAGGAAGTCGAAATACATAAAGTAGTCATTTCACCACGAAGAAAGAGAAGGTAAAGGAACAGCGATGAGACAGATTCTAGCACATGCATATGAAAAGCGACATAGAAAGAATAGCTTGAAAAACAAAGAGGACAACTGAGAGGCAGATTTCACAACATATGCAGAATAAAGTACTTTTACTATGGGTCTTGTTCGTATAAATTAGGAAATTATAATAAATGACTTGCGTAATTTTCTCAAGATCAACTCCCACCCACAAAAATTTCATCACCCTTCCTCTCTACCAAATCAAAACACAAACCTGCCACCCTTAAAAAAACACTTTCTGTCTTATTTTTCCTAAAACAGGCTATCACTACAGGAGGTGTTACTTACCGGGAGCAGCCATGGCATAAGGAGTGCTTCGTTTGTACTGGATGCAAGAAGCAGTTGTCTGGACAACGCTTTACCTCCAGGGATGAGTTTGCATACTGCTTGAGCTGCTTCTGCAACCTCTATGCCAAAAAGTGTGCTGGGTGCACAAACCCAATCAGTGGTAGGTCTCTCATAGCTGGTGCTTTTATATTTTGTGGAGGGGTTGTGTGTTGGGGTTTTTTTATTTGGTTTGGGTTTTTTGGGGTTTTGTTTTGGTTTGCCTTTTTTTTTTCAGTGAACTACTTCTGATATTAAAAATGGTTCAATAATTTATTCTGAATAACTTGAAAGACTGGAAAGACTATATAATTCAAGATCTATGAAATTAAATACTTATGATGCCTTTCCAGTGCCTAACAAAAAGAAATGGAAGAGGTCCTTAAATTGAAGTTTCCTCCTTTTCCCCTGATTTTCATGGAACACAGTGGACACACACTAACAGACCTGTGGGATATGCATGTTCTGTACATCGTCCCACTTGTGTTCATTAGAGGGATCACTGACCTCAGCAACAACAGTCCCTTCACCAGCAGGAAGTGTCTAACTGGCTTATACCTCATGCTGTATCAGAGCATATTTCTTCCCTGCCTTCTCAGGACATCAACTGAGAAGTCACAAGGCTTTTAGATACCGCTTTCCAGTGCACAAGTACTTAGAGGAGCAACTGCTTATTTATTAAATATCATAAAACTATAACCTCCTCTATGAAGTAATTAGCCTTTAACAGTATGATCTGTACAGTCCAAAACTGCAAATCTGAGTTACACCCGGAGCATTGATGACATAGGTCCTAGAAAAGCCAGTGTATAACCCCACAGGTACTGTTTTACATTCATGTGAAAGAGGCATTTCTCTCTTGAATATTGCAGTCCTTTCTATCGTATAGATAGATACGGTTTGTTTCAAAATGTTGTTACTAAAGGCAAAACTAAACAAAAAACTCACCAAGTAAGAGATATGCCAACTAAATCTTTTCACTGACTTCCAATGCGTCATATTCATTCTAATGCATCATATTGAAATTTTTTGACATTTCGGAGATTAAGCAAAAGACAATTACCACCAAGACATATTTGACTCTTTTTTTTCTTATACAACTTCAATATCCCTTGTGATAACCTCCATAGCCTCAAACTTTGGAATCCTCTCTGTTCTTTACTAACCTGCTTCTTTTCTTGAGACACTCTCCCTTCGTAGCTATGAATCAAGTCATGACACAACCTGACACACTTCTTTTTTAATGATCTAAATGCACTTTTACAAAACAAAAAAATAACTTACTCAGATGCCATAAAACATTCTGTAAAAAACTATCAGAATCCTGTTCAAGGGCAGGTGCTTTGCTTTTCTTCAGCTGCATGTTCTAGTGCCATCCCTCAAAAGTTCATTTCTACCATTATTACCAGTTATAACAGCCTCGCTCACTAACTTAGCTGAAAGCAACAGAATTATTTGGGGATGAATATATTAGTCGCTACAGAATAAGGATGGCAAAACTAGCATAGTAACAAATGGATTTGTCACAATGGCATTTTTTCACTACTCTGTGTCAGATCTCCATGCCAATGAGGGGAGTCTGCATTACTTGACGGCTGATGTGCTATTCTTTGCTTCTTTGGTTTTCAAACAGGACTTGGAGGAACCAAGTACATCTCCTTTGAAGAACGGCAGTGGCATAACGATTGCTTTAACTGTAAGAAGTGCTCTCTTTCATTGGTGGGTCGTGGCTTCCTCACAGAAAGGGATGACATCCTTTGCCCTGAATGTGGGAAGGATATCTAAAGCTCAAACTAAGAGGTGAGGAAGAAGGGAGGAAAGCCGTGCTTCCAATATATAGTCTGAAACACACGGATGTTCAGAACTAGCTTTTCCATTCGTGTCTCGCTGTACTATTAACATTACTTAGCCTTTTTCATTATACTCTCCAAGTCTGGAGGGAAAACAACTCAAATATCTCCAGTAGCAGTGTTGGTGTTTAAGATTTCTACAGCAAACAAAAACTGATTCAAAATACAAGATGTAAAACCATTTGGCTGTTTTTGACATCCATACTATTTTTCATGTTTGTTTTTTTCCTTCCAGTAAATATTCCAGCAAGTGATACAGTTCAAGGATTACAATGGCCACACACAATACATTCATAGGTGGATATTTAGGGTGAAACCTTCAGCCCACTGAAATCAACAGCAAATCCCATTCAATTTCAGTAAAGTGATGGTCTCACCCCCGTGTTCTTGAGCTATGTGACTAGTGTGTGCTGTCAAATCTGTATAAAGACTGCAAAGGTAGAGTGTGTTTCAATGTACAGGGATTTGTGCCATGCCATAAAGAGATAATGATAATTGGGAGTGCGTCACAATAGGTACAGTTTATTGCATGACTAGCTGATCATTGTGGGAAGTACAAGTTCTGATTGACAGTGTCAGTATTCCAGTTAGTTGACATTACACTGCACAGTGTATTTTTCAAAATAAAATAATTTAAAACAAAACTGGGATTGTGGTTTAATTGTATTTACATGTTATTTACAAGTAAAATGTTCTAACAGTCTAAAGAAACACAACACATACAAACACTACCCTTTTTGCACCCAGTCATTGGGAGCGTGAAATTTAGACAATCTTCAGAAGGGTCCTGCTGATACAATATACTGAAGTCAGTGGGAAAATTATCAGCAAAACTGAGTGTGTGAAAATACTGTACTGAATGCAGCTGATAAAAATGCGTTCATAGGCTCTAAACTCCTAACCAAAGTATTTTTCTTCTCATCAAGCAAGGAGGTCAAGACAACTCAAAAGACATTTATCTTTGCAAAAGTCAGCAGTTTAACTTCTATACTAGGGCATGCTTTAATTGTGTTCTGTATTGGGATACATAACACCCTTTGTTGTAGCATAATGTCTGCTACATGTTTGCCACAGAGGCAACTGTCAGAAACAGGGTGCTGGCAGGACAATAAAATCAAAAGGAAACAATCCAAAGGAAGATAACTCTTGTCCCAAATCAAACTGCAAGAAATATGGCCATGTTATGCACTGTACGATCACAGTACACCTTCCAAATGGAATCCATTTGTGTTCAGCAAAAGGAGGAAAGAAATATGTCACACCTCCAACAGGAATCTTCAGATGTGGAAAGATTTAGGAATATACTTACTCTGTGGGTAACTGGGTAGGGAAAGTTTGCTCCTAGTTTCTGCCACCACTCTTGAATTTGTCTCTTTTTGTACCAAGTATGAAGTGCTCACAGGTCATTCCCCTCTCATTAATTCAACAAGCTGAACATATGCATCAGATCAGATTTAGTTTATTGCACAACATTTGAAGAACTTCGCTGACTGACATTTTTGAAGTGCACACTGTGCTAACCAGAACTCACTGAATTCTATCCTTTGGTGATTTCATTTTTTGATGAAAGCTGTAGTAAATAGCCACAAAACTCCCTTTTACATCCACACCTCTCCTTTGGGGTCCGGCAATCCCTCAGCACACTGCAGCTCTGCCCTAGTGCTTTGCTGAGAGAAGGATTACTATAAACTAAAGGGGTACTGCCCCTGTACTCAGTACTGGGGAGGCCGGACCTCGACTACTGTCTTCAGTTTTGGGCCCTCACTACAAGATGAGGTGCTAGAGAGTATCCAGAGAGAGGCAACGGAGCTGCTGAAGGGGTTGGAGCTGGGGGTTGCTAAGCCTGAAGAAAGAAGGCTGAGGTGAGGTCTTATTACTCTCTACAACTGCTTGAAAGGAGACTGAATCAAGATGGGCATCAGCCTCTTCTCTCGGGCAGATAGGATCCCCTAGTGATAGGACAAGGGGAAATAGCCTCAAGTTGTGACAAGGGAGGTACAGGTCGGACATTAGGAAAATTTTCTTCAGTGGAAGTCATCAAGCACTGGAACAGGTTCCCCAGGGAAGTGGTGGAATCACCCACTTCATGATAGAGTTTAGTGGGTGTGGTGGTATCCAGGGAAGAGTTGGACTTGATGATCTTGGAGGTCTTTTCTAACCTTAATGATTCTATGAAGACAGTAAGAGCAGCATGGCTTGCACCTTGCCTCCCAAGTACTACAACAGAGGGCAAAATGGTCCCAGCTTTGGGGAAAGGTAGGTGAAACATGGCAAGGCTGGAAAGCATACCGGCTTAAAACCAAGACTGTTACCATGCAATAGCAGCATCATGCTATCATTCCCAGTACAGCTCTGAATATCCCTCCTTAACACATACCAACACACACGTGCTCCTAGAAACTGGACTACACAAAATACATCCTATACTCTAGATCACTGACAATAAGCCAAGCACAAAACAGAATTCCTATCAGACTGTTACACTAATGCAAGAAGCAGCACTTCACATGATACTACTGCTGCTAAACCTGATCACTTCAAGTCCACTGAAATATAACTGTATAAAATCAACAAGCTTAATTACATCATAAAAACAAGTAAGCACTGCTTTGTCTGCTTTTAATTTAATTTATTTAAATAGGATAAGGCTACTTAAAAGACAAGTCTTTACATACAAAATGTACATTACAATAAAGTTTGCTGTACTCAAGTACAAAAACTGCACAAGTGTTTAGTAAAAGGGAAACAGCACACTATTTTAAAACACACATTCTTACCATTTTACAGCATTCGAGAAGTGCCTTTTATATCGTAACAGTGAATGGAGAACTTCTGGAAAGTAATGAACTAAACTACAGGGTTTGGTTTCAATATAAACCAGTGTTAAAAATGTAAACAAGCTTTCCGATCACTATTGACAGCTTCTTTTAGTGGGTTAACTAAGAGGATTCAGAGTTGATTTTTTTTGTTGTTTTACTAAGTTTGGGAGCACTGTTATTATTTACCATCCATATCTAAAACTGATCTAAATTGCCTTCACCCTGAACCACTGAATTTTAATAAAAATGTTTCTATCAACTTAATTGGATTTCTGCCCTGTAAGGCACTACCCCAATAATTCAGATGAAACATCAAGTTTCACAGAAAACCAAATTCCATCTTAAATTATCAAAGCAAGGAAAACAGGTTTGTGTATTTTTTTCTAGAGTGCAATTACATGTGTTAATGCTCTCAAGGTACTTCTCTGTCTTCCTCTCCATGTCCCTCTCCAACTTCGTAAGCTGAGAAAGCACTGGTTTGCATTCCACTGTTTTTTCCCGTATTTTATAAGCATGATTGTAACCACGAAAGCAACCAAATTTGCTACATTGGCACAATTTTACACTTATGCATGTATAAAATACGCCTATGTACTTAAGAGAACATGGCACTAATCCATTCACTACTTCCTCTCAAAGTTTCATATCAAACAGTCCAATAACATATTTCCATCAGTGCATTTCTTATTTCATATATCAAGAGAAACTTCAATTTGAAGTAACGCTGTTAAAATAGTTCATCTCTCATTACCAGTCTAACTTGCACTGCAAATTTTACACTCCTGTTCTGCACAACAAAAACGAAAAAAATTTCTTGTAGATCATCTTATCAGCAGAACGGTCAGTGTTCTCATCCAAATTAATTACCTTTTTAAAGCCAAGAAGGCTCTTGGGATCACTCTAAATCTCAACAGCTGTTTTAACTATTTAACCAGACGTGGAACAAAACTGAACCTTAGTGAAACAACGTGTGAATCATAGAGACATGGAGAAGATGAACTATAATAACCTTGAAAACTAAAAGTGGGGGGTTTAGTATAGTGTAATATCACCACCTGCTAAAGAAGTAATTAACTACTTGTTGTGCAAGAGTAGACACTCTTAAGGTTACTGGTGATAGTGACTCCAGATTTACAACAGGGAACTGTTAAACTTGTTAAAGCTTCACAGCAATCTGAATCTCTGTAAGGTTTAAAAACAATTTTATTTAAACTGTTTAAATATACCTATCTATTTGAAAATATGGAAGTAATATTTATGTTTCAAGCACCATTAGCTACTTCATGGCCATGTAACATGCTGGATTTTCTTCTTTGCTTCCGTAGGCTTTAGGTCATTCTGAAATACAAAGAAATATATAAGTATTCTTAGGCATACTGTGCAAATAGAAGTCAGTCATTAATCTGACATATTCAAATCTGGTACTATTGCTGTACTCAGCTATAGGCTACTACAATAGCTTTCTATTGCCATCTTGTGGAGAAAGTTAAATATCACAGAACTTCTCTACAGAAGATAAAAATAGAGCAAATGAATTTAACTACCTGCAAATCATGCAAGTATTTGTTTTTTACTAATCTAAAATCAAATATGCAAAAATGTCTTTCATTTATGCAGGTTAGAAACAGGTACATGTTGGAGTTTCAAAACACACTTCCAAAGTTATTTCAGATGGTGTTCTTAAAATACTTGTTGAAACGGGATTGCATAAGGAAAAAAACCCAAACATACAATTAGGGAACCAATTTAGTTTTGTCAAATAGTAAAAGCATTAGAAAAAGAGAAAGAAAATTTGGTCTTCTCTTGTAATGATCTGGATAAAAAAAGATAAATAACTGCCAAGGCCTCAGATGAACTCATCTTTCAAGCCCCTCCACCCCAAGGAACTTGTAAAAATCAAGACAATCTGAAACAAAACAATGGGAGATGAAGTGGTGAAATAATTACCTTTCACCATCTAAAATAATAATAACCAAAGAAATCTGAAAAATTGAGCTTTAATAGTTCACACAAGCAGAGTAAAGATAGGTATATGAGTTTTCAAGAACATTCTGCAACTCATTGCAACTCTTGTCTTTAAGAGTTTCACTGTTAGTTTATTTATAGCAATCCTGTGGACTGCAACCACTGAAAGGTTTAAGAGAATCAGATCCAAAGATAAGAGGGATAGTTCTGTGCTATTCAGCACAAGAACTTCAGTTTTTCTTGAAAGTCAAAGAACAGTAACTTGCTTGAAGAGAAAATAGTCGCTACTGTCATTATACTAAAAATAGATCAGGCTGTACACTCTACAGTCATCTGCCAAGTACACTGGTTCTTCCTGACTGCATCACTTACTATTCAATACCACATTCTTTAATTTCAGACAGTAAAGTACCATCCATAGTACACACTCGCCTAACTTCAAACATGTCTGACCTACATTAACCAAGGCATGAATGAACTTGCAGGTATTAACTGGAACAACCTAACTGTGGTTAATGTAGAAAGTCAAATGTCAGAGGTCATAGCTTCTGAGTGTCAGTTATATAGTGGCACTTACAAGTGCCATCGTTGTGTCTACAAAACATTTAAATGAAATATAAAGAAGCTGTGAGGTGCATACTAAACAAGTTTCAAAAGTTCTGTAGGTTCAGATCTGACCAACGCTTGGAAGAGTTCTAAATACTAAAAGAAGTTAGTAATACGGGTAGTATGAAACACACCTCTCCAGCATAAATTTCATTCAGAGCCTCAGCCATGATTCTTGTAAAAGTTGCTAAAGCTGTCTTTCAGACACATGTTTAGGTGCTCATGTTTAACACGAGTCTGATGGAACCTACCAATCCATGCAGCAAGGATATTACCTGCATTCTTTAAGGATTTTTAAAGAAGATATTAACAGAAAGCATTTAATGAGGGAATATTGAGAAAACAGAAGTTCAGTCTCAATGTCTTGGGATAATTCTAATCAATGTAACTGCACACTGCATATCTAAAGCTCCCCCTGCAGTTCAACTAAGAATTCGTATTTCTTCCTTTGAAGCCAAGACTTATTTCAGATATTCCTGTACTCCAGTGGAAATGTGAAAACTCCCTCATTTGTATCATGAAGGAATACCACACAAATATAAGACTTATCCCTACCTCGTGGCATGTTTTGAAGAGATTACCCATTGCTCCTGCTCACTGACAAGCCCTTTTAGACTAACCACACAGCTGTCAAAATCAACCACTGCTCCATCTCCCCATCTGGCAGCTACATTCAGGACCATTACCTACATCTTATAAGATAACGACCTGCTGAACTCATAGATCCTGCCTTAGCTCTTCACTCATCCCTTCAGCTCATCAGCTTTGTTCTGCCCCATCTGTAGTGTAGTTCTCTTGTATACATAAAATTTGTTTACAGCCAAATCCAACTTGCAGAAAGAAGGTACTGATTTACCTTTATGGTTAACATCTCACTCACCAGACTTCTACATGTGAACAGCACCCTTCTGTTCAAGATCTCAGCATGTCTTCCTCATTGCCCAAGTACCCAATTAAAATCCCGTCTCAAAACGAGCCCTCGACCTTTGGCGTCTCACCTCGACTGATACAGTTTGTTGTTTTGGCTTCTTATTCAGACTCACAGTCTAAGCACTCTCCAGATTAACACATCTAGTTCCTTCCTCTAGTTTGCTAATTCCTATGTAAGATTTTAAACAGATGGCATTCTTCCTCTAAGGATATATTCTGTGGCTCTCAGCATCTCACTTCTGCTCCTGTAATATCTGTTCCTTTACTGTGACAAGTAAAAGCTTGTCCTACTCAAACATTCAACTGTGATTGCTACAAATCATTTCATTTTTTCCTTCCCTAGTACAGAAAACAGATCACTTGTCTTCCCTCCATGGCTGTTCATGTTGTTCTACAATACCTGTTCTTTCTCTCAGACCTACCAGTAGAATTATTTAGTTGGTGTTTTATTTGACTGCTACCAGCACCACCTTAAGTTTTACCTACTTACTCGTTCTGAAATTATGGGTGTGGTTTCTACAGAGTTGCATCTCTCACACAGAAGTTTCCCATGGACAAGTGCAAAGTACTTTATTTATTTCCTTCTAATCTTTCCCAAACCAGCTACGCCTTCATCTGTTTCTAAATACTCTACTATTACTCCAAAATAAAATAATCCTGAAAACTCTTACAAGAGTCTAACTTCGGCTCCTGTAAGTTTTAACCAAAAAAAGCTGCAAAACAAGATACTGCACAAACGTACCGGCAAACCGGATTCTTCTTTTGGAACAGACCTCTTTAACTTCACAACAGTAGTTCCTGCTATTGGAGACAAAGGGTAAACCTTCAGACTAGTCAACACACCGCTGTTAGTCTTTGAAATATTGTTCTGCTGAGCCTCACTATTCCTCATTCCCAGCTTAGTGTTCTCTGACAAACTGGAGGCTGAAATGTATGTTGAGGCATTTGAAGAAATTGATAATCTTCGAACAGTGTTGGTGGGGCTTCCAGCTGGAGGAGGTTTCAGGCGATCAGCAGCTCCATTCTCTGTCTTCTTCACCTTTATGCTTGTACTTGTTGAATTACCATCAAATACAATCAATGGCCGTTTCCTCAATCCTTCCACTGTTGTAACACTGAAAATACAAATCATAAAATTCTCAGAAACACAAGTTATATGATCAAAAAATAGCATAGTCAAGACACAAGTAGTGAAAATGAATTTAATCTTGTCTAAAGTAAATATATATCCCAAAACACTAACTTTAAACTCTGATCTGCTCCAAACTTAAAATAAAAATACTTATATAAACTTACATATACTTAAATAAAAAGTGACAAAAATTGCTTCCAAAATATAAAGGGGCAGAACAACACAGAACCTTGGGAGTAACATTTGCTTTGTTTATATAAAGTACAGGTAGCATAAAAGCTTCACAGTAGGACTCCTGCAGGCCAGCACGCTTCTGAGGGAGGACACTGATACTAACTGCTGAAATCAGCCATTTTGGGATTGTGTCCCCTCCTGCAGATCACCTTCTGTGCAACCTAGATTTCAATGCTCATCTACATCTAATCCTGCTGCTTATTTTGAAGTGCATGGTAAAGATACAAGATTTACTAGAGGAAGCAAAAGCTTCGCTACATGAGCAATCTGGGTTTCCACTCTCTCACATGATTACTCATGCAGTCAGGATGGCCTCCCAATTCTGAGGACAATTTAATGAAAAATGTTCCTATTTTTGTCTAGCTTAATCTGGTACTCAAGGTAATCATAGAGAAGTGTAGGTTTTAGCTCCCACACCCTGATTATCCTAAATATTTGCCTGTTTCCAAAACAGGCAGGTGATCACCTCTTCTGTGAAACTGGTCAGAAGTACGATGTTTTGCACTGAACTCAGTATTATCAGCACCTTAGCAGCTCTCAGGGCATACTGAAGTGGCCTCTCAGAAGACTAAGTAGAAACGATGAGCCCTACCAAGACCACAGCTATGAGGATGAATAGCCACAGTGCTCCTGGAGACTGAGCGTTTGCAGGTGAGAGTCTTTAGACTTGCTGGCATTTCAGAAACTACTATACACTGTGAGATTCTTATCATCCTCTCTCTTTCAGTAGGCAAGATGATCTTACAGAACTACCAAATTAACTATCCCTGAACACAAATACTTTCTAAAATGTTTGAAATTGGATAGACTGTGCTTGTTCTTATTTGCTATGATTGTCTGCAAACTCAGATATTCAGTAATAAGATATATAAACCATCATCTGTAACCTCAGATATTTGACTGCATTACTGAAGTATAACATCAAATCAGCTGACATACAGCAAGTCTTCTAGGACATGACATTAATCACCAGCAGTAAAACTAAACACAATATTCAACACTGATTTTTAAATTTCATTGTGTTTTTATCTCCAATCTGTAACTACTAGAGGCAAGCCAAAACTCACCGTACTGTGCTGATCAAGTCTTCAAGCCTCATACTAATTCCATGTGATTTCCACAGAGAACTCATCAGAGAGTTCTCTTATTCATACAATCAATCAGTTTATCTGATTTCTAAAGTGAACTAACAGCATGCTTAATTCCCAGCTCCAACTTGCACATAACTTACAGCTTCAAAATATCTAGGAATTTTGATTTTGTTTTAGAAACAAGAATGCCAAGTTCTACTTCCTCTTCTGCACAATGGCATCGTGTCAATTTTGTTTAAGTGGTGCACACAATTATGAGGAAAAGTGTAATATTCTAATATTCCAAAAAGACAATTGAACTTCCTTGATGTAGTGCACTAAAACTGAATTTTTTTCTGTGCAACTTTTACTTGCTGAAAGTGATTATAATCTATTTCTTTCATTTCTCTAGGGTTAGTAATACTAGCAGGAAAAGATTAACTTTTCTAAACAGTATTTTGTCAGCATATTTGTTAAGTATGAAAGAGGTAATAAAAGCAAAAACAGCAACTGCTGGAAAATCTTAAAACTGTCTGAAAACAGAGCAAAAGACTAAGCCTAGTGTGCTAGATGCTAAGTGCAAAGAACAACTGGTGAAAGAAAGCAGACTGGTAGATTAAAGTTATCTCCTTATACTTACTGTTTTCCCAGCAAATATAATGGTTTAACCATTATTGCATTTTATTGTACCAAAATAAGAGTCCCTAAAGTTATTGTACATATAAACTCTGGATGAAGTCATTCTCTCCTCTAAAAATTAACATTGCCTCTTTCTCCCAAAAACATCTAGCCTCCTATCTTTATTTCTTTGGACTAGATGACTATCAAAGGTCCCTTCCAATCCAAACTATTCTATGGTTCTACATCAAGAAACACTATAAGCTAAATACCATTAATAACATTTGGATGACAAAACAAAAACATTATCTTTCCCTTTTTCCCATTATTGCAGTAGTAGAATCTATCACTTCTGACACAGGAAACCTGACACAGTATTCTCTGTAACCTGTGACAATGCCCAAAAGCTGTACAAATTTCATTAATCAGGCAAACAAAGGTTGAACTAAATGCATTGTCCTAAATTCTCCAGGTCTAGCCCAATAAAAGCTAACTTACCTTTTATTCTCACTTTTCAGGTCATTTTGCTGTCTCTTCTTTTCCATCATTTTCCCCCATCTACTTTTTGGTAAGTCACGCTGAGGCAGGGGAATGGCATGTTGAATATAGAGATCAGTGAGACTGTCTTTGTCCATTTTCGCATCATTTTCGACTAATATATTTTTCTGCAGGGGACAGAAAAAAAGTTGTTATTATCATGACAAATTCAAAGCACCACCATCTTAATAGCATCATTTATTTGTTCAAAATACACTTTAAGGTACTGCTTTGGGCATAAATGTCAGAGTTGCAAAAGTAAGCGGGTGGCTGGTATGATCAGTTTGGAGAGGCCATGAACTGCCCATTGCCAATGACAGCCTGCTCTCCTGCCTTCCTACTGTGAAATTCCCTTGTTTTGTGTAGAAAACTGTGATAATCTGTGGATTAGACTCAGTTCCTCCCTTCAGTGAGCGATGGAAAACACAGGATGTTTTGGTCAGTGCATAGTGTTTTCTTTTTCCACCACTTCCAAGCACATCTCTTTCCATGTGTCCTCATGTGTCCTTTGGAGTCTCCTGCCTCCGGTGTCTGCCACTCTGTTATGTGCATTTGAGCATAGGCGCCACAAGCTCCCCTGCTCCAAATTCTGGTGTGTGATCAGCTGTTTCCATCAGTGTCAGAGACAGCTGGATGCAGCTGTGACTAGCACTGTGCATTTATCCACCCCTGCCCACACAGGTCAACCCTGCAGCCCTCTCTATCCAAAACCTCACAGGTTTTGCCAATAAAAACAGCAGTAAAAAGAAAAGGAAACAAATTTGATAGAGATACTGTTGATGGCTGATGTTTTCATGCACTCTTAAACACACCTCTCTGAATCCAACTACAGTACAAGAGCTCTTCTTCACTCTTCTAAAAAACAGGTAACTAGAACATAATGCAGGTCAGACTTGTGAATGTAGAGCTGTGCTTCTTTCCTCAGTTCCCAAAGAATAAGGGAGATAAGTTTAAGCGCAACATGAGGAAGAACTTCTTTATTTTGAGGGTGGCAGAGCACCGGAACAGGCTGCCCAGGGAGGTCGTGAAGTTTCCCTCTCTGGTGACGTTCAAAATGCACCTGGATGAGTTCCTGTGTCACCTGCTCTAGGTGACCCTGCCTTGGCATGAGGGTTGGACTGGATAACCTCCAGAGGTCCCTTCCAACCCTAAATATTCCGCGATTTTGTGAGATTTCTAGGAACTGTCAGTTTTACCAGAACACTAGTTTTCTTTTCAATCATGTATGGGGTTGTGAACATTTCTTGGTACCTCCTGCCAGATTTATTAAAAGAGAAAAAAAACTCCACTAACATCCTCCAAACTAGAGGTCACCAAAAGCAGGTGAAGCCTCTGTCACTAATGTTTTTGGCAACACTTCATGACTTCTGATGGTGGCCTGAAAGGTGTACACATTTGTCCACACAGACTACATGGACGAGAGCATATGAAAATTCTTTGAGCTCATACAAAAACCTGAAACATGCACCTAAAATTTTCAGGCAGAGCGCTAACAAGTATTTCAAATTACATCAACAAAAGCTTTGTATGGCCCTAAACTGCTTAGAATTCACTTTCAAACTGTATTTCTTTTTTCAACTATTAAGAATTAATAAGTACTTAAGTAATACTTCAGTATTTAAGCATTAGCTTGACTGATTACGTAGGCTGCACCTCCTTAACTCACAGAATCAGAAAATATTTAGGAAGCTCTGGAGATCACCTAGTCCAACACCCCTGCCTGGAGCAGGTTACACTGGGTATGGACGTGGCAACTTCAACAGTGTAAATATCATCTTTCCACAGACAGTTTTACTGTATGCAGACACTATGTCGATTTGGGCAAACTGCTCTTTAGCAGCCTCGGTGTTCAAACACAGCCCTCTGCAAACACGGAGACACCTCCCACGCCACGGGCCTCCTCTCAGCAACTCCGTGGCCTACGGAGCACCGACTCGGGGGCTGCTCTCCCCTGAATTCCCCCTCAGGGGCCGCCGGTCCGCCTCGGCCCGGCCCGGCTCCCCGGACGCACCTGCTCCAGGGTGAGCCGCAGAAATTCCTCCGAGAGCAGCTCCGGGTGCAGCAGCAGCACCTCCGACTCCGAGCGTACCGATTCCGGCTGCTCCTCCTTGCGGTCCCCATCGCCCCCCCGGGCCTTTCCCTGCGCCGCCATCTTCGACCCCCGGCAGCCCCTTCCAGCCTCCCACAATCCCGCGCGGGGCTGGAGACGCGTTTCCAGAGCAGCCGCGCGGGGCAGTGGCGTCACCTTCTGCAAGGGGAGGGACAGCGGGACCGGGTGTGCCCGGCCGGGAGCTGCGCTCTGCGGGGCAGCCGGGGCTGAGGAGTGCACGGAAAATACACGGAATCATAGAGTATCCTGAGCTGGAAGGGACCCGCAAGGATCATCGAAGTCCAACTCCTGGCCCTGCACAGGACGGCCCCGAGTCACGCCATGTGTCTGAGAGAATTGTCTAAACGCTTCTTGAACTCTGGCAGGCTTGGTGCTGTGACCACTTCCCTGGGGAGCCTGTTCCAGTGCCAAACCACCCTCTGGGTGAAAAATGTTTTCCTGAAATCCAACCTAAGCCTCCCCTGACACAACTTCAGGCCATTCCTTCGGGTTCTGTCACTGGTCACCACAAAGAAGAGATCAGTGTCTGCGCCTCTTCTTCCTCTCTCAAGGAAGTTGTAGGCTGCTAAGAGGTCTCTCCTCAGCCTCCTCTTCTGCAACAAGCCAAGTGACCTCAGCTGCTTCTCATAAAGCTTCCCTTCAAGGCCCCTCACCATCTTCATGTGCCTCCTTTGGATGCTCTCGAATAGCTTTATATCTTTCTTATATTGGGGCACCCAAACTGAACACAGTGCTTGAGGTGAAGCCAAACCAGAGTGGGACAATCCCCTCCCTCGACCGGCTGGCAATGCTTTGCCTGATGACCCCCAGGACACGGTTGGCCCTCCTGGCTGCCAGGGCACTGCTGACTCATCTTCAGCTTGCCATCAACCAGGACCCCAAGGTCCCTTTTCATGGCACTGCTTTCCAGCATCTCATTCCCCAGCCTGTATGTATATTCAGGGTTGCCCCATCCCAGGTGTAGAATCCTGCACTTGCCCTGTTAAACTTTATACAGTTGATGATTGCCCAGCCCTCTAATTTGTCTTGAGTCTCTCTGCAGGGCCTCCCTGCCTTCCACGGAGTTAAGTGTTGCTGATGAGGTGAGGTTATCCCCCAGCTGATAGCGCTGAGCAGGGAAAACACACTTTATTGTAATTCTGTCAACATACAAGACTACAAACCACTTTTGCTGCTACATGGCAGAGCTGTACTACTGAAATGAAACGGTATCTCCATCCTGCCCATACCTGTGGCATCTGCTTGTTAATGCAGCTTGTTCTGCAATAACAAAAGTTGCTTTGTAATTCCAAAGTAAAATAGTTGCCTGTCCACTGGAGTTAGTCA
>NW_020897694.1:37929510-37960379 GCF_003984885.1 Neopelma chrysocephalum | reverse complement strand
ATGAGGCACAGGCAACAATGTAACACAAGTAACACAATGTCGTGGTTTTAAGTGTACATCCACATGAACGAGCTGCAGATATATCACTATGTATGCCACATTATTGCTACATATATGCAGTGCTTCTGTGCATGAATTCAAATTTTGAATATTTCAAAATCATTTAAGTGTACAAGTAAGTAGTAACATTATTTCATAATGGTGTCATCAAAACAGCCATCTGGCAGCATATGCAATTCAATTCCTTGTGCTTTCCCTCTGTCCCTCCTCCCAGACCAACCCTAGCTACTGTTACTGCTTGTTTTTTTCTTGGAAGCACTGCTTTTTCCACCTATGTGTATCTTTTGTATGCCTGGGTTGGGCTTGGTCCATTACTATGATCTGTGATATGACTACAGTGTTTGGAAATAACAAATGGATTCTCCCAGAGCTGCCCAGACCATGAGTGGTGTCCAGTGTTTGGGATGGGGTCCTCCTCTACATGGATGCATAATTCGGATACTGGCCCTGACGCTCAGCGCAGGTTATTTCTGAGACCGCACTGGGTGGGCTGGGGTCCAGTGGGCCAAGGAAGGAGCTTCTCATCACTGGAGCAGCACAAGGGCACAGTTACCCTCCCTTTCCTCCCTCTCCAGGGAAGCTGCATCCGAGGGGAAACGCAGGCTGTGCGCCGGGAGTGCCAACTGCCAAGAGCCCCAACTTTATAGCTGTGTGCCCAACACCCCCCCCCCCATAGACTAGTTCTATTTTCATTTTCTCACTCTTCTCTCACTTCAGCCAATTACATCACAAAATCACCTTAATTCAAGTAATCTTGTAAATGAATATACTTCCTAAGGCAAATGTTCGGCCTGTATTTTGGTGCTTATTTCAGCCAATGAAATTACTTTCTTGTAAATTAGATGGATCGTCTCTCTCTTCCTAAAGTATCTTGTAAGTTCTTTCCTCATGGAAAACATATCCTTGCTAACCAAATTAGTTTTGCCGATCATGACTTTCACTCTGTGAGTTTCTTATGTTAATATTTACTTTGTAGGGATTTGTACCCAAAATTACAGTTCCTCTTTGGTTAACCAGACCATGTCCTCTCACGGTGAAGTTCTGAAAGGGATGAAATGTAAACAGTGTGATAAAAACGTAATGTTTCTTTTCAAATTGCTGTAGAAATGATAAAATTTTAATAACCCATATCATTTTCATAGATCTGCTGAATGATCCTATGCATTTTATAGTAGAGATTTTTTTTTCTATTTTTTGGTTAATAATTTTAAAATTAACGATACCACGTCATTTTCCATTATTTTCCTTTTTAAGATTTTCCAACTAGAAAAACAATGCTTTATATCAGTTCTGATACCTTCCTTTATACTTTGTTCATTTGCTGTATATGTTGCCTCAAAATAGGTTCTTTCACCTGGTGTGCAAGAGGCCAATCCACACACAGAGTCAAGGTATTTGATTTATTTACAGTTCTGCAGAGAAAGGGATGGCAAATCCACAGAGCCAGCAGGACGACCACCAAAACTTTTCATTATTTATACATTTTAGCAAACAAAGGCATTAATGTTCATTGGCTACAAGTTGCCTAGTTCCCTTACAGTTAGTATTCTACCTCCTATTGGTTAATGATTCCCTTGCTTCTCATGCTAATTAGGCCACATGCTCAGTCCTTCTTTTCTTTTGAGATGGTGGGCTGTGAGTCAGTGGTCACCATCTCCGGCAGCCAGAATTACCTTTTGCCGGTCGGAGCTGATTGCAGCACATTTCCTGAGTTGGCTTTATTAGTTTCTGCCTTATCTTGGGAGTTCTGCCAAATGTCCTGTGGCCCATAATTCTGCATTCTTTGTGTCCACTATCAGCAGTACATCCTTCTCCCCAAGGTTTGTTAACCTCCTGCTAAGTCTGAGATCATTGAGGCATGTGAGGCTCTAAACCTTAACAAGGCAATTCTACTGAAAAGTAATTTATCTTTCTAATACCCAGACATCCATTGGGAGCAGCTTTTTTCACATTCCAAGAAAGTGCTGTCAATCTAATTGGACTTCATAGCAATAGGTCTCATATATTATAAAACTTATAATATTGCCATTATTATATATATTATATATGCTACAAGTCTCTTTTACAAGATATTTATACTATTATTATTATACTCTATATAAATTATATAAATTATTTATATAATCTACATATTTTATAATATTCTTATTATTACAAAGTCCAATTAGAGTGAGAGCACTTTCTTGGAGTGTGAAAACAGCAGCTCCCAAGTCTCATATAAAGTCTCATATAAATATATATATGAGACTTATAACAACTAAGTATCTTTTATATATATATATCTAAACACACATATAAAGAGACTTAAAATATTGCTACTATTAAGTCAAATAATTCCAAGTCTTTGGAATCTCTTATATATATATATATGTATATGTCCCACACACATACACATATATACATATACACAGCTGTATACCACCTAAGGAGTCTTTCTGCTGTGCCTTTTGCAATCGGATATGTCTATCTCGTATTGGCCTCATTAGCCACCAGCTAATGCTTGTGACAAACGTGGATAGAGCCTTCCTAAATCTTCGTTCGTGAAGCCTAACCATGATGATGTATACATGTACATGTAAAAATATACGTACATAGACACAGACATATATATAGAGAGAGATGTGTGTGTCTCCTCTCCTCGGTGCAAAGTTGGAGGTCCCCGAGCGCTGTTTCGGGCTCTGAGGGCGGCCTTTCCCGCACGTGACCGGACGCTCCCGTTCCCGGTGACGCGGCTCCGGGCGGGGCCGGCGCCGCAGCGGAAGCGGCGCGTCCCCCCCGCCCGCCCGCCGGCGGATCCGAGCGCGCCCCGAGGCGGCCCCAGCCGCCGGCACCGCACCTCGAGGCCCCGGAGCGGCGGGCCCGGCTCCCGCCGAGCGCCGGCAAGTGCGGGGTGGGAGGAGGGCAGGGGAGGCTCCCTGGCCGGCGGGGCGGAGGCGGTGCGCCGGGGCCGGTCGGTGCCGGGCCTGGCTGCGCGCCGTGTGTGTGTGTGTGAGGGGACGAGGGCGAAGGAACCGCGCCGGGCGGCGCATCCCCGCCCTCCCAGGGGCTGGGGTGGCCCAGCTCCTGGGCTCAGTGGGATCGTGTCCAGAGTTTAATTAGCGCTCGCTTAGGGTGTGGGTGAGGGAGCGGTGCGGAGGTGAGGCAGGCAGGGGGCCGGTCTGCAGGGCAGCAGCCGGGAACAGGCAATGCAAGGTTATTACTTAACGAGAGCGGTGGAGAGAGAGCTGCTTCGCACTTCTCTCCGGAAATGAGTGCGGGGTTACTGGTGTGTTTAAAAAATAATGTCTACTAGACTGGTAATTTTCCTGACTACAGCGTTTTGGGTTTTGATAGCAAACATCCCCATTATCTTGTTTTCCGGAGTTCTGAACATCTAAGGAATACTACAAAAAATACTGACTGTTTGTAACTCTGGGGTGGCCTCTTGCACTTTAAAGGAACATCATGTTCTGCAGAACCTGTTCCTTTGCAGTGCACACAGGCCCCTAAGGCTTTATAAATGAGGACAAAATAAATGTTTTTTTTTAAAAAATACATCTACATCACATTTGTTGACATTGATTGTTCCTGAAAGCTTTTTCTCACAGCTTTTTTTTTCCTAGAATGAATTTCTTTATTACCAGACTTAAATAGTGCTATGGATTTCTTGTTACTTCTGCTCAGGAACTGTATATTTGTTATGATTTCTTTTGTACTTTTCCTTTTCATCTGCTTTCATTCAGGCAATTCTTTTGGAGCTTTTTAATACATCTTGATCAAGAGTAAAATTCTCCCAATGGCATACATTAACATTTGTAATTTGGGCTACAGGAGCATTAAGTTGTTGGCAACTTCAAATATGAAAGCTGCCTGACCTCTCCGATTGATAGTTTATCACTTCAGACTGTACACAGACTCTTAAAAACTGTTGGTTTTGGGTTTTTTTGTCAGTCAACCTTTGGACAGCCCTCTCTAACTTAGTATGCCGTGTTTCTTTTGATCACGTTGGGGGATAACATGGCTGTGTAGCCAGAATCTTGCATTATCATTTTACCTTAGGCTATTTCTCCAGTGCTTCCTGGGTTTGTTTGGATTTTTATTTGGCTGAAGGACAGAACACTAATTTACACTCCAGGTGAGGATGGAATTTGAAAATTTGGAAGCCCAAACTAAAATCTTTTTAACTTCTGAAAAAACAAACCCTGAAGTTCTTGGCATTAAAGATAGCTCCTTTCTCTTGGTGACATGGTTTGCTTCTGGCTGTATTCTTAGTTTGATCTAATTTTATGTAGTGGTTACTTGCAAGTTGTGTACCTTACCTTTTCTCACTCAGTTTTGGATTTTTTTTGCCATGGTTTTCAATATTCTCTCATTGAAGCAAAGGATTTTGTTATATGTAATAATTATAAACTAAATTCGTTTTGACTGTGCTTAGTTTGAAGTTTGTTCAAAAGAGCATTTTGTTGATGCTGGTCTCTCTGTTGGTCCACAGAGATTTCATTTGATGTTTTATATCTCCATTGTATCTGTGCACTAGAAGGAATTGTATATGTTATCTCTTAAATCCATTCAAGATATTTAGTGTTATGTCTTCCCTTGTGTTGACTGAGTGGCCATTACAGAGCAGTCATGACAAATTAAAAGGTGATTAAACAGGGTTAGCAATTTCTCATCTGCTTTTCTTTGGAGTGTTGAGCACAGCTGTCTGCTGGTTTCTTATAAAAAACAACACAAATCTTGAGTACAGTAAAGTTGCATCTGTTGTTAAAACACAATTAATTGCTTCATAAATTGCATCTGTCCCTTGACAATGTTTGATTGCAAAAGGGTAGGTATATTTTGTAGAATAGATATTAGAAGTACTGCTTAGCACTTAAAGACAGACTTTTGGGATGATTGTGATAGTAGAGAACAGGAAGTCGACTTCTGTGATATTGCAGCTTGAGTTTAATTAATGCTTTATGGGCTATTCTTCCAAATTTTCTGGGTGCATGTGCTTTATAATTGCTGGTGCATATAGTCTGATGCAGAGAATGTGTAAGTAGCACTGAATACAATGGGCATTCTGCAGATATTAAAAAACAAAAACAAATTAGAAATCAACAACTTTTATTATGAGTTGGATGATATTTTTCATAAATTTTTATTTAACTGGCTTGGAAGTTACGTATTTCTGATTGCTGGAGAGTAAGGAATGTAAAGTATGTGTTAAAATGCCTGTGATATTTTATGAACTAATAGGCCTACAATTGAGTGTAGAGCAACATGAGATGTTAACTAATAGCACTGAATGCCTTGTGGCTTCTCAAGAAATCTAAGACCTGAAGCTTGTCTCTTTTCACGTACAAGTGATAGAAACACGTGCATGACAGGTTTATAAATCACTAAGTACTGGCAATAACCACTTGTAGTGCCAAAGTGTCTGAGAGAGCCAATAACGTGCTGGTTACATGTGGAGAAAGCATCACTTCAAAATAACTGGGTGCTCTTGTGAATCTGTTTCAGAATAGGTTTGGAATGGAAGCATAAAATTTGATTAATTTCTGTGGTTATTAGTGTGCTTGCTCTGGCTTGTGTAATTGGGTTGGAAATAGAGTACAGGCTATTAAAAAATGCAGCAGTTAAGTTTTTGTGTTGGTGAATATTAAATTGCTACCTCTGATATTTGATTATGTGTGTGGAGGTAAATAGTGTTTTTTTCTCTTTAATCAGATCACCCAGAAGACACAATGAGCGTTAAAGCTTTCAAGCTCGTTTCTGCTGTTGAGCGGGAGATGTTAATGGGAGACAAAAATTACATCAACATCGAGTGCATTGAGTGCTGTGGGAAGAACCTCTACATTGGAACCAATGATTGCTTTATCTATCACTTCATGTTGGATGAAAAGGTATCAACAGCTGGAAAAATAACTTTTGCTGCTACCAAACAACTGCATAAATACCTGGGCTTGAAGAAACCTGTGAGCGAGTTGAAAGCGGCCTCTGCCCTCACCAGACTTCTCGTGCTTTGTGACAACACGATAACACTAGTTAACATGATAAACTTGGAACCCGTCCCCACCGGTGCTAGGATCAAAGGAGCTGTGACATTCACTTTGAATGAAAACCCAGTGAGCGGGGATCCGTTCTGCGTGGAAGTCTGCATCATCTCGGTCAAGCGTCGGACCATTCAGATGTTCATGGTGTTTGAAGACAGAGTCCAGATAGTGAAGGAAGTGTTTACTCCAGAGCAACCCTGTGCTGTGGCTGTAGATGGATACTACTTATGCCTTGCACTTACTACACAGTATATAATTTTGAATTATAATACTGGCGTCTCCCAGGATCTATTTCCTTATTGCAGTGATGAGAAACGGCCAATTGTGAAAAGGATAGGCAGACAAGAGTTTCTCTTGGCTGGCCCTGGAGGCCTAGGTGAGACTAAGGATGTTAATTTTTTGCCTTTTTTTTGGTTTGTTTTTACTTCTCCTAATTTCTTTCATTTGTGAAGCAAAGCTTTACTAATTAAGTGTTTTTCATCATAATAATGATTTACTTCACAGGTCTATATTGGAATGCTGAGATAAAAAGGGAGATGGTAAATTTTTGGTACTTAATACTATTATAACTCTCCTGGGTTTTTTCAATGCGCAAAAATCTATGATTATTTGTATTTTAATCATGTCTGTAGAAAGCTTCATTGCTGTATAGACAGCTAAGAGTAGTAGTATCATGCAGCCCTGAGCAAAAGAATTGTTTGGTACCAAGTGAAACTTCAGAGGCTGATAGGCTTTCTGTATTGACCAGTCAGATTGGGTTTGAGGAGCCCTGTGTTGCTATAAAGTTGTTAAATTCGTGTAGATGAGTTAATTTGTTCCTTAGTTGCTATTCAGAGGAGTTCACATGAAGTCCATTTTACATTGAAACAGATTCATAAGTATGTTTGTTGTACTACAGTGCTAGTAAGAAATTTTAGTGGATATATACTGTATCCTAACTCCTATTAAACTGTCTTAACTCTAGATGTTGTCAGATACTACCCAGTTTTTATGCTTCCATTTGCCTAATTTTTTTAATAGTGTTTTTCAGGTCCATATTACAGAAAATTGTAGTTTAACAACTGTAAAACCAAAGTTAGATCATGTGAAATAATGCTCTTGTCTAATAGATAAATGACGGTAAGGACTACTGCTGCTATCATCTGTCTAAATCAACAATATGCTGTGGGATCAGTAATCTTGAGCTTTTTTTTGGAAAAGCTGCAATATCCCAGAGCTGACAGACCACAGGCAGAAGGCTTTCATGCTGTTTCCCATATGACTCTCCTGTTAGGAGATGCAGTGTATGTAGTTTTCCTGACACATTAGGAATAGCATGATGCAAGTATTTATGTTCTTAATTCAGGGATCTGAATTAACACTTTTGCTGTTCTAAACATGCTATAAACCACCCTTTTCCTTATGATACAGGCGAAGTCTATCTTGTACTGCCTCAGAAACCTTGCAGAGTGTTTGCTATCAATTGTACAGTGTTTCCTTGCCTAACTCAACTGTGGGGTGTTTGTGTTTTGTTGTTTTTTTTTTAATCTCCTGTTTTCTATTCCCTCCCCATTGTTGTTTTGACTAGTACTATCCATCTTGCTGTTCTTCCTTGGTAAAATTCTTAGTGTCTTTAGCACTTGTCTCTGATGTTATGAAGGTGGTTGAGCACCTTTATAATAGATAAGCATTGTGTATCTTGGAATTTGAGGTAGGATTCTGGTGTAAAATGAATGGACTTGAAAAGGCTCGATGTGAATCTTCAGTTCTAATTTTGATTTGGTTTTGTATGTCTCATTGGTTAAGGCATGCTCGTTTGGCACTTGGTAAAGCCTCTGCTAAATCCAGCCTCTTACTGAGGTGGATGTCTTCTACATTAATATATTTGGCTTTATAGTGTTTGAAGTGGCATATACTTAGATTAATTTGCTTTTGAATTAAGACTGGAATTTAGATAGGCAGAAAGCAAGTGCTCAAAATGGTTATCAAAGTAAAATGTCTTTGAATTTATTGGGTATGTAACTTTTTTCCTTACCTGGACTCTTTGGATTTAAGATTCATTGTTAGAATTGTTCATAGCAGATCCCTGATCTTAGCCATTTGATACTTTTTTGTCTCTGCTTACAGTTAGTATTTAGCTCGTTCTTTCAGAAGGAGGAGAAACTTCATTTTTGATGCATCTTCATTTTGTCCGGTAATTAGTTCATTTGGAATTAAAAATCAGTTCTTTCTGATATGTATGAAACTATGCTTATCAAAATTCAATTTCTGAGTTTGGGAAACTGTTATTGCATGTTTTTAATCAGATTTCCTGCTGTACAGAGGCTTTAAGTATTTAAAATTGCAGCAGACAGTTCTTGCATATTGGCACAGGGTGTGCTTCTTAGCACCAGCGGGAGCAACTGCCCCAAAAAATCAGAGGTGTCAACTCAGACTGAGCTCCCAAGAGGGGGTGCAGCTTATCGAGCCTTAAGCTGAAGAGAGCACCTCCTACTTCCTGCAAGGAGACTGGAGCAAGGGAGAATATGGTCTTTGCCCACAGGAGATGTGGATTTGTTGAGGATTTCTGTTGCCATGTCAAGAAGGTGCAGGAGGAGGTTAGCAGAGTGCATGGCATCACAGATGACAAAGAGGAAATTGAATCTTCTTCAGGATCCAGGTGTGAGCCTTGTACCTCCAACTGTACTGAGGGAAGGACAGACTAAGTCTCTGCTTGTTCTGCGATGGCCAAGGCTGGAAACTTGTGACTTGTCATAACAAAAGAAAGGAAGTACTTGTCATAACCAAAGAAGGAAGAATTCTCCTTCTCTGCCTGCAGATCTACATCTATATAATAAGTTCAGTGCTCATAGTAGCACATGAGGAGCAGGAAGTTCTGTCCCAACAAATCGTCTGAGCCTGTACAATGCTGTAGCACCGGGAAGAATTAGCAAGTAAGAGTAGTGGGACACTCCCTCATATTGGCAATGAAGGTTTTCTCATCAATCCTGCTGGTAAGGAAGAACATCTTGAGGAATGTGTGGATGGTGCAGGTCACCAACTGATTGCACAGCTTGTGTTGACAGGGATTTTGGAATTTATGACTATAGATCCCTGTTTAAGGAAGTAATGGGATCCACCAGGCCAGGTGAGGCAAAAGCCTTTTTGCCAGCTTGACTGACCAACTTGGTGAGAAGGATTTAAATTTGGTGTGGTGATGGTTGTAGGCTGAGTTGGCACACAAAGAGTGCGAGACGGTGTGATGAGAGACTTTATAAGCAGCAAACAGAGCTTAAGAGGTCCTACTTCAGGCATATACAGACAAAGAAGTCTTTACAAAACAGCATGATAGTGGAAGCTCTCTTTTTCTGGGAAATCAGCACACCTGTGTGTTAACAGCTGAGACGTGGGGTTGCTCTCTACATGGTAGCAGTAGGAAAATGTGGTGGTGTGCCTTGGAACAAAGGAGGAGGCAGATGAGAGTTTATGCATTAGGGTTAGAGAGCAGACTAATATGGGTGACATTGTGGTCACTGACTGCTAGAGACCACTTTATCAGGAAGATGATGTAGGTAAGACCTTCTTCAGGTAATAGGAAGAAACCTTCATTTGCAGGCCCTAATTTTTAGGGTGCACTTGAACCACTCCAGTACTCACCAGAGGGGCAACACAGCAGGGCACAAGCAGTCCATGAGTTTTCTGGAGTGCATTACTGGTAACTAAGGAACTGATGAAGCAATGTGCTCTGTTGAATGTAAGAGTGTTAGCGTCATTCTCATATTGAATCCAAAACGCAGCACTGTACCACCTACTAAGAAGAAAACTAAT
This sequence comes from Neopelma chrysocephalum, assembly GCF_003984885.1. Taxonomy (NCBI): domain Eukaryota; kingdom Metazoa; phylum Chordata; class Aves; order Passeriformes; family Pipridae; genus Neopelma; species Neopelma chrysocephalum. The sequence continues at coordinate 37,950,516 of NW_020897694.1, read as the reverse complement.
CCAAAACCAGGACAGAGGCCAATGTGTGTCTGTCATTGACTTTGCTGAACACCATGAACAGCAACAAAAGGAGCATATCAGCAGCAAAGGAAGGCTAATGGATGTCCACTGTTAAATGGGGTGGAGGACCTGATGCCAAAGGGCATGGAAAAGGCTGAGGTGCTTAATGCATCCTTTACAACAGTCTGCTGGTATGACCTTCCTTCAGGAATTATCAGCGCTTAGGAACAGTGGGGAAATCTGGAGCAGCAAAAACCTGCCCTCATCAGAGAAGAATCATGTTATGGAACATTCAGGTAAACTGGACAGACCTGATGGGATGCTCCCATGAATGCTTGAGGGTGATGGTCAATGTCATTGTGAGGCCAGTCTTTATTATCTTTGAAAGGATGTGATGATCAGGGGATGTTCCTCAGGTCTGGAAGAAAACAAATGTCTTCACTGCTGTCTTAGGTGAGCGAGAGGAAGGATCCAGGGAAGTACAGGCTGGCCAGTTATACCTTGATCCTCAGGAAGGTGATTGAGAAAATCCTGGAAACTATTTCCAAATACACAAAGGACAAGAATGTGATTTGAAGTAATCAACATGGATTTAAAAAGGGACAATTGCCTGACCAGACTGAGTGTCTTCTATGATTAAATGCCTGGCTTGGTGGATGAGGGGAGAGCAGTGATACTGTGAACTTCAATAAGGCTTTTGACACTATCTCCCATGACACCCCTCGTAGACAAACAGATGAAGAATGAGCTAGAGAAAGAGTGAGGTGGATAGAAAGCATGACTGGAAGGTTTGTAATGAGCAGGACGGAATCCAGCTGGAGGAGAGTCACTAGTCTTGTACCCCAGGGGGCCAATGCGAGGTCAATACTAACATCATCTTTAAACAACATAGATGGTGGGGAAGAGCATACCTTCAACAAGTCTGGAGTGTATACAAAACATTTCTACATCTCTTGGTGCTGAAAACAGTCTAGCTGTGTTTTGGGTAACTCTTGTAACCTTTAGATAGCCTATAAATTTTTAATATGGAATTGATTACTGGCTTCATCTCAAGTTTGATCAAATGCATTCCTGTACTATAAAAAGGCTGTAATTTCTGATTGTAGTTGTTATGTTTATTGTTATCCTTAGGGGAGAGCTGGATGAAGACAGAAAATGCATCATTCTACCACAGAATGATACATCACCTAGCTATTGAGGGCAGAGGGATGTAGAGAGATACTGACTTGAAAAAGTACCACGCATTGCTCTGCATACCCTTTCACTTCCATAAAGGATTTTTTTAAATTACCTAAAAAAGAGCTCTTTCATTTAAAAAAAAATGTTTTGCAATTATTTCCGTTAAAACATCAGAGAAATAGAAAACCCAAGAATTAACATTTTAAATATAATAAGCTCTAAATTTACTACTGGTTAGGATGTGTTTAGTTCAAGTTTTCTCTCACTTTTTGAAATGGGATTATAGCACGGAGTAATAATAGAAAGCCTTTAAAAGTGGACAGTGTGGTTTGCCAGACATAAAATTTTACTTCTGAGTCATAGGAATATCAAGATCAATAGAGTAAATTGGGAATTAATATATTACGACCCCCAAAAACGATTTTCTGAAAGGTGCTTTGGTTGAAAAGCACCCTTTGGTGAAAAAGAACCCTTACTCAAGGGGAAGGGTTGATCATTTAAAAGCTGCTATAAGGGATACAGAAGCTTAGTCTCTACACCACAGTTCTGTAAAAGTCTACAACCTTCTGGTTTGTCTTCTGTTTTCCCTTTTTTTTTTTTTCTTTTCAATTCCAAGATGGTCCTTCTACCCAGCTCGCCTTGCCTCATTATCCTCTGTTTAGAAGAGATTTTGTAAATTGAATAACATAATCTTTTAATCTCTTGTGTTCTTTAGAGCTCAGACTTACTCTGCCAGCTGTCAAGTGGCTCACTGCTGCCAAAGATCAATTTTCATGGGCATGCCTTTTTAATGGCATGAGAATACTGGTTTTAAAGGGTATGAATTCATATTTTGAACAGAAGCTTACATACTGCTTCAGTACGGCTCAGCTGGTAATTGTTTACTGAACTAGGCCTCAAAATTTTGACTGAAATTTTTCTTCAGTCAATGTCTCAGAAAGAATTGGGAAATACAAAGTAACATGAATAGAACCACTGGCATGCAGTCCTAAAGCAAGTTAGAAGTCTGTTAAGCTAGGAGAAGGAAGGAGGACAAAATAGACAGGAAGAAAGATAGTGACACACACCCCCCGCCAAATTAATTGAAGTTTTAATCTGGTTATTTCGAAGACAGCATAGGAGTTATCACTGGTATGTTAGAAAGTCTTTACTCTGTGCTGCTTTATAAACAACCTCTGCATTTTTTTCGAATGATTGAAAACACAGATGCTTCACAGGAAGTGACTCATCCCAAGGAGCTGGACGTTTGTTCTGTGAAAACGTTGCTGTCAAAAGTGAAGAAGTATAAGTAAACTATTGTGTCCACTAAAATGCTCTTTAGACATTTGATACAGCGAGGAACTAACATGCCTGCGTTGCCAGACAGCTCAGGCAGTGCAGGTCTGCAGCTCCTACTAAGGCAAGATTGAAAGCTAGGTCTCAATAAATGTTTATGTTCTGAAATTAATTCAAACTGCATGGCATAATTCTTATAAGAAAACCCCGAAGCTTACTAAACTTGAATAATTCTTTGTAGTTTCTTTCAGTATTCATCTCCTCTCAGTTTTTGTTGTTGTCTGTTTATGTGTTCTTGTCTGTGGTAAAGGAGAAGGAGAAGGGAAAAAAAGACTGAACTGAATTAATCGTCAGGTCCAGGGAGGTGTGATGTGCTGTTGTCATGCTGCCTGTATCTGTTCTGAGAGTTTTCATCACTGTACCTTGGTACCTATGCTTTGTGCTGGGAAAACAACTAGGCTTCAACTAGCATGAGCCTCAGGCTTTGTTTTTCCCTTTTTGCAGGCATGTTTGCAACTGTAGATGGGATCTCACAGCGCGCCCCAGTGCACTGGTCAGAGAATGTGATTGGGGCAGCTTTGTGCTTTCCTTATGTGGTGGCTCTAGATGATGAGTTCATTACGGTGCACAGCATGCTGGACCAGCAGCAAAAGCAAACCCTGCCTTTTAAAGAAGGTCACATTCTACAGGACTTTGAAGGTACTAAAAAGGACACTTTGTTGCATCAGTAATTCTGGAACAGCCTGCAGTCTCTTTGGTTTGTTTTTTAAACACAGTATCTAGCAAGTATGTTGACTGTTAAAACTTTTATTGCAACTGCTTTGCTGGTTAGATTCCTGCAGACTTCAGTAATCCAAAATTCTATGCTTCTAACAAAATGTATGCTCATTAAATGTGCTCTAATTGTCAAGGTGATTGTTGGGTAGGAGTCCACGGGTTTAGAGCCTTTGTTTTTTTTTTTTTTTGGTAACTTGATTATTTCTTTCAAAGGAGCAGTGTTAATGTTACAACTGAATAATTGTGAATTACCGGTACATTGGCTATCCTGGCAAAATTCTACCAAATTAGAAAAGAATACAAAGGAATAGTAATTTTTAAAATATCTGTGTAAGAGTTTTAAAATTGGATATAAAAAATTGTTAAACAAAAAAAAATACAAACATTTCTTTTGGTGTATTCTTCAATTAAGAACTCTTAAGTATGGAATACATTGTGTTACTACTTTTTTTTTCCAGAGAAGCTACAAACTCCAGCACTATGAACTGTGTGTTACTTCCTACCTTTGATTTTCAAATGTAAGCCTGGGGAAATACCTGGCAGTTAAAACTCCCTAATCTCTGGAATCTGGGCAGTGATTTCAGTGGCCTTTACAGTTTAGTTCATCATGAGTGATTATAGCCAGTTTCACTTATTTAGAGTGGAACAAGATCTGCTGTAAATAAATAAATTTACTATTGTGTCTGTATTTCTGAGGTGGAATTTACAGGTAAGCTGCTATCTAGTAAATGAGGTGACAGCAAAGGTCAGTTTTGGAACTGTAACACTGCTTAGGTTCTTGAATCTTATATTGTATATCTTAAAGCTTATTTCTGAAATTGTTTTTTTTCTGTAGAGAATGTAAATGGAATATGTCTGTTTGTTCTGTCCAGGAAAGGTGATTGTTGCTACTAACAAGGGTGTGTATATCTTGGTGCCGCTACCTTTGGAAAAACAGATTCAAGATCTTCTAGCTAGCCACAGAGTAGAAGAAGCCCTTGTTCTAGCAAAAGGAGCTCGAAGGAATATTCCAAAAGAGAAATTTCAGGTCTGTCCTTCTTTTAGTTTTCATGAAAACGTAAATTTCACAGTGGGGCCATGTATTCCAGTGTTCAAGTGATTGGAGAGGGTGGGGGAGAAATTTACATTGAAGAGAAATTGTGATACCTTTTATGATTTCAGCCTGAGGAAATACGTGTGCTGCTAAATTGGTTTGTACTTGTAAAGGCTGTTATTATTGGCAGGGTGAATGCTGTTGCTCTTCTGGGATTTTGTTGATTTCCCCCCCCCCAAGAAACTGGAGAGAATTGAAAACAAAGCAAAACCAAAAACCTAGTGACAGAAAATCCAATGCTATGCTTCCTTAGTACTAGGTTCAGTTATTATTTGCTACTGCTATTTAAAAATGTATACTTTATTTCAAATCAGAATTTTTACATTTTACCTTATTTACCAAAGATTCTCACTGTATCCTAAACTCCACAGCAGTACAACTTCAAAGTTAAGTAATGGGAAATCTAAAGCAAATACATCCTGCTTCCCAGCTCTTACAAGTTTGCTGTGTAACTCAACTTTTAAGGTTTTTGTATGGGAAAGTGTCTTACAAAGTCTTGAGTGTTGATTAGAGATTTGTACTCACTTCCTTCTACCTCTGGTTTACGTTACAATACATATTCTACTGTATTTGTTTCTATTTAGAGACTTGGAAAAAACAGCATAAAATCTCTACTCACTGAGTACGTGAATGAATATTTGGTTTCTTTCCTTTTGTAAAAGCAAAATTTGGTCTGTAACCTGAAGAAAATCTAGTGTGTCTTTTGTTTTTGTTTTTTTTAATATACTTCGGTGCATTTTGTTGCCATTAAAATAGTACCAGTTATGTTATTACTTCTGGTTTCTTTAGAAAGATGTAAACATGAATGTGGAAGTTACAGAATTGCAGTGCTTCAAAATGATTTCTTTTTTTTTTTTTTTTTAAATTTCAAGAAGCTTCTAATTCCTTGTAATTTCAATTTTGGTCAAGGCCCTTGAAAAGCAGTCATTAAATTAAAGGAAGGTTGTATCAGTTTTCATTTTGATCCCTGACTCCTCTGTTGAATGAATAGATGGGAAACTTCTGGAAGTAAAAATCTTGTTGAAAAAAGTGTTTCCATCCTTTTGCTAAGGTACATCTATTTGGAAGTACTTGAAGTTGAAAAGTATTTAGGCAAATATGGGGTTCATTTTCCAGCATGTTTTGTTTTGCATCTTCATTTCCAACTTTTCCTTTGCAATCTGTTTAAAGAAGCAAACAGATATCTTGCTGTGAGGACAGGATGCATGGTCTAATTGGTGTCTTCTACTATGTATGATGGCCTATGAGTCTGCAATTATTTCTTTCCAGTTTATGTAGATGTAGTGTGGGAGATGTCTTCCTGTGTTTTGCCACGGGATGAACTGCAGTTCATTACCTAAAATATGTGATATCAAATCTCATTCCTCTTCAGTTTTCTTGCATTTAGGATTTTTCAGTCTTTAGAACAAGTTACTTTCTGTCCACAGATATCTTATGTGCACAGTATCTGTCTTCCTGAAATTAGTTTTCTGGAGTATTCTAAGTTCTTTCTAGCTTGATATGCTCTTGAAGGTGTTCACTTACTTTAAGTCAATGCTACAGCTGAAAAACAGAAAACATAGCACTTGCAAGCAAAATGGCCTGTTCTGTTTCTGGGATGTATTTGCAAACTGATATTAACCAGTTTGAATTGATGGAGTCTCCCACTCATATTAAAATGACCCAACATGGCTTAGTTGTTGACATGTTAGTGCAATTTTTCAGAGCTTATCTGTAGCTGGAAATCCAGCATGTTGAGCTTGCTTTCTAATGGGACTCCAATACCAAGTGCTGTCATTACAGGTCTGTTACAAGCACACCAGACTTTCTTTTACTGTGGTCTCATGTAATGTAAATATGATGGAGCTCAACCAAACTAAATGCCATACACATGTTTTTTGTAACATTTCTTTGGCATACTTTAACTGATCACATAGTCTCTCATTTTTAAGTCCTGTCTAAGAGCTATCTTCAGATAATTGATGTTAGATAGACAATAGGCATCTTCTAACAGATATCTTTGGGTATCTGTTTTGCAAGCTTTACTTTCCTTAGTAACTGACAATTTCAAGGCTTTATTTTGCCATTGTACACAAGCAGTAGGAAGAAATGCTTAGGTTTGGCATTAAGGCACTTGATCCATGCAGAATACTGATTTTAGTTGTCTGGTTCATGAAGTAGAGTGTCCCCTTTGCCACGTAATGCTTTAGTTCTGCAGTTTGCAATGGCTGTTACCATCTTATGTGCGACTTGAACTTAGTTAGGGCATTGTAGGGCAGATTTTGAGGACATGGGTTTTTTTCCTACAGTTCAATACTTTGTCACTGCATGAATACACAGGTGCATGCTCTCCCTCTGTATATCAGCAGTAGTATATCAGCATAAATATATATGTGCTGGTAATGCAGAATGATGGTGGAATAGCAATGAAGGACTGTACTCAGAATTATTTGTACAGTCAATATTTAGTTATGGGAAAGTAGCAGGTCATGCATTAGTAGCTCTAACTTGTTATTTAGCCTGTGGTCCCTGCAGACTGCAAATTTAGCTCTGCCGTATCAGATGAAAATGTCTTTGAGCATCAGGAATTCCTGCTAGGTAAAAAAACGCTAAGCTGAAGTATTCCAAGGAGATGGCTTTACTGGATATCATTTTTGATAGAAGAATACAAAGGCTTTTCTACCATGCTACCATGAAATGACTGAATACTGCTTATTAATTTTTCAGGACAGCTGACGTTTGCAGAAATCATGGTTGATGGTAGTGAAGACCTTGGTTAGATTGACACACATCTTGCATAGGTATCTCTCTTTTCTTTTTTTTTTCCTCTCATTTCTTTTTAGTTTCAAAAAAACATATTAACTGCACCCAAACCTGACCAAAAGACAAAGTAGCTTTCTAGAAAAATTCTTTTGGACAACGTAGTTGGTAATTCTGACCATTTTAGAAACAATTTTTCTAGCAGTTATGTGAATTAAGGCTTTGCTATAGCTGTCATCACAGCTTCAGCAGTCATCTTTCTATTGTCTAGGGCTTTTTCACACATGAATTAATACAAAACTTATTTTGTGGAGTTTTTAATGTGAATTCAGTCAACAATATAGAATTTGCCTAAGCACTTCAAGTCTTATGGTAGTTCTTCAGAAATTATAAGAGATTAACAATGTGTTGAATTTTGACTGGATGTAACTTAGCACCTTGGTAAGAAAAGCCTGTTGCAGTATTCTGGCCTATGGGTCTGGAAGAACTCAGGGTGTTTTTTCTATCATAAACAGAAGTTAACTGTATGTATTTGGCATATAACTAGCTCATTCTTAACAACCTGTAAGACAGGGAATAATGGATTTTCCACAGGCAGTCTGGTCTGTTGCTTCCATAATCTTTACCTCAGGACAACCTAATGTCTAATGTTTATCTTGTTGACTGAAAAGCTACCTGGATACTACCTATTCTATCACTGCATCTTCAAAAAGTTGGGAAAGCACCTGTCTGTAGATATTCTACAACTTTTCTGTTGCGTGCAGGGAGAAGTGAAGATATGTCAACATTTAAATGAAAGTGAATACCACTTAATCAGTTCAAATTTAAAACTGATTCCTTCAAGCTGTAGTTACACTATGAATGTGCTCTTTTCAACTTTCTGTTCAGAAGATGCTGTACAGACTAAGCTCTACAATTAAAGCAGTATTTTCAGTGTCTTAGATAAATTCAAACTTAATTACAATATCATAATTTACTAAATATGTAAATTTTAGTGATCATTCCATTGCAAAAATTGAAAACAGACTTTGAGGGGGGGAAAAACCCCAGCCTATCCACTTTTGATACTAGTCAGCATGGTGAGACGACTTTCCCTGTAAAGTCAAGCCAGATTGTAAAGTTTTTCTGCTGCCACAAGATGCAGATATTTGCAGATTGAAATCCTTTAGCAGTGGCCTTAAGAATGTGACTAGGTGGGTATTCATCAGTTCACAGATTACTGTGTATTGATGTAATAACACTATCAGAAATCCACAATATTTTGGCTAGTCTGTGAATTAATCACCTAAGGAAGTTTTACTTTATAACTGTAGTTAAATTCCCTTTTAGCTTTAGATAACTAAGTTTAGTTAACTGTGTATTTTGAATTATTACATATGAATGTAAAACATTAATTCATATAAAGATGTCATTAAATATTGTTCATTTAATTTTATATTGTTATATTAATTTTATATTTTCATATTGTCTGAAAAAGTGTGCTAGATAACATTTCTCTTTCCCCTTCTCTCCTCCACACTGGGGAGTCAAGAAAAATCCCACAGAACCTTACAAATCAATATATTTTAGTGGCTTGCTAATTACCAAGATCAAGTATTTCCTTAAGACGAACCATTAGTAAAGCATGACTAAATGGACTGAAGCCAAGCTTTTCTCTTGGTAAATCCATAATCTTTAATCAAGGTGAAAAATCATCAGTTACAGAATCAATCCACTGTACTCGAGGTCTGATGTTCTTTAGTAATTTCTGCCTGGAATGTGTTCTTATTGTATTGTAGTTTCTCAGGGTATTTTCATTGAAAATGGTTTTTTTTAAGTCTGCCTTCATGTACAATGTGAAATGTTAGAAAGCTGTATATTCACGAGCAAGTTGAAGGGAAAAATTGAAGGCATGTGGAGGTAGCTGGGTGTATTTGCCAAAATACCAACATTGTCACAAAAAGGGGATGCTTTGCAGAGCACAGTTTAGGTTCCTTGCTTTTAGTAGTTCTCTTTTGCTGTTAAAAATATTCTAGGCACAAGGATTTCATTTAATCTTGTGTAATTGGTTGATCATTCAGATTTAATAACTACCTATCATTTAAAGTAGTTTTTATGTTCTTTTTCTGATGAACTTCATTTCAGCATTTTCTGTCTAGGTGTGAGCTTAACAGTAAAACTTGATAACAAATAGCTTTTCATATGTTTTAGTTGATTTTTAACTGTATTTTGATCTACATTGCATAATTTACTTCATATTGGATAAGTTGAACTGCTTTGGAAGTATTTTTATTTAAAAAAAAATCAAATTTTGACTTTTGCTATTTATGGTCATCAGCTCGGGGTGAGACTGAGAACTGCCAGCAAGGTTGCTGCAGCAGTGAGATGACACAGGAAGGAAGTGGCTGTGTGTGGTCAAGTGGGACCATCCTTACCTTTTTTTTTTTGTGCTTACTGAATCATGGAGAACTTCAAAGATAACCATTGGCTTTTACATTTACAAATAATTCGAGCAGAAGCTTGAGGCAAGTCAGTGTGATGTCAGATAAGTCATTATGTGAACAAGAAAAATCCAACTTACTGCTTATTGACTTTGCTTTTAATAAGGACTCCTGAGCAGTGTTGTGTTCACACACATTTGTGTAAGAAACTGAGTCTGGGCAGCAGATTCAGTACGTACATAACTTAAAATGTAGAGGATCAAGGCTTTATTTTGCATGTGACTTGACAAGTGTGGTTGAAGATCGTGTGTTCAGTGTTGTGGCAGGTAGCTATTGCAGTAGGAGTTAGCACTATGTAAATACAAATATAATAAACCTTTTCTTTCCCCCCTTCTTTTTCATAGGTAATGTACAAACGAATCCTGCAGCAAGCAGGTTTTATACAGTTTGCACAGCTTCAGTTCCTTGAAGCAAAAGAACTCTTCAGGTAATTGTGTGACAAGAAATTTATTAATTTACCTTCTTTAAATAAGGAATTAGTGTTCTTGGTTTTAAAAACTTGAATGGCTTTTGATGCAGCTGTGAGTTCACTGTTAGAAAATGTTTTTGTTGGGGGTAAGAACAGAGTAACATTGAAACAACTTTATAGCTGAAGAGTTAATGCAACTGTTTTTTTTCTTTTGTATGCTAGCATACAGTAGCTTTAGGAATTTGAGTGTTGTATGTGTGGAGATGTTTTTACTTTATGTCCATGAAGGTCAAGGCTTTACTATTGAGCCTGTGCTGTGATTTACAGCATGAATATTGCTTTGATTTTTTTTTCAAATACTTTTAACAAAAAGGTATAATTCAAATATTAGTTACAATTTAAATACTATTGATACAATTGCTCTAACTTTTTTGAGGATGCTGATACTGAATTTGTTTTAACACTTATTCTGCTAGACCTTTTCCAGAAAGCAGATTGATTATTTGTTCTTGAAGTCTGTATTAACTTTCCCAGTTTAGCCATTTCAGCAGTCACATGTTTATAAATTGACTTTGGTATTCCACTTGCATTAAGAAAATTCAGCTAGCTATCTTTATGCTACCTGATAATTTCATTTCTGCTAGCCATACCTCATTCTGTGATGGGGCACTGTCTGTTGTTAGTGTAATCCGTGCTGACTACATAAAATAACTCTTCCTTGCTGAAATTCAGTTTAAATCTATGTAGAGTCTATGAAATAGGATTAAGCTTAGACGGTTTTCTGTATATTGTAAACATCTACAGTGTAGGAAAAAAGTTGTCCTTGGGTTTATGGAAATGCATTGAAGAAAAGGTTTTGGGGAATTCTGATTCCCTACTGATGAGGGACTTTGCCATTTTGCCTCCTGCTCACCAGTGTAATGGGAGACACTGGGCTTAAATGGGCAGTGTACTCTGAGTGAAGATGAGGGACTGACAGGAAAGGCCTGAATAGCGTTTATTCGCAATTTGTTCCAGCCACAAGCACTTTCTGTATCACCCTGTAATTTTTGTCATTAGTGAGCAACTTGCAGTCTTCCTCCACCCTTATAATCTTCCACACACACTGTGTATCTGAACCCCGTGTTGTGTATCTGAAGTAGGAGTACAATCTGTACGTAGTTGGGAATCTTTGAAAAGCAGTGAGAAGAGGAAAATGTATCCTGCAGGGAGCTCCACCACCTTGTGGAAGGAGTCAAGATCAGTTATGCAGCCTCCATCCAGCTATCAGTCCATCTGACAAATAAGCTTTAATGAATAGGATTGTGGGAGCTCCTCTACAGAAACAAACATGCTTCATGAGAAAACATGCTGTCCTGCCATGAATTTTGTAGCTGAGTCAGCATTCCAGGGTGTTCCCTTCCTCTAAAAGCTGCAACTCTAAAGCAGAACAACAGTTCATGAATTGCTGATGTCTGCTCAAGGAAGAAGGCCAGAATAAGTTTATCTGTGCTTTTCTTCTGTCCAGCCATACATAAACTATTCAGAGTATTTTGAGGACTCTAAAAAAGCTTGTTATGGAATCTAGGTTTCTTGATTTTCAGCCCTGGTGAACACACCCAATTAAAGTAGTGTCTGGGTGTGTCCTGATATACTCTCAATCAATCTTGTTCATTTTAGACTTACTAATGCTCAGAGGAAAAATGGGAAAGATAATGGCAGTCTGTGCAAACACTTCTTCCCATTCCAATATGTTACTCGCCAGGTGTTGTGTTAGTAAGAAAGAGCTTCAGTCTTGATGCCAAAGGGAAACTTGATACCTATCTGAGAAGATGGGTTTAAGCAGTGAAATAAAGTGACAGCAGTACCTTCAGGAACTTGGTAGGATTTGAACCTACTTCTGGACAAATATGAAGTGAGATTATCTCACTACTCAGAAAATATCTGTCAGTTACAGGTTAGCTGGGGAAACTACTATATTGGACTAAAGGTCTTTGTTTTCTTGCATTGATTATCCCTCTTGGATAGCCTCATCAAGAAACAGTTATATCTTATGCTTAAATTCTTAGTTCTTAAATACTGAAACTTTTAAGAGGAATACTTTGCAAAATTCCTTGTAGTTGTGCTGATACTTCTAAATACTGAAGAAGGTTGACAAAAAGGAAGTAAGTGATGATAGTTTAATTGAAACTGAAGTAGCTAACAAAGGGAGGAGAATTTTCTTCAGCTGGATCTGTTAACCTTAAACTGAGCGAGCTGTCACAGTAGGGCTTCTTTGGTCTGACAAATTCTGTTATAAACAATAACAGAATTGTGTTTTTGTTATGTAGCTGTGATTTATATTTATGCTATTTCATGTTACTATCATTAGAGGGTCACATGCATTTAGACCAATCAGTGCTGATTAGCAGGCCGTTTGCTGAATTCTAGATGTCTTACTGAGGTGTTGGCAGCTGTCAAAGTGAAACCAGTTCTCTTCAGTGTTTTTTCACTGATTAGATGTTGCTTACATTCTGACACACCAGATACTTTTCTAAACTTTGTTGCTCTTTTTAACAAATCAAAATGTTAACTCTTTTCACGATATTTCTCACCTGTTAAAACCTATGGAGAGACCTTAGGAATAAGTGTCTCCTACACTGGAAAGGTTAAAAAATTGCTGGTACTTATACCTTGAGAAATAAGAAGTATGGATGGTGTAAGATTTGCATCTTAAATGATTTGAGAATTTAAGCTTCTATTACAGCCAGTGGGATCTGGGCAAAACAGTTAATGTTGTAGGCTTCTTTGACATCTCTGATATCTGTAAATATGAGGGTCTGAATTTAGACCAAAGTTTCCTGAAAACTTGTAGATTCTACCTGTTGAATTATTTGTATACATGAAGCCCAAAAAGAGCTAATGCAGAATTGATTGAAGGGAAGTTGCCTCTTAACATTAATGATTCAACTTGTCTTGAGTTTGTTTTCGAATGTGAGATAAGTTGCTACCTATATTTTGCTAAACCTGATATGTTAGAAGCTGAAGACTCGGATGTGTGTTTCGAAAGAGATGACGTCCTTTGTACCTGCTCTTAAATGGTTTTGTCCAGATGTGGTGGAAAGAGCCACAAGACATCCACAGATCCCAGAAGCCATAAGCTTTGGGATGAATGTTGGCCATTCGTGCATTGCTTGGTCATTGTTTGGTATTTGCTATTTTTCATTAAGAAGCTTGTGGAAGCCTCCTTCTAAGGAGGCTGCTTGATTTCTGATTGCCACTGCAGTGGGGAGAGCAAAACTGTATAACATGAGCTTGAGTCAGACCTGCTGAGAGAACCAGTGGTGATTCACAGCCCAGGCTTTGGACTATCCTAAGTTGGAAGCTGATTCTCCTCGAAAGCTATTTCTCCTTTTGGAAACAGATCATCATTGAGGCCAGAGTCTGTGAAGTCAGAGGTGAAGTAGCTGACTACTTTCTCATCTAGGAAAAGTTGGATGGTAAGATGAAAGGACTCAGAAGCTACTGTAGAAGTTGGAAAATATTTTCAAACTTATTATAAGGGGCATATTTAAATATAGCATTTTTTAACTTCATCCATCTGCATGGTCATAGTCTCCATCTCAAGCTTAGGCCACCTCCAAATACCTGACAGCACAGCTTTCAAGAGAACGAATGTTTATACATGAATTTCTCTGAATTTATCAACTCCTTGTAATTAGCCTTTGGATTTTATTCAAGTTATGGGTTAACTTTTGTTCTAAAATGAATCAGGGAAGAACCTTGGAGGAAAAAAAAAATCTCTTCTTTCTTCAAATAGTGTTAGTTTTCTAGTGTAAAACATGTAATAGAAGGTCCTCAGGACCTTCAGAGTAGTTGGACTAGTCAAAAATGCAGTTAGATTACTGTAACAAGTTCATACTGAAAGCTCAAATGTTCTTTGAGCCATCAGGTCACACCACTGACAGAACTTGCTACTTCTTGGTTATTCTGCCTCTTAAAAAAAAAAAGTCTTCATCTCCTTGTGAGTTCCGTCATAATGTAGATTTCAGAATTTCTAAGCCAAATATTAAGTCTGAAAAGAGGGACTAAAAAGACATTTCAACTGCAGAAATCTGCAAAGTAGGCATGAACACTTTACCCTTGGAAAGAGGTGAGCCTTTCTAGTGGGGAGGTGGTTTTTAGGCAGTAGGAGCTCTGTGTATGAATCGGAAAGACCTGCTGGTCAAGCCTCTTCTCATGGAAAGGCTTCCTATATTCAGATTTTTCTATGTTGTGGTCCTCTGTAGTCCGTGTTGCTGTTCCTGTGCTTTGCAGTCACGAGGTTCTGGAGCAGGATACTTGCTGCTTTTAAATTTGCTGTTGCTGTTGTCTCCTAGAATTTCATTCTTCTGGTATAGATTTTTGTAGCCAAAGGACAATATTAAAAAGAAGTTCTAAACAGGTGTAGTCATGGTGATGTTTCCGACTAGTTCATATTTCCTGGATGGTTTTGGAACTGTGTCAATGGCAACAGGTGAACAATGCAGAGCACACCCCGCTCTTCAGTTACTTTACAAGTAAGGAAGGGATGAGCCTGCTTGTGAGGATCTTTCACACTTTACAGCCTGCAGAAATCTGCTGCTTTGGCTACTTCTGGGTTATAACTTGTTTCTTTTTGGAATTCATTCCAATCAAGGTTGTGAAGATAAAGTCTTTGAGTTTGCTGATCACTATGTAGATAAGAACTATTTTTGAGAAGTTTTATTTGCAAAGGTATAGTAACAAAACAGGGTTTCTTTCAGAGAACTGTCAAGATTATTTTGATCTTTTTTCAGCAACAGTATCTCCTTCATTTCAAGAATGTTCATCTTTAAAGGTGAATTCTGAATAAAAGCTTTTGACAGCGAACTAAAATATAAATCGTGATGTCCTGCTGTTCTCCTGAAGCAAGGCCTGGGAAGAGAGATCATTCTGGCTGTGTAAATTAGGGAGTTGTTTGCCATATGTAAAAAAAAAAAAAAAAAAAGACCACAAACCAGAAAAACCCCAACAACCTGTTTTGGTCTGGTTATTAAAATTATTAAAAATGCCTCTACTTGAATTAAGTTGCAAAGAAGACTAGATGCCAAAGTCAATAGTATGGGTTTTATTTAATGGTAAATGTGAGACAGAGAAAGAGAGATAGAAAGAAATAGGAAAAAGGAGTTGAAGGGGGGAGAAGAAAGAGAGTGACAGAGAGAGATTGAAGTAGAAAATGTATCACCACTGTATGTAACCTGGAGATGTCCTGTCGGTCCAGTTCTTCTGGTCTTCTTGGTGGTGAGTGTCTCCCAAAACCAGAGTCCAATGGATTAGTATACATTCAGGAGATGCCAGGCATCTCCCGTTGATGGGATGGGAGGGGGCGGAGGGGAAGCTTTGCAGTCTCTTGTAATGGACTCTGGACTCTGGGGGGTGCTTTGGGGGTCTTTGGTGGTTTATGACCCCTTCTCAGCTGCCTCTCATGTGCATGTCCCTTGTGTACCTGGTCTTCCTGGGGGTGAGGAGGGTTACTGCTTTGATTTAGTGAGGAGAGATTTCACCATCACACACCCAAAACCCCTCTCCCCTGCCACCCACTGAGCTCAGCTAGGTTGGATTCTTAACACAGAGACATTCTTTCCTGAGCCTTGTTTACCTCTCCTCAGACCTGAGATGATTAGACAATAGTCCTATCTCAAGTTCCCAGTCACAGTCCAAATTCCAGTCAGGAGGCATTGGGGGGGGGTGGGGGAAAAGTGCTTCAGTGGCCACAGACAGGCTGTTGCCTTCTTGCAGTTTGACAAAAGTCTTTATATGATTTAAACAATGTTTAAGACATAAATAACATTCAGTCCATTGCACAACCACAACCCCAAAAAAAACCCTATTCATTTTATTCTTCTATCACAACATGCGTTATTCAAAAGTTTGAGGAATTTCAATCTAGGCCGAAAGAAAAATGTTTTGCATGGCATATTTATATTACAGCTTGCTGCTGGATAAAAGTATATGTGCCCTTCAGCTGTAGGATGTCAAAAGCAAAAGGCTAGCCAGTCTCCAAATTCTTGGAGCTTCCAACGTCTAGAGAAGGAAAAAGAATGATAAGTAAAACAAATAAAGAAATAGCAAAAAAAATTCCAGATTTGTTCTGCATATATTTTCTCCAGCATAGAAGACAATAGCTTTCAGAAACTGACAACTTGTTAGTGTCCTGACTCTAAGCATATGTGAGCACACATCTTTTTTTTGTGCCTATGTATACTTTTTCTTTCTTTTTGCTTCATCTAGTTTGACACTGTAATTGCAGAAGCGGCCAGCTTGATGTCCGGGAGCTGATCTCTCTCTACCCCTTCCTGTTGCCTACTTCCTCTTCATTTATCCGGTCTCATCCCCCTCTGCACGAGTACGCCGACCTAAACCAGCTGACCCAAGGGGACCAGGAGAAGATGATAAAGTGCAAACGATTCCTCATGAGTTACTTGAATGAAGTCCGCAGCACTGAGGTTGCGAATGGCTACAAGGAGGATATCGACACAGCTTTACTCAAGCTATATGCAGAGGCAAATCATGAAAGCCTGCTGGACCTGCTAGTTTCAGAGAACTTTTGTCTTTTGACAGATAGTGCTGCCTGGCTGGAAAAACACAAGAAGTGAGTGGATTTTTTGACTATTGCACCTTTGAGACCAGAGGGAAAATTCTTAGATGCTACTGGCTTCTAGAACAGTGTGTTCAAGTACTTGCAGTTTCTGTGCTTATAGGTCCAAAAGGCAACTCAATCTGAATTGACGTTAACATTTAAAAATATTGTTGAAAAGCTATTGATTGACAGTCTGAGGTAAAGGAAATGCATGGTAAATAGCGAGTTCTCCATGTAAAATTTTCTGTATCCAACAAAAAAATAAAGAATTGATACAAGTTTGGGAGAAAAAAGTGAATTGTTTGCCCACGTGATAATGGGAGAGTTGAATGGCTGCAGTAGTTGTACACAAAATGAAGAGATGCCTTAAAGGATGCACTGCATTAGATCGGAGCTCTTAACCAGTTAGCTGGCTTTAAAATTGTTGGTTATTCAGGGAAGGAGCTCTTACTTTTGGATTGTATACTTTGTGTTCCCACTGATTCACCAAAAGGAGGATTCTTAAGATTTGAGTGCAAATGACTTCAATTCTCTGTCAGCAGGCAGAGAATTGACAGTCATTAAGCAGGAAGCATTGTGTAGTAAATGTGTAAAGTACAAAATACAGTCCTAGGTAGTATGTCTGTTTTGGTTTTAATTTCTTTGAGCTTTAAACTGTGTGGTGCAGTACCACTGCAGTACAGTGGTAAGGCAGTCTTTAATTGTGGTTATATTTAGAGCAATTTCATTTATTTTAGGTGTTTTGTTAAAACCTCTTGGCAAATGTGGTTTGCGTGACCTCTACTTTTGTACATGTGAATGAATATTAGAACATTGTCCCATGAGAACAGCCATCGCAGAACTTAGTTGTATTTTTCTTACAGTACACAAAAGCCAGTCTGTAATGGCACTGTACAGAGCTCTTCTTTGCCTGACTTGACTTCGTGCTGCAGTAAAGAAAAAAACCGTTTCTGATAGTAAAACAAAGCTTTAAGTAAAAACATAGTGAAATTTGATTTAATGGAAGCTGATTAACTATTGGAGGAATGTCTATTTGGAGTTATGTGTTAAGTCTTTCCATAAAATTGAAAGAACGGCATGGGAAACATCTGTAATTTGGCACATACTTTACCTAAGTTGGATCTAGTAACTGGAAACTGTCTGAGGGACAGGAGTGATGGAGACACGGTTTTAAGGGAGAACTTCTCTCCTTCGATTCAGAAAAACAACCTAGAGAGACTTGTTCAAGTGTAGACATGGCCATGAACATGTCATTGTAAGCAGTTATTTGTTATATTCTGTGCTAATCCATCCATAATTAAATCAATGGGAAAGTTTTAGCAATTTTAATATTATTTTCTCATTCTTTACAGGTATTTTGCACTTGGTCTCCTGTATCATTACAATGGTCAGGATGCTGCAGCGCTTCAGGTTAGAATAAAGCTTTTACTGTCATCTGTAAACCATTCCAAAATAGTGATTTAGCTCTGAGATAAGTCTGAGGTGTTGATTTATCTGTTTGAAAAGTTGTAATGTATATGTGTGTATATATATATATATATATATATATATATATATATATATAAGAAACTTGAAACTTATGCTAAGACTTCCTTGAATAAATTAATATACTAGTTGTTAAAAGTCTGAAGAGCTTACTCAAGTTGACAGCTATTTGGACGCATGTATGCTATTTTTAAAGCAAATCTCTGTACACCAGAACAAATGTTTGTATTCCTAAAAGATAGACAGAAGTGCTAAAATAATCAAAAATAATCACTTTAAAAGATATTTATGGGACTTCAGGAGCGTACGCTGTGTTGATTGATCTGTGTACACACAGCAAAACAGTATTATAATCTTTGTGGCAGACATGGACAGCAACTGAGAGTCTGTTTCCTTATCTGATGATGGAATATTATGCATTCTGCAAGATCTTAAGTTTCAGCTGGGTTATTAATACCTCTGGGGACCCTCCATCTGATGTCACACAGTAATTTTGTTGTCCCTGTCTGCATAACTTCATCTAGAGAAATTAGTAAGTTCTTGATGAATACATAGCATGTATGTTTCAGACCACATCCAGAACCTTAAGTAGTTCGCCTTATTGTGTGGCTTTTTGAGCACATTAATCATAGTAACCCTATCAGATGCATTCAGGTCAGTTGTGTAAATACTAATTGTTTGAGCAGAAAACCAGTAAGGACAACAAAAGCAATATGTACATTTGTCATGTGCAAAATATTTTTCTTGATGTTTCAAGAAACAAGGTTTATTGCTAAGCTGTTCTGCTAGATATGGCACCTTTTTAATTCTGATTATAACGTATGTAAAAACAATATCATATGGTACTTGAAGTTCTTCAGTCACAATGAAAGAAGAGCAAAAAGTCAGGTTTTCTTCTAAGTTGCTTGTATAATTTGCTTTTAATCTTGCACACATGCAGAACATATGAAAAGTATACTTTTGATAGAAGCTTTCTTTGTAGTTAGTGTACCTCCTTCAGTCACTCTCAGAATGAGAACCCACATGATATGGGGTCTGAATTGGGTGAATGTGGCAGGTGCAAGAGAAGACTGTGATGGCAAAAGTTTAGTGACCAGTGAGGTTCCTTGCAATTGGCGTTCCTGGCAACTCTTTCTAATTCCACAAATCTTGTAGTAACTTGCATAAATTTTGAGGTGGAAGAGTTACGTGTTTTAAGCACTTTAATATGTGTATGTTTTTGTTGCAGTTATGGGTGAAAATAGTTGATGGAGACATTGAAGATTCTACACGTTCAGATCTCTATGAATATATAGTAGACTTCCTGACATTCTGCTCAGACCAAGACCTTGTGTGGAAGTACTCTGCATGGATTTTACAAAAAAATGAAGAGGTTTGTGATTGATATACTTTTCACAGAACACCAGTGTTTCTCTGCAGTGGTGTTTGGGTTTTCCTTAATGTTGGTCCTTCCTGCTAGCTAATTGGCCTTTATGCAGAATATTTAATGCCAGTTAAACAGTGATCAGCAGAAGAAAACTTCTGTGTTCTAAATTCTTCTAAGTCCCTCTCTTGACAAATGCTAGTGATAATTGCCTCTTCATTCTGAAAACAAAGTTTAGGGCATTCTGTACAATGAAAAATACAGCATGTCTTCTGTTTTCTTCATATTGAGTGAGATAATTTTCAAATCTTAAATAAATCAATCACCTAACAGATTAATTCTTGCTGCTGCTTCTTTTTTAAATATATTCCATGAATGGGTGGTATCTGTGTACACCAGGACATGGAATAAATAGCCTTCTTTTAAGACAAAACTTCATTGATAGCGGAATTAACTTAATCCACCAAAATTAAAAAAAAAAAAAATTGTAACATCTGTTAGTGTGGTGTGCTGTTAAGTGAGATGTTTTGATCCTGTATTAAAGAGTCTATGCCATTGGAACTTGTCACTTCCTGATCTGCATTAATTTAAAGCTTAGTTATTTTGTGCCATGGCAGATTTCTAAAATTTTGTTTTGGTCATTACAGAAATCTCTTGCTCTAGGTCATCACATGTGAAAAGGATTAAAACATTCTGGTTTTAAAGTAAACTTTCTTACTGCAAAGTAACTGTCTCTTGTTCTGCAGTTGTGCAAATCTGTTCAATACTCTTTGTGGTTGGTGGAAGTTGTGCCCAGGTTTTTGGGCTGGATGATGTATAGATTACAGATTGAGGCAGTGGAGATAGGAGTGAGTGAGATCACAGTAAGCACAGAGTAGTGTAATCCTGTGGTATTGAGCATGATTTTTTGTTGTTTATCTTCCTGAATAATGCACTAACTAATTGAACAGTGCTATTACCTTTTCATTTTAAATACTTATTTAATAAAATAGTTGCCACTGAGTTCCTGAATGCAATTAACTCTTTCTAGGTCGGCGTACAGATTTTCACTAAAAGGCCTTTAGAAGAACAGGAGAAAAACATTAATCCAGATGATATCATCACTTGCCTTAACAAATATCCTAAAGCACGTGTCAAATATCTAGAGCATCTAGTACTGGAAAGAAAGATAGAGGTGAGTTCTGTGAGAATGGTAAAAGGTAGTCATAGGATTCAGAATGCAAGTTATGATCAACAAGCCTGAAAAAAGGCAAAGGCTAGAAGAAATAGGCATAATATGAAGTCTTTCAGATGTACTCAGAGTAGGGTAGGAATGGTTTTAAGATTAAAGTAAACAATGAGGAGTGGATAACTGCATTATTTTGAACTCTTCTGATGACAAGATAGTTACCTCCCCTCAGAGTCCGGGGGGTTTTTTTGCATCTGATTATTGCATACTTTTCTGTTTCACTGAGGCTCAGGCCTCCTGGTGAGATCATAAAAAAATGATTGAGCAACTGCTAATCCTAGTGCACTGTGGCAGCAGTATATTAAAATTGCTAATTCAATGTTTTGCTAGTAGGAGTGTTTGATTCTGTCTGTCTGGAGAGATTTGAGCAATTAATGATA
>NW_020897694.1:37875332-37929500 GCF_003984885.1 Neopelma chrysocephalum | reverse complement strand
GCACAATACAAAAGCAGCCAAACGTTGTATTTGGATATGAGACATTTTAAGCACAGGAGAAATTACTTTAACCTGCAAATAAAGCAAGGAAATGAACAGTGAAAGAATTTGGCAGAAATGATGACCAGTTCACTAATATCCATTCTTCAAATACATATGTTGAATCAATAGTTTCCCTTTATCACTATTGCAAATATATCAAGGTGTGTTACACCATGAGTGTTGAAGGTACTGCTCTCTGATATCGTGGATATTTTCAAACAAACTTTTTGAGTTATACACAATGCCTTGTAGACTATTTGTAACAAAAATAATTTGCAATGAAATCTACCTGCTAGTAAAGGCTGGCTTATAAATCAGTTTGGTCTTTAGAAATTACTAGATTCTTGTAAATTATTCAGATTGAATGATTGAGAATATTTCAAACAGTCAAATCATCAACTTGTTTTGATGAATATTGGGTAGTGGATAACAGAAAAATACTGTGCCTACAGAGTGCTTGTCTACCTCTGGTGGCTCTGTCTGTCAGATTTTATTGCAGAAATAGAAAAGGTCAAAGAACATACCTGAATATGAGGAATCCCATGCTTAGAGGTGTAGTGTATGTTGTGAAGCTGGTCTGAATTAAGTTGTCTATCTGCATGGACAAAAGACTTTGTGATTAATTCAAATGAAGTAAGTTAAATCACATTTTCATGTAATTAAATAAATATTCATCACTGTTATGGGAGGGGAGAGGAAGTTGTCTTTGCAAACTGAGCTAACATTGTTCTTTTCATCTGTAGAAAGAGAAGTACCATACTCATCTAGCTGTCTTGTACTTGGAGGCAATAACTCAGCTAAAATCTGAGACCACAGATAATTGTACAGAAACAACTGAACTGCTGTTTAAATTACGTAGTTTGCTTCAGAAATCTGATCTTTATAGAATTCGCTTTATTTTGGGTAAGTTGCATATTGTCTGTTAGAAATGCTGTATGTCATTTCCAGCAGGAAACAAAATAGCAGTCCTTGCAAGGATATAAAACTGAGAGATCTGAGGTTTCTAGGTGTGTGTGCTTGGTAGGCTGTATTTCTAACAGACACAAGTTAATTTAGAAGTCATATCAACATATAGTGTTGTCTGTGATCTCCCATAGCTCGTGAGGTACAATCATATGCTTGGCACTGCACCAAGGACCAAATACCATAACTGACTAGAAAAAATATCTTCATACAATTGTTGTAATAGTCAGTGGTTTTCTTAATGATGAGCATGTGAGTTGTGACAACCTTTTGCAAATGAAAGTTTATTTATTGATTTATTTACAAGTTCATTTTTAAACAGTCTGTTTTTCAATGAATGGAAATGAAACCTGGAGGAATTTGATTATCAAGGACTTGTTTGTTGTCCATAACCTTGAAACTCTCACCCGAAAAACTGGGGTTCATGTTAAACAAAAGCATGAGCATCTTTTTGAGTGAAAAGTTCAACATACATCTTACTGTTGGTGTAAGGCAAGCAACAGTTGAACTAAATCTTTTCCTTGGTCAGTGCTTATAATGGTTAATTTTTAACGTTTCATCCACTGTAATGCAAACACACACTGCAGTTAAGACAGTCATGCGTTTAAAGCCTCTCTGGTATGGAGGATGATGGCTGAAGGATGAAAGGAAGGATGGAATATTGAATGAAGGGAAGTGACTTGTTATTGCACTGAAAGATGTTAAAATGATTTTTTTGAAATTCAGTGGAAAAAATCCAGTGTGGATGTGGAAATAAAAATAGCTGAGTAGCAACTAAAATAATTTACCAATGTTTAATGTTCCCTTGCCTTTCCAGACAGCAAAATGTTATATGACAGATAATGTACAAGTATAACACAGTCATTGAAACTCTTGCTCTTTTTCATCTTTTAGTTTTTAAATAAATTTTAAATTTTAAATAAATTTTAAATTTTTAAGGGCAAGAGTTACAAAATAGATTTTCTTTTCAAGTAAGAAATCCTGTATTTCAATTCTAATGTTACTTGGAAGTGACATCAATGCAAGGTAGTGTGTTCCTCCTTGATAACCAGAATATTATGTTGAGAAAAACATTGTATTTCTATACATTTTGTATAGGCCTATGCCAAATCTTTGTCACCTTTACAATAAGTAGAGCATTTTCTACTTTATCTTGAAATGCCAGATGAACTTGTCACTCCACCTGCCTATTGCTGACACTTAAACTTTAAACTGTCAGACTGGATTAAGTGTTTGTAGTGTCCTTTTCTTAAAGGAAAGTGCTATTTGATCTTTAGTGGGTTTTATGGACTTTATTTTGTAACTTCTTGTAGTATTGGGAGAAGCAGAGCTTAATATTGCAGCTTCATCTTACAGTTTATTATACATGGTAGCAGTGTATGCAGAAATATGCAAGACTGACCTGCTAGAATTAAAAGGATGTCAGGAACAGTGGCTTATCACCTGTCATTTAGTAATTTTTTTGTCCCAGATTTTGTGGTGTTCTTTTCTTGGAGATGTGTTTCCATACCTCTAGGCACTCCTGTGCTTACAAGCATCTAGTTAAGAGGGTGGTGTTGGGTCATGGGTTGGACTCGACAATCTCAGAGGTTTTTCCACCCTAGTTGATTCTGTGATTCTGTGATCTGTACTCTCTATAGTTGCCAGCACTCCTGCAAAAATAGCAGGAGTTGAGTTCTGGGGGCTTGTTTGCATTGACTCTGGGAGATGGAGCAGTTGTCTATTCCACTGAGCAAATATTGCCTTATTTCTCACTTAACAGACAAAATCCAGGGCACAGACCTTCATATGGAAAGTGCAATTTTATATGGGAAACTAGAAGAACATGAGAAGGCTTTGCATATCCTTGTCCACGAGTTAAAGGACTTCCATGCTGCTGAAGAATACTGTATATGGAACTCTGAGAACAGAGACATGCAGTACAGACAGAGGCTTTTCCATATGCTGCTCTCAGTGTATTTAACTCCAGGCACTTCGGACTGTGCACTAGTCATGGCTGCTGTGGATCTCTTGAATAACCATGCTGCTGAATTTGATGCAGGTCTAGTTTTGCAGGTGGTGCCTGACAGCTGGTCAGTGCAGCTCCTCTCCCCGTTCCTGACTGGAGCAGTGAGACAAAGCATCCACACAAAAAGAATGACTCAGGTTGCACTTGGCTTAGCACAAGCTGAAAACTTAATTTACAAGCATGAGAAGGTAGGTTGCTGGTTTTTTTTTAAATGGAAGCACTTTGAAGCATTACAGTTGAGTCCTTTGATATATAATAATCAGAAGAAGTTTGAAGAATTAGGACAAAAGTTGTCTTTGTGTCCTTGGTGCTTTTACTTGCTGCATTTATTAGGGTTTTTTGCCATGACTACTAGATTCAGAACTAATTTTATGCTCTCCCTGTAAAACAAAAGGGAAAATGTGGGCCTTGAATAGGAACAATCTTGGTGAGCCTCTGGGCTGAATGAAAGTGAATCTGCAGATTAACAAAGTTATTGCAGAAACTTTAACAAGTGTGAGTTATCATTTCTTTTGCCAGGAGGGAGACCTGTCAAAATTTGTAAAAAAATTTATCCAGAGCTCAATATTAGTTGAAGCTTGTTAGTAGATTTCATTAATGGTACATTCAGTTGTGAAGCTTTCTTCTTTTCCTAGCTATGGCAGTGTTGCTTAAAGCTCCCAGCAGATTCTTAAAATTGTTTTTGTTTTGTCCATTTGGTACAGTTGAAATTATATGCTTCATCATTTCCCTTCCCTTCTTGCTAGATTCATATTTGGAATTGTTTTCTCTCTCTTTAGGTTAAACAAAGAGGAACCCCGATTCTTCTTTCAGATAAAAAAGTCTGTCAGGTGTGCCAAAATCCTTTCTGCGAGCCTGTATTTGTAAGATACCCAAATGGGAGTGTGGTCCACACGCACTGTGCTGCCAACAGACATCTGAATTCAAATGTGACTCATCACTCTTCCAGCTCCAGCAATCAGACTTGAACTGTGTTCCAGTCCCACAGGTTCCCGTGACTTACACTCTATTGAAAGTGGGCTGGAGAGAAAGGATGAAGTGCAGCTACTTTAAGTATAAATCAAGATGGACAGCTAGTTTTTTGGGTTAATAGGAAGACTTCCAGTAAATATGAAATATTGCCACTTATCTTTCTGATTTCTAATGAATGTAGATAGAAAAAAAAATTCACTACCAGACATGGAGAGGTGCAAATATGGGCTCTTCTGTATATAGGAATAAACACTTAAAGAAAATGAGCCTTTTCTTCACAGTGAGGATGAATGTTATGGAGTCAAGGCAAACAGTTATTTTAAGAACTGTCACTTTGCACTGAATGTGGTGTTCATAAGTTGGTAGAGGTGGAGATGGCATCTATTGAGTTGGAATTCTTGAAACATGACAGGACAAGATTGGCATGGTGCAGCTTACCATCAAGACAAAAACGTGCATCAATTATAATGTTTGCTGCAGCATGTCTTCTTTTGGGCTGGATTCTCTTCCCCAGGATCACATTATGAAGTTCATTTTTTTTGCTCTACAAAATGTTGGGTCTTGATGCACTTTTTAGGACCTCCCTCCCATCCACCTATATGGAATTTAAATTTAAGCACTGATCTGTTGGGTTTCAGCTCCTGCAGTTCCTGTAATAAACTGAGTGGAAACCGACAGCCTCAGTCACACAGGTGTGCTTGGAAGAAGAAGAAAAAAAACAACAAAGATTGTCTGGTCAGACTGTAGTCACTTTTATATGGGGGAAGAGACCTTAACTTTAATATTGATTTATTTATTAATATGCAAATATACTGTACATACAGTTGAATAAATTGACCTTATCATTCTAGAGTTTCTTTGGAGGTGGAGGATTAAGATGTAGTTGATACATAAGTGTACAGATTATGTGCGAAGTGTTTGCTATAACATAACTTAGGCAGGTTGGAACTTCACAAGAACAGGTTTTAGTCCTTGTTGATGACTTTGTGCAATCAAAACCACATAAAGAAGGTATAATTGGCAAGAAATCTACAAAAGTGCACTACAGGGGTACTGGATTTGTTATATTCTACTAAACATTCTGTAAACTAAGTTTTTTCAAATAACAACACAAACTCCTTATTTAACTGCCCTGATCTGTGTTCACATTGCTATTTAACCATTTTAAAGCAGGAATTTAAAAGAGGCTGCTTTCCCCAAGAGAAGTCAGAAAAATTACAACTTTAAATAAAAGTTAAGTATTTCAAAGTTAAAGCATTTCTTTTCATTCTGTAAAGCTCTAATAAATGCCAGGCTTACTGACCAGCATGCAGTTGCTTCCCTGTTTCAGCATTCCAAATCAGTGGAGACTTACAGCAAAATGGAGTATGTGCATGTAACTTTATAGAATCACAGAATATGCTGAGTTGGAAGTGACCCATCAGAATCACCAAGTCCAACTCCTGCAGGACACCCCAAGGATCACACCACGTGCCTGAGAGCCTTGTCTAGATACTGTCTCCTTTTATAGAAAGGTTGACTTACAAAACTACCTTCTAAGTGTAGCGCTGCCTCTGAGAAGGGGCAACCAGCCCCAATCCAGGGGAAAAAGATATCCATGTCTTTCTCATAGAATCATACAATGGTTTGAGGTGAAAGGAACTGTAAAGATCACCCAGTCTAACCCCCCTGCCAGGGGCAGGGACACCTTGGCCAGACTGTTCAAAGCCTCATTCAACCTGGTCTTGAACACAGCCGGGGATGGAGTGTCCACAGCCTCTCTGAGCAACCTGGCCCAGTGTGTCACTACCCTCTGAAGAATTTTTTCCTAATACCTGATCTAAATCTGCCCTCTGTCAGCTTAAGGCCATTCCCCTTTGTCCTATCACTACATGGGTACAAAGTCCCTCTCTGGCTCCCTTGTGGGCTCCCTTCAGGTACTGGGAGGTACTATAAGGTCTTCCCAGAGCCTGCTCTTCTCCAGGCTGAACAACTCCAGCTCTCAACCTGTCTTCATAGGAGAGGTGCTCCAGCCCTCTGATCATCTTAGTGGTCCTGCTCTGGCCTCATTCCAACAGGTCAACATCTTTCTTGTATTATGGCCCCAGAGCTGTACACAGCACTCAGGGTGGGGAGTACTTTGCTTTAAAGCAAAAGACCTTTGAATCTTTCCTAATTTTGAAATTAGGAAAGTATAACTGTTGTGTTGAATTTTATTTATTTTTAAAAACCCAAGTCAGGAATTCTGTAGTGCTTCCTACTAAGATATATAAGCCATATTTAGTGAGAGGCACTTACAAAGAAGTCAGGTATGGGCATTTCTGACTCAATTCAGGCTTGAGTGATTCTGCTGTGGCACTGGTATGAGCAGACTATCTTGTATTCATGGGTTTTGAACATTGTGTATACAACTGGCAATGATGACATAGGCAAATTTTTAGTCCTTGGTCCTCAAAATACTTACTGATAGAGAAGAAGTGGTTTTTACGAAGACTGTAAGACTTGTGTGCAGTACCCTGCATTTCGTAAGAAATACTTCCATTTGCTGCCAGCGTCCTCAGTGTGCTCTTTGTTCTGTTTAATAAGGAGTATTAAAACAAAGACCCTTCTCCGTGATTTAGACTAATTCTAGTCACCAGGTAGTGATGAACTTAGTCTTGTCAACTGCTGTTGCAATGGAATAAAGATCATATCATTCTAGACCACAGGAAAGTTCTTAATTTTTATTGCATGAAAAGGTATGTCTGTAAAAGATTAAACAATCCTTTATTAATATTTTTTTGCAAATGTGTGTTTTGGCTAAAATGCAGCAGAAATAATAATTGTTCTGACATACAGAACAAATAGAGAAATCAGAATAATGCAAGGTAGCATATTTGCAATCATAGGTGTTCGAAAGCGTGATTAATATTTAAATTGGGGGCATTTAATTTTAGGTCTTCCCCCTCCCCTGAAATGTAGACTTGAGAAGTATTGACATTTCATTCATACATTGTTACCTGTTTCTTTTTTAAATTTTATACTAGAGCTCATTTGGATGAATTAACATGGAAATCCCTAGGTAATAAAAGGAAAAAGAAAATAAACCAATGTGAGGCTGAGGCAGAACAAGAGCTCTGCAGGGAGGTGGCTCTTCCACTGTGTGTGCAGTTGGGATACTCTGGACGAGCAGAGATGTTGACCTATGTCAGAGTGGTATGTGGTATTCAGTACTTTGTCACCAGGAAATTTGTGAAAGGTCTGCATTCAAATTTCCTTAGGTAGGACAACTGCAACACCCCTTGGGTAAGAGAACTTCACGCTGGGGAACGAGTTCATTTCTCTTTTTATTTTGGCGCTGTCAGTTTGTTCATTCTTGGTTTATGGACGTGAAGTCCTTGGACAGCATTGCTACTGTGTTAAGTTCTGGTATGGCTGCAGCAGTGTGGAGGGAATGACTGGTAATCTAGCTATTAATTGCTGACTGGATATGTGAAGGAGGAGAGGCAGGAAAAATATTTCTCTGACCATCCTTCTAGTTTGGATATTAAATGCTTTGTGGGGCTTTAAGCTTGATGCAATCTTTTTATCTACAGTCAGGGAATGTGGTGTCTTAGACCTGCCCTTGGAGAGAGGAGATTCTGTCAGAATATTTCTTAATTTAGCTATTGCTAAATTGTTTGTAATTCATCTCTATCCCTTTTTCCAGTGAGTCTCCTCCAACTTTTATGTGTGAAAACCAAAACAGAAGTGCAGATAGATTTATTTTTTTTTAATGTGATAGTGTGTCTGTGATTCAGGACATAGTAACTAAGATTAGTCTCTCATACAGATGCCTCTGCAGATACTGAGATGTGTTTGCCTAACATGTAGCTTCTACTTACTGAAATATTGCAGCTCTGACTTTTTTAGCCATCCACTGTTACAGTTGATGGTACGTACAAAAAGCACTTGTTAAACCTTCTTCTACCCTTTCATATCTCCATGCTTCCTCACGTAAAAATTACCTATGATATGGATATGTCATCATATGCAGTTTTTCCTTCTTTAAGCCAAAAAGAGGAAAAATCCTAATGAGAAAAAATTGCTCAGAATCTGGCACTCTGCTCAAAATAAGATTCACGCTGTACATTCATGAGAAAGAATTCAATTACATCTTCATTTCTTCTATTTACATGGATAAGTTGTCACATTGAGATCAGTATTCTTGTAATATTGTCAGAGTCTGGAGAAAATAAGCATTTGGGATTCGTTACACAGAGCACACCACAGGTACCTATGAACTGCCTTCCTCAGACAGCCCATACTGTGGTGACTCGGGTGTGCTCAGAAGTCCAGGTTAGAATGATAAGTTCTCTCTTTGCTCCCCCTGCTCCCAATCTCCAGCAACTTTCCAGCCTTTGTTATCTTTTCTAGCACTTAATTGACATGGGTGTAAATCTTAAGAGGTCTGGGGGACTCTTGAGCACATTTATCTTCAGTAAAATGTCTCTTTTTTACATCCACCCTATGAAACCCTACTAACCTGAGCTGTGGAAAGGTGGTGGTAGGGATGGAGTATGTGTATGTTTTCTGAGAACTTTATTACATGTTTAAACACACAAGCATTATCCTGACTGCTGAATCTTTATAACATCTGTTCTTTGCAGGACTTCTGTCCTGAATGACATTGAAAAGTATTTTGCATTATACAGTTCTATCAAGAAGTAACTTTTTATTTTATTACTCTTCCCTCTATTCAGCATGGCTCTAAGTGTTTTATTAACATCCCGCTGTTCATAATAGGCAGCAACTAATAAATTTTCATTGTGAGCTCTCTTCCTATTGCCTATATTTGCTAATTAATTTTTCTCTTGTTGTACAACACTTTGGGGCTTATGCCTTGTGAACACTGGTAATTAAATGTGCTGCTACTTTTTAAGGGAAAAGAAGAAAAGAAGTTAATGACATTCTGTAGTGTCTGATTGATTGCAAAACTGAAGTTCCCCTGCAGTAAATTTGTTCAGATGGAAATCTGTACTGTTAAGACTTTCGGACTTAGTGGTTATTTGGTGAACATGTACAGCAGTATGTGGAATGTACAAATGTATATATATGTTGATTTTTAATAAAAAAATCTTTTAATTATGTTTGTTGTTGATTCATAGATCTATAGACCCTGGAACGTGAATGGCCAAGTGAAGGGGAAAGGTTTTTAGTGGTAAATAGAGGATTCATCAGGGTGACTGACACAGGGGGTCAGGTGAAGAGGCTGAATTACACAAGTGCAGGATGTTAATGGAAATAAGCAGGTGTTCTTAAAAAACAGTGAATTTTACTTTGGTTTTGTCTCTTCCTTGATTGAATCTGAGTTTTTACAGATTCAGATAAAAGCAACCACTGCCGTTATAGCTTTGGAAGACCTTGATCTGCCTCTGTGTAGTCAAAGCAATCCCTTCCGTGATTAATCAGGCAGTTGCAGAGGGAGTCTGGTCAGTGCCAGGTGCATGGACATCCTAGAGCAATATGAACTGAACTACTAAACCATTTTGAAGAGAAGACCTTGAAGCAGGGCTGGTGTTGATCTGGGAGCTTAGCTGGTAGTTGAGCAGTGGAAGTGGGTGCTGTTTGCAGAGGCACCTCTGGAAAGAGGTAGAAAGGGAGCTTAATTTAAAAAAATAAAAATTAGGGAGACAAAGATGCGAATGCCACCAAGATTTTATGGTGGTAATTTTTATTACTGGAGCTTCCTAACTCGCCCTTAGGATGCCAGTAGCAAAGTTACTGCCAGAGCCTACCCCGTGTTCCCAGGAAAAGGGAATTATTATATCCCTGCAATGTGGAAGTGAGGCTGGCATACTCTGCAGAAGGCAGCCAGTGTTCCTCATCTTGCTCCTCACTGCTCAGGGCTAATGGCCCTGGCTTCAAGGCCAAAGGACCAGGTGTTCCCTATTTCCAGCAGGAGGGGCCAGAGCCATCACAGTGGTACTGTAGGACCTGCTCATGAGGAAACCCTGGGAAAGGAAGGATGGTAAAGGCTGGTAAGTATGTGATAAACCACAGAAACTCATGTTGTCTCCAAGGGGAGGTAGTAAGAGAGGACAAGTACAGAAAAGAAGTGTTTAGGACATGACTGCTTTCCAGCCCCACTCTGCCAGGCAAGGCAGGCACTAGCAATGCTTCAGGCATCTGCTGGATGCCAAACACAGGTTGTGTGGGCAGCGTAGAGGGGATCCAGCAGGGCAAAATTCCAACAGAGTGGGAACTACAGGGAAGAGCTCTTGTTTTGAAGTTCAGGTCTGTGCTCTCTTGACAAGGTTCTACAGACCTATCAGGTCAAGTTTGTTCCTTTGGCTTAAGTGAAGGCTGTGGGAACATTGATGGGTGCTTAGGATGCTCTTACAGAGGGTGTTTTCGATGCAAATGTTGGAGTGCAGCATGATGCTGAAAGGAATGAAAAACTGCCTGAATAAGCATGACTTTATTAGCCAGCAGGAAATACACCCTGGAGAGCCCTGGTTTGTATTTCCCCAACTATCTATCCATCCAGTCAGTCAGTAGAGGAAAGGTAATGCAGAGAGCATTAAAAAAACCTCCCAAAACCAGTTGTGACTCTGGCACAGTGGGATTTCAGCTAGTTTTGCCTCTAGACAGTGGTTAGAAAATGGTCCATGCTAAATCATCCAGATGGCAACTCCTTCTAAGACGAGTAATCAATAGAGTATAGCTGAGTTTAGGTAGAAATGAGTCCCAAACGTCCAGTTCACTGCACCAACTGTAGCTGCAGGACAATGTAAGGTCAGAGGCCAGGGCTGCTAACAGAAAGCTGATGGCTGAATGCATGTCAGGTTTTCAGTAGGTAACAAGGCTGATAATAGTTCCTAAAAATCCAATAGCAGCCACGAACAGCATCACCAATGCCTATAATGCCTATAATTGCCACTAACCCCCTAAAGATGTTGTCCCATAACCCCCTTGTCAACATTAATTGCTTTGAGTGAGGCCTGACCATCCCAATGCATGTTAAAAATCCTAGAAAAATTTAGGCTGGCTGGTTTTTCTGGAGGTGGTGTTGTCCAAGCCCAACTCGAAGCAGGGTTAACTTGTGTTAAGTTAGTTTTCTTTAGACCAGTGCTGACAAGCTTGAAACCGGATTGGGAAGGGTCCAAATGTCTTCTGTTCTTCCCTTTGCCAGATCAATGTGTTGCTTAAGCATCCACAATACTCTCTGGTAGAGAGAGGTAAAAGGCTAAAAGGTATATCTGTCTTGAATAAATCATTTGGTTTTAGGGTTTTTGGTTTTTTTTCTGAATATTATGTAAAGACTGAATAAACAGGGAATTTATAAAAAATAGCAAGTAACTGGTGACAGCTTCAAGATTATGCACTTCGTGTTTCTCTGACCTGGAAGTATATTCAAATAAAATGCAAGTTCTTTATATCTGAAAGTCACAGACAGCATGAAAAGATGTTTCAATCCCTTTAGTCCCTGTAACATACAAGGTTACTCTGCAGTGTCATGCCAGAAAGCTCCCAGAATTTGACAGAAGTATGGGTTTTTCTACTTGAATCACAAGCAGTTGAAGATGGTGAAGGAGGAGAACAGGATGGATTTGCTTTTTGAAAAGATGTTACTCACTGGGGATTTACATTTGCAAAGCGAAGGGAGGTTTTTATTTCTGTACTTGTTTGATCCATCTTTAGGTTTTAACTTGTCATATCTTATTTCAAAGCATCTCTGTGGCCTTTTGTGACACACCAATTTGTCAAGCAAAAGCTTTAGTGTTCTTGCTTCAAAACCTTCCCAAAAGGTCTTGTTCTGGACAGCAGCCACTCAGTACATCCCCTCTAGATACTCCAGTCAGCATCAGCATGTCAGGAGTACTTCTGACAGCAGTTGCTCATTCTGTAATGCTGAATGGCCACATGACTGTGCTGGTATCGTAGTTTAACCCCAGCAAACAACCAAGCCCCTCTCGGCCACTCGTTCACTCCTTCACCAGTGGAATCGGAGAGAGAATCAGAGGGGTAAAAGCCAGAAAACTCATGGGTTCAGATAAAGGCAGTTTAGTAGGGAAAGCAAAAGCTGCACACACAAGTAAAGCAAAACAAGGAGTTAATTCACTGTTTCCCATGGCCAGGCAAGTGTTCAGACATCTCCAGGACAGCAGGGTCCCATCATGCCTAACGGTGACTTGGGAAGACAAATGCCATCACTTCAAATGTTCCTTCCCCTTCCTCCTTCTTTACCTCGCTTTATATACTGAACATGGTGTCATTGGTGTGGAATATCCATTTGGTCAGTTGGGGTTAGCTGTCCCAGCTGTGCCTCCTCCCAATTTCCCATGCACCTCCAGTCTCCTTACCAGCATGGCAGTATGAAAAGCAGAAAAGAAAGGCCTTAGCTCTGCTCAGCAATAACAAAAACATAACTATATTTTCAACCCTGTGTTCAGCACAAATCCAAAACACAGCTCTGTACTAGCCACTGGGAAGAAAATTAACACTATCCCAGCCAAATCCAGCACAGATGGTCAAAACTAAAAACTACAAACCAAAGAAATCTCAATCCCAGAGGAGGGAGGAGTCTCTTGTTAAGCTGCTGCTAATTATCGATGCCTCAATACCCTACACTTTTGCTTTTCCCATCTGCCTCATATCAAGTCGCAAGAGTGTGCAGTGTTTCATACAAATAATCACTTGTACTGATAACTTTTCTCCCTGTGGAAGGCAGAATGGAGAGATTTTCTTGATTGAAGCCATGTCATGGCAAGATTCAAAGGCAGCTAAAAAGAAGACCTGCAAGGGACTTTTTTCAAAACAAATGCTCCAAAATGCAGCAAGAGGGCTCTGAATGCAGAAGCCGGGCCTCAGGAAATTGTGAGCTAGAACAATTTTAAAATGGAAAAAGCTCCTGGGTTGCGTGGGGAGAAAGTTTTAAAGATTTGCAAGCAAATTCCCCACCTTGTGTCTTGTCAGGTCAAGTTTTGACTTTGTGTCAGAACAAACTTCAGTGACTTTTTAAATTGTAAAGCCCCCTCCACCCAGCCCCTTCACACTCCCATGGGAATGAGCCTCTAGCACAGGGGCTGCCAATCTCTGCTCTGCCTACAGGCTTCTGTTGGTCCCTGGCCACCTTCCCTTACTTGGCTGCACCTTGTTCTTTTGTGTCTTCCCAGCTGAAGAGCCATGTGGCTTTTGGGGCAGTGCAGGCTGTGTCCTGCCTGAGAGGCTAACTCTGCCCCTCTGGGTTTGACCACTTTTCCCCTCCAGATTCATAGCAAACATTGTTCAGTTTTCTTCATTTTACCCTCCAGCAGCAAGATTTAGGCCTAAGAGGAATGGGATGAGGACTGACAGTGCTTAATGTTTGAACAATTATTTACAAGAATAATATTTGTGAGATGCCTTCGACTTCATTTTCATTCTTTCTCACCTCCAAAACACCAAACCAATGACCCCTTCCTGACAGGGCATGATGGATATTTGGCAAATGTGCAGGGACCTTGGCTGTTCCTCAGTTCATATGTCTAAGTCCGTCTGGATCTAGCCTGAGACCCTGGCAGCAGCGTAACAGAATAGTCAGTAGCATTTGCTAACTGAGTAACAGGCAGCTACATCTGAACTTTATTTCTTTTATGCCATCAAGATAACATCAGAACACTAAAGCTACCCAGCCTGTTTGGGCAGTTCTCTTCAAGTTCTCTTTGGTTTTGGGCCTATTCAGGCTGACCTCTGTCTCTGGTGGAGGTAAACTGAGGGAGGTGGAGGAAAAGATATTTATTCATCATGTCTTATCTAGATACTTGAGATCTGGCATGCTACTTGCAGCATGGGGTCAGACCCATTGCAGAAAACCAATAAAATGTCTTGTTGAAGTAGTCCCAGTGGTGGAAATCATAAAAAAACCTAGCAGCTTTGATATGCTTATGTTATGCCTCGTCACCTGCCATTGCTTTACAGAACTGTCCCCCTACTGTTGGAGCGCTGGGAATGCTCCATACAAAGAGCTTTTTTCCCCGTCCTTTGTAACATTTGAGTGGAAGAAATCTGTACCCAAGGTAGAGAAGGATCTTATATTTCTTCTCAAATACTGTCACGCTCTACCTGCGAAGTGATAGTGGCAGTGCTAAAACTGTGCTCATGCTGGCTGTACTTTCCAGTAGGTAACATAAGCACAATGTAAAGAAAGCACAAGGCACTGGTACAAGTCTGAGTCCTCTCCAGTATAACCTGTACTTGCCATTACAACTTTGCCCACTGCAGGTGCTGCAGAGAGAGAGAGAACCGGTTCCAGCACTGTGGTGGGCACATAAGTTGGAGGCAAGTGTACCACATCCTCAGCTGTGCAGCAAAGCTGGTTACAAGGCTGTCCTTCATTTGGCCTTTTCCCACGAAAGCTTTCTTTCAGCCACATCCAGCAGTAGGTGGGAGGCTGGCAAGGGAAGACCTGTTCAATACCTACGCTGCTCTTCTAAAAGCACACTGACAAAGAGATGCACCGGAGACTGGTACCAACTTTAGTCCCATGCACCCTACAGCAGAACAATAACAGTATTATAAGAAAAACAAAGATTGATTTGCAGCATCCAGCCTACTTCGTGATGCCCCAGACAATTATTCTTGACTTGAGCTGTTTCCTCCATCGAATTACCCGGCCTGGCCTCAGGAGCAACATGTTTCTACTTGTTGTGATGGTACCAGTGAAGGTCATTGAACAAATCTACACAATCTAAAAAAGACTGGCAGCTCTGTCTTTCACAGCATAAAGAGGTGCATACCACACAGGGGTATTCCGGTCCATGCTTGTCACTCGATGTGGTTTCTTACAAGAAAATATTAAAATCTGAGTATGACCCCCCAAAAGATGAGTACATTTTTCCTCTCATGTAATCATGGAGAATAAATTTCCAGCCTTAGCTGGAAAAGAGCACTAACACTACAGAGTTATGCTTCTCTTCCTCTTCCCTGCACCTTGCCCTAGTCACCTTCAGGACATTTCTATTCCTTTTGCTATCTCTCACTACCCTATTTTCAAGCGGATTGTCTGTAATCATGCAAACTTCATTCCTGCACACTCAACACACAAAGCTGATTAATTCACCCTTTCTGAAATTATGCACACTGCATCAATATGCTATCTAGTGTTTCACCTCTTAAATAGTGTTGTAAAAAAGGCCACATTACATTATCTCATCAATTGTACTTTAGAAACACTGAAAAAAACCCACATACACAGAAAATGTCAGGGATCTCATCCAAGTGCCCTGAGCTCACAAGCCTGAGTTTAAAAACAAACTTGTACCTGAATAATGCCAGTTTTAAGTAGTTATGTTTATTATTTAAGGTTCAGCACAGTTCAGATTGTTTTTTACAGAGAGAATGCAGGAGAACAGCTACAACAGAGCAAGAGACCCGGGAGTGTGTGTGCCTGGTCAGTGCACACAAGCAATCAGAAAGGCAGGAAGAGGTAGAAACACTCCAAAGGAAAACTAAGGAAGAATCAGCACAATGTGCCTTAGCAGATGAATTATGAAAACAGACTAAAAAATCCAGAGATAAGGCTGGAGAAGGATGGCAGAATGGGGAAATGAGTCAAATTGAAGGTGAAAGAAAAGGAAAGGCAGAGGGAAAATAAGATTATGCAAGTATCCCCCAGTGCCCACGCAGCTTTTAGGACTACCTTCCTGGCTGGAGATGACCACACATGCTCCTGGGGTGTTAGGAACAATGCTTCTCAGAGTCAAACAAAATCTCCATCCTCCTCCTCTCCCCTCCTTATCTACCCTCTTCCCCTTGACTCATCCCACCTGCCAGTCTTTGGCCACACTCTCAAGTGCAGCAGTTCTCTAATCACTTTGACCTCTCTGTGCTGGTGGCTGGAAAGGGACAGGGACTGTACCTGACTAAAGGCCTTTTTTTTTTTCATAAAACCATAGTGGACATTAGTAACACAGCAAAGTTTTACCAGACAGATTCATTGGAAAGCTGACTTATTTACAACTTTAAAATATATACAAAAAGGGACAATAACAAGCCTACTTAATGATCATGAAACAGACTTAATGCCATGTAATTATTGCACCTGTACCAAAAGGCAGAAGGAAAAGTATAATTAAACTCCAGAATTAGAAAGAAGGGGAAAAACAGTCTAATAATAGCTACTTCACCAATAAACATAAAGGTTATAAGTGAAATCCCCAGAATTTCAAAGTCAAAATATATTTGTAAAAGTGAAAAGGTTAGAGGCAGAAAAATAATAATCAGACGGCAAAAGGTAAATAATCCATTAATCATGCACAGCTGCTGAAGCGACTGAGTAAGCAGGATGCTGGTTGCGCTGCGGAGCAGCAGAGGCGATGCTTGGCCACAGCCAGCATGGCCAGCCCTGCTCCTTTAGCAAAGGTGGCACCTCTGCCTACAGCAACCATTGCCTGCCAGTAGGAAAGAAACAGAGTAATTAGAAACAGGCACTAGAAACAGTTCCTATGGGAAATGCTGTGCTTAAAGGGGAGAAGCATATGGTAAGAGGCAGAACTCAGCAGGCTGCGGCTAGACAGATGCTTGTGGAAAATCAAGCATGACTGCAATGGCAAAAGCTGCAGGCAAAGGAGTGTTAGCCAGCCTTGTAACCACTGACACGGCACCTTCACTTTGCCATTCACCTTTTTCTGTTTCCTCCTGCAGGGCACTGATATGCATGAAAAAGAAGGGTGTTGTCTTTACACTGAGGTTAGCAGCTGCGGGCAGCTTGCTGCATTTACTTCGGATACATTTGGGTTTTAGATCTGTAGGGCCAATTAATGATCAAAATGCTTTTAGTTCTCCTCCCCTGTCTACTTGTGCAGAACAGTGCCAATGGTCAAACATTTTCAAATCCATGGAATAAACTGAATCCAGTGCTGCTTCAGGCTTCAGCACAGCATTGTCTGGCCCCTCGGCACAGGCAGTGATGGGCATAATGAAAGAAGCTCCCTCACACCTCACTTCCTGCGGGGAAGAGCTGGGAACAGCTGCTGCCCTGGTGCCCGCATCATTGCATCCCTGAGTGATAACCTCCAGGATTATTTGTCTGTTGGGGCAGTCTTTTGAAATGAGAGGTGTCTATTGAAATGAGCCATTCTATTTTACATTTTCCTGAAGTAGAGGAAGTGCCTATTCCACTGTGGGTGTTCTTTTTGGTCACCCTTCCTTGGTGTCTCTCCTGAAGCGGTTCTCCCTGGTCATTTAAATAGAACACAGTGTCTTGGCTCAAGATCTGCACTTGCTATGACACTCACTGCGATTTGAGTTCATATGCTTTGCCTGGCAGCCTAACCCACTGCAAAACATCCTGCTCTGAGGAGGTTTGCAAATCATGTGTTTTAAATGTCAGAGGTGAGAGATACCATGAGAAGAGAACTATGGATACAATAAGACAGGAAAAAATGTTTAAAAAAAAAAAAGGATGATATCAAGCTAGGAGTGAAATCAGGTCAATCCTGTAAAATCTTGTTCTCTAGGTCTCAGAGAATAATGCCTTTGGATGAATTAGAGCATATTTACGAAAATACTTCCTCACACCTATTTTTGGTCTAAACTCATAATAAAGGGGCTGATCCCTTTATTGGATCTTAATGCTGAGATGCACAGAGAACCCTCGTTTAGCAAACCACTTTCTTACATGGAGAAGCAATATGATATTACAGTGCTTTGATAAGAATCATGGAGATTTTGCTCTAAAGAAGGTAAAGATCTGGACTTGGGAAGGGAAGGTCTTTGTACAAGAGCAGTCAGTGTTTTCTCCTACAGAGAGTAGTTCCTTTGAATAGCAATGCAAGATTATATATTTTAATATATTTTAATATATTTTAATTTTTTTTTACCTCAAAATTCTCTGGATTCTTTAAATATGAAAAAGGTGAAGCTTTTTTTCATACTTGTTATTGTGTTCAAAAGATGCACAGGGAGCCATTGAGAACCATTTGAAGAAACTTTTTCAGCTTTAGACTACAAAGTAAACAAAGAGAAAATGGGTTTACTTCTGAGGGAAGAAGGAGTTTAGTAGCTCTACCTTAACTCTAACACTGCAGAGATGTGTTCCTGAACAGAAGAATCACTCCACTGCAAGAACACCTAACAGGCTACTTGAAGGCCACAGAAGTATCCTTAAAAGCTTTGAAAGACACCTTTTCAAAGACACTTTGGTGCTTGGACTAAGAAGTCTGCAAATGTGTCAAATTAATTGATTATTGTTTGTCGCAGGGTACCTGTCGTGAGGCCTTGGTCCAGTGGGGGAAGAAAGACACACAAGACACAGTAGGACGGTAAGACGAGATGTCTGCCTGCTCAGCGCAGCAGGCAGCCTTTATTGAGCTTGCTAACTTCTACTTTCCCACACACAAACATATTTTCACAAAGACATCCAGGAATTCAAGCACCTGCACATTATCAAACAGTCTTAACCTTGTACTCTTTGCAACTCAATGCTATGTCCATGGAAACTATCTAATTAGCTTCACTGCTCCCATGGAACACAGCCTAACTTTTGCAATACCTCAAACTTCAATTGTGGGGCTACGACTTCACCCCACAATTGTTAATTTAGATCCCCCTACTAGCACACAGACATATTTGTTCTCAGTCTAGCTCCTGAATATTCTCCCTACCAATGCTCAAGGTAGAGCAGATCATTGAACTGAGAGCTGAAAAGAAGCTTCATTTCTATCTTACAAATTGTACAACAATATGTAACCAGGAGGTGCCTCATTTTATCCACCTTTCTGGTTCACTTGCAAGCAAGTCTTAATTAAACAGCCATCTTAATTTAGATGGCCTTAGAAAAATGATTTAGAAAAAAATCATTTAGATGGTTTAGAACAAAGAAGCTTGCGTAATTTAAGGAGCTGATAAAGAAATTGTAATAATGAACTGAAAAAAAAAAAAAGAAAAAAACAAACCACACCCACTACCTTGAAAGCAAAGCTTCCCTGATTGTTTTTTTCTTGGTATTAGCATTGCTGTACTAAGTTGGATCTCTTTTCCAGAGAATTGGAGTTATAGGGGGTTACACTAAAAAACATTTTGAATTGAAGATTCAGAATAAAAAGTATCTATAGTCTATTCAAAATAAAACTGAAGCATACAGACCTGAGAAGCAGCTATGCTAAAAATGCCAGTGTTACAAAGCCACAGGTGAACATTTGGTGTTACACTCTGCTGTAGGGTGGCAAAGCTGCTACAGTGACTATGGCAAAAAAGGTCTGATTAATTGCAACAGCCGTGTTTTTCCTGCATGGTTCAGATGCCAGCTTAATAAACTGTTCCTGTGCTGGAAAGCAGGAAAGTAGGACAGTGTGGGTTTCATCTGTGTGTGTGTTCCCTTTCTCAACAAACTAACAGAAAAATATGTGGTGAAGTAGTTTAAGAGGAATCTGTTTTTTCACTGAAAAACTCATTCAAATAACTGAAATTTCAACATAAACAAAGTAACACAGAGAAGTATTTTTTTCCATTTTCAGGACTGCATGTCATAAGTTTATATGATTAATGTCAGTGCAACAGAAACTTGTTTCCATGGTGCTTTACTAGTACTCAACCACTACACATTTATATTCAACAATAATTCCTAAACCTACTCCTCTACCTGTC
Source organism: Neopelma chrysocephalum (assembly GCF_003984885.1). NCBI lineage: Eukaryota > Metazoa > Chordata > Aves > Passeriformes > Pipridae > Neopelma > Neopelma chrysocephalum. The sequence continues at coordinate 37,909,948 of NW_020897694.1, read as the reverse complement.
AATGCACAGTGAGCCTCTTCTGGTAGCTCTGGCAACCTCTTCTAGCTCCATTAACTTTGTCCACTTTTCTATCACTTCCCTGAAGTCCTTTCACTCTGCTGCAAATAATTCCCATGGAAGATGACCTATGCTCAAAACCGGATTTTCATCCCTGAATAAGGGCCCATGCAAATGAGATGCTCAGCTAAGTAAATCCAACTTGCTAAATACCAGTAAAATAATGTCATGGAAACAGACTCCCATAACCTGCCTTTGCTTTTAGTCACCACTTGTCAGACATGATCACAACAATAGCAAATTAACTTTAGGGAAAAAAAAACCTGACAGGGCAAAGATACTTGGGCAATATTCAAATGAACCACTTAACCTTTCGGAACTAAAAGCTTCCTGCAATAATGACACATTAGTCATTAACTCAATATGTGCTTTGTTAAATATTAGACAAGAGCTCACATTCAATTTAGCTCTCACATATACTCAGCGACAAAGAGCCATCTGTGTCAACTACAATCTCCAGGACGGGAAGTGTGCTGTGAATGGCACTCCAGCCTAGTAAAGCTCTGGGGTACCAGGAAAAATACACAACAGCCAGTACCTAATGGGAAAAGGTGATACAGAAAGGAGAATAATCCTCTTTATGGGGCTATATGCCCTCCTCAGTGCTATCCATCCTGTGCAAGCACAAACTGAAATAAAGAAGCTCCACCTAGCTTGTGGGCAGGCAAGGAAAGCTCTACCCAAAGTAGGGTATTGCCTGTGCTGTCTGCAGCACTTCAGGAACAGGTTTCATCATCTCACTCCTTTGACTGGCAGCTGCCACTCACCAACTCATTGGATGGCACAAGCATAGTACCAGAAGCAGTGCTGGCATAAACTCCTGAAGCATTGACTCAGGGGCACTGGGGAGAAAAAGCTGAAGAGAACAATGACTTTAAAATATTTGGTCAGTTAAGCATGTGGACACAAAGGCATCATGAATGGGACCTATATGCAAATTGTGTTGAATTCCTTCACACGTAAAGGAAAAAAAGGAAGATTAGATTTACTGTCTGTCAAAAATTCATTTTTGTCTTCTCGCGTTCAATGCAGAAAATTTCTGTGTACTCCTCCTACCTGGTGGCCTTTGCTAGCCCTTACTGGCTCCCCATTCACCTTGACTGAAATGCAGCTGATAGTTGGTAGATAATGTCAGCTGGGCTCCATATGTTCTCCTATGTTTCATATGATGTATAAAACATCCTGAAAGACCTCTGCTGGTCACCTGATGTTAGCCCAAAGCACATTAGTAGACCCTCAAACAAAGGTTCTTCAAAATACCAAAGTCTGAATTTAATTTATTGTACCATAAAAAAAAATAATTTCAAAATGAGCTTCTGAGCTATAAAATGTTCCATTTATTTGTTTTAAACATATATATCAATATACATATAATATTATTAATATCATAATAATTTGTGTTAAAATGAGAAACATTATTTGTCTGTCATCACATGTATTTCAATTGCTTGAAATTTTTCTTATTGTTTCACAAGAACTAAGAAAGTGCTTTAGACAGCTCCTGACCAAGATATAGTACAAGTGTCATCTTGTTTAGCTTTAATGATATTGCTCTGGGCAAGGTCAGCTATTTCATATTGTTCTGTCAAGAAAAGAAAACATATAAGCAATAAGATTTGAAAGGTTTCAGGCCTTCTGGGAATCCTCCCTGTAAGGATCACTACAGCAGAGTCTCAACAGGAAGAGCAACAGAAATATGTGGCCAGAGGAAGAAGCTTCTACAGCATAAATTTATACTTTCAATTATTTCCAAGTCCTTTAGACTCAGAGAAATGTTTTTACAATTTCTACTGAGCTCTCTATAGAGGGCTTCTCATCACTTGAAAATTCAGGTGATTCTTTAGCTTTACAAGTTCTTTATTTATGACCTATATCCAAACCCATAACAAAGTAACGTAATTCATATTCGAACAGCAACCCAATGAAGTTTCTGGAAGTGACTTAAGTTTTACAACTAAATCCCTCTACTGTAAGCCATGATTTCTATATATTTTGGGTTTCTATGTGAGCTAGTTGTTCCCTTCTTTGCAAGGACAGAGATAAGCTCTAGTCGGAAATCTTGGAAAGTCTACAGAAACCTTGTGGTTGTGATTCACAGAAGTCTTCAGCTGGTGTCTTCTACTTGTGCTGGAAGATGCCAGAAACGCACACGTTTTGGAAAACATCAAGAGAAGATCTGCTACAATTTGTCCTATATTTATTATTATGAAAATTTTTCTAAACTACTTCTCTACAGTATCTTGCCAGATACAGTGAAGAGCTGAGAATACATTAAATGCCAAAACATAAAGCTGAACAGTTCTTGTCACAGTACATTATGATATGATGATAGTGCTTTTTCTGAAGTGTTCCATTAGAAACGCTACTCTAAGGGGAAAAAAACCTGGTTAGTAGTCAAAATATTAGGAAGAATTCTTAGTAAATGACACCTTTAAAAGTCTACTAGAATAGCTATGGAGATTGTACATATATGGAATGAAAAAAAACCCAAAACAATCCCAGATAGTTTTATTCTAATATCTGTCTATACCTGGGTTTAACTGAAAGATTCAATCTGCATTAGTACTGTATAGGCAAACAGAGCCAAGGGAGGAAAAGATACATTTTTTAGAAATATTTTTGGATTTGTACAATACATAGTGTTAAAGGTAACTACAAAATTAATCCATAACTGAAGATACCTGCTTATACTGAGAAATATGAGCAGGCCCCAGACTCACAATGAGAAGCTGTGGAAACATCAATCTGACTTCAGCCATAGCCATTGCATGACTACACAAGCAGGACCTGAAACAAATGTTAATCCCACAGGTTTTACTCCAGGTGACAAATGGGAACAGTCAGTTTTAATCACTTACACTGCCTCATGAGTTATTTGGGTTATGGTGATTGGTTTTACAGATGCACAAATTTCTGTTCCCTATTATCATAGCACATGGCATTGAATTCAGAATCACAAATATTAAAGTTCAGTAGCAAAGACACATCAGATCCCAACAGATTTCTCTGATACCTGCAGATATCCTCTCCTTCCTGGAGAAAGAAAAGCAAAGCTCTACCGTCAGAGGCAGCACAGGATGGTTCTTGGTTGTAGATATGTTGCAGGGTCAAATGCCAAGAAATCTACAGATACCGTCCCTCTGCATTATAATGCCTTGTCAAGCTCTCAGAGAGCACTGCCAGGCTCGAGGTTGAGCTCTGGTCAAGAGCTTCATGAGTGTGAAATACTGAAACTACACACAGCACTGTCATGGCAGAGTGCTGTCCCAGTGTTGTGGGATGTTGCTGGTTAGCATATGTGGCTGGTGTCCTAACATCAACCCTTTTCACTCAGGTTATTTCAAGTGAAGGGAATGAATCAGAATTCTGGTTTATTACTTAGGTTCTGGGTGTTTTTCCCATTTAACAAACCAACACCCTCCCCAGCTCCATACACACCCACACACATCCAAATCTGTTGGTTTAATGCAAGAGCAAGGAGGAGACTGTAACTCTGGGGTGCTTCCCTTCACACTCTGCCTTTCTCTGTGGAGTAGAGCCACCTTCCATCCATGTCTTCCTTAGAGTCTCCAAAATAAAGTTTTTAAAGTTCACTGGCAGCTGCACAGTTACTTTTCTCACCAACTGGCAGAGTATAATTTCTCTTACAAACTCATATTCATGTATAACACCTGCAGAAGGGTCTCCTTTTATCTCCTCTTACTTAATCCACAGCTCTGTATTGTTCCCCTTCCCACTGTACTTGGCATGTGGCCTGCATTGAATGTTGCTCCTGAGAACCAGTTCGGGCACTGAGCTTAATATCCATGGAAACTCTCTGTCCAGCCCTTCCCAGCTCCCTTCTGAAACTCCTGTTGAAAACTGCAGGCTGGCACTACACTATAGCAATTATTATCAACTGATGCTTTAAATGTTGGTGCTATAACTGTGTCACTGGTGATGCAGTGGGAAAGAGCATACTGCAATGAAACCAGGAGAGCAAGGTCAACTTTTGTCTTCAGAAGTAAACAATACAGACTTGAATTGATTATCAGCAAATTTTAGCTCCTGTGGCTCTTCTTCCCACAGTCTCAGTTGGGGACTGACTGGGCTGCTGGTAGAACAGGAAACTGCTCCCTCTCAGTATGAGTGGGAGAGTGGCCCTAAGTAACAATGAGTGGAACGTTATATCCCAAACAGGGGTCGTGCTTGGACACCCAAACTCTTTAAACAGTAAATACCTCAAGCATCTGGTCCAAGTTACTGAATTTGAGGTGTTTTTCAAGAGGCTGTAGAAGCCACTCTGTAGGATCTTAAAGCCTCAGAAGCTTTAGAAATCTGAACTGCAAATGCCAGTTGCCTTTAGGGGCACAGGCAGTGCTGTAGCCAGGGCATCTCTCCAGATCCTGTGTGCTGAAAGCCAGAATCCAAAATTTTGGTGTGCACAACACCCACCTTCATCCTCAGGCTTGCTCTACAATCTCAGAAACTCCTGATAAGCCCTGACTGAAGGGACTGAGCAGGGAAAGATCCCTTGACCATATCAGTTGGACTGTGAGGTCATACCAGGAGCCCTTGCATAGTAGAGGTGAGAACAACCAGAAACATCAGATGCCCAAACAAGGTGGGAAACAAAGGATGAACAGTTATCCTTTGTAGGCTTGGTAAACCATTTACCTGAATTGCAGAGCCAATGGAGTAGTACCATTTGTGAATCGCAGCCTTAGCAGAATGGTACCAGCATTACTGCACTCCAGGAAAACAGCCCAGTGGTTACTGACTTGGGTTATGGCCAGGATGGAAACTTACTGATGACCAAAGTCAATCATCTTGTGACCCTGTAAACAGTGGCCCCAGGGGAGGCCCTTTGAGCTCTCCTGAGCTGCAGCAGGATGTGCCAGCACCTCCCTTAGAGCTCACAAACCCTCAAGCTTGTGGTACGCAAAGAACCATTGTGGATGATAAGGTCCAAGTTGATTTTTCCCCCCCATGCTCCTCAAGGTGCAACACTTGCCTCTCGGGAAACACAAAGGGATTTGATGTATTTTACTGAACCGGAGGGGGATTTTTGGTAGGTTCCTTTACACACAAATAAATAGGTTTACCTCTGTGCTTCTGAATTGATTATGGTATGAATGTTACTATCTCAAATCTATAGCTAAGTCATTGTTATAATTGTGGAAAACCCTATTGAATCCTTTTGTAAATGTTAACCTACTCAATGATTAAGTGCTGCTAAACCCTTTTGCAACCTTATCTTTGCACTCATATCCTTTGCACCCTTACCCCTTTTGCATTCCTGCCTTCCATGCAAATCATTCCAAATTTCTTCTAACTTTGATCTTCCTTTGGATGCTTTAACCTGTGTAGTAAGTAATAGATTAAACCATGCCATCAAACTCTGCTAAGTCATATTTTCACAAAATCATATTAAACCCTGCTTTTGCCAATACCTTTGACTTTAATACCTTAAGTGGCAAATCACTCATTTGTGACAAACATTTACCACAGTAAACTCAAACAGGCTGAGAGAAGGATCTCAAGCGAGGTTCTTCACAGCCTTTCAATGAGTTTGTTGCTCATTTCTGAGCTGCTCAGAGGTCGTAACCAGCACCAGCTGCCCCCAAGAGGGACCTGTCTCCCCTCCCTGCACCAACACTTCCAAGGAACCTGGCCAGGGCCAGACCCTGGCCGCTGGCCAGCTCCATGGCCGTGGGGTTTGTTGGGTGACTTCCACAATGGTCTGCTGGAGGAAAGGAAGCCTGTCTGTGTACGTAACTACGTATACCTGCACGGGACATTTGAAAAGGATTTTGCACCCGGCTTGGGACGTTCCTGCCAGTCCTCAAATCAAAAAAGTTACTCTTAAAAAAGGTGGGTTTCAACTTTTGCACTTCAATATGCACTATATATTTTATCAATATATGTTCATATATAATATAATATATAATATACATTGGCATGTTCAACACATATGTGTGATTTTGTATTCTCTTTTATATGTATATATACACATATGCACCTATATGTAACTATGTAATTATCATTCTTAATGACTGATTCCTACAGGGCAGCAAAATAGACATTATGTGTTGTCTCATATCATTGTAACAAAGTTCTTCCAGATTTGGGGAGGGGAGAGAGTGGTGAGAGGAGAGGGAAGAAGAGAGAAACTGCGTGTGAACATTTTTGTTCGGGGGGATTGAAGGCATTTAAGGGACCTTTACAAAAATCACATTTAAGAGACCTCTCGTTCATCTTGCAAATAGTAGAAGAGCTTGCAGGAAATGATAATTATCTCCTACTACCACTTGCTGGTACACTATAAAATATTCTTTTAAAATATCTAATGCGTTGAGGTGTGTCAAGTAGCTTTTTCACCACATGATGTGTGATAAACAGGATATCTCTCGTAATCAGAAATCTAAAGCATGCGAGATGTAAAGATTAAAAGAGCAGTGTTTTTCCTTAAATGAATGTAATCAATGCGCTTATTAGTTTGCTGCAGCAGAAGGAGGGAGTGGGTGGGTGTTTCAGAGTTGGCACATGTCTATTTGGCAACAGTGAATAGCCTGAGTGTTTATAGAGAGAGCTCTGTGGAATCCCTAGATTCTGCAGATTTTCTTACCAATTTTGTCTCAGATAATTAAGGATTTTAAATAATAAAAGAAAAAGTTAAAGAGGAAGTATGAGCTCCAGCTGGATCAAATAAAAAATAATAAAAAAGAAAGAAGGGTTTTTAAATACTCAGTATTGCCTTAAAACTAAAAATCAGCACTAAGGCACAATTTGGCTCTTAAAAGTAACTATGGAAAACTGGCACCTGCTTCCTCAACAGATCTACTCCCTGGATGTATCCAGAGATATATCTTCTTAAACTAGTGATTAAAAAAAGTTTCTACAGCTGTTTGACCTGCAAGATACAACCCATAAATGGGACAGGATTGAGCTGGAGACTTTCTAGTCCAGACGTGGCCAAATTGCATCACTGTATTGACACTGCAAGCAACAACCCCAACGTCTAGAAATCCCATGCTCTCCTGCAAGTAAGGATAAAATGTTACAGCAAGCCTAAAATGAAAAACATATGTAAGCTTTCACAAATGCAGATGAGTTGCCCTTTACTCATGCCTAGGAATAAATGTGGCAGATGTCTAGTTGGGACAAAGCTTCCTTTACCTGCCTCGTGAGCAGGACAACTGAGGCTTAGGCACAGCAAGTGCATCATCTATGGAAGGAAACTTCTTGGTGCAACAAACTGGCAACAGCAGTATTATTGCCTCTTTCACGCACATATACAAGAGCCAGTTCAGCCACTGCTGCTGCCATCACGGAGGAGGTGAAGACACAGAGAAAGGATATAATTCAGTTTTGAGGAATGATATGCTGCCACCCCAAAGCAGTGGTTATTCATGGTACCTCTCCAGCACTGCTAGTGGCAGCAGAAACAAAAGGTCTGATGCACTCTCCTGCCTCTCTTTTCCTCCTTTCTGTACCCAGCTTCACATCCTAGAAACAAAATTCTGTTTCATCTACAGTTCCAAAAAGCCATAGGCCACTTTTGAACACCAGATAAAAATTGTGCAGCCATATTAGGTTCAAAAAGTCCCAATAGGCTGTTGAACTGAGCCCTTGGTGGTCAACTTGGAGCAGGTAAAGAGGTACCACTGTTCTTCTCTGAAAGCAGCATCTCTGGTGCCATCAGACGCAACTTGACTCAGCTTGCAGCACAGGGGCTGCAGCATGAGCTGCAAGCTGCTGTGAGGACGGACAGACAGGATCAGGGTGACTGGCATTAGCACGCTCTTATTTGGATTCTCTGCTGAAAGCTTGGACTCCCTCATGAGCCAAACAGATCTCCAGTGCCATTCCCAGTGTTCAAGTATTACTAAATTCCTGCAGCTCATGGTCAGGCAGAAAGAAATTTCTCTGTAGTCCCACACAAACTCTGGAAAGGAGCAGAAGCTGAACTATGTGCTAGTCCAGCACCATAACAACTCCTTAACTGCAATTTTATTCTGAATTGTTCTAGTCTTTATAGCTATATGGCTTCCCTAGGCCATAACTATAGCATAGTTATCAAATTAGCTCATGGAATACTTTTTTTTAATTTGATCAGAAAGAATAAACTCTCTTCCCTAGTTCTAATACATATAATATATGTGTATAATACCTGGATGTATATGAGAGTGTGTGTGTGTATGTACATGCATATAATACACTGAGCAAATACTATTTTATAATGAAGTATTAATGTCTGGTTGACCACAATCTGTGTCCTACTTTTACCATCACTAAAAGAGACTGAAACTCTAGGGCAATGTATTATTTTGCCAGTTATATGAAATTAAAAGCTAAGTAACACTAGCAGCTATTCAGAATAGGGAAAAATCTGTATATTGTAGAGATATTATATCTTGTTTTGTCCAGTCAGTGACTAAATGAATTAGATGATATTCGATTATAAAAACCTAAAATGCACCTACTAGGTCCACTTTACCCTTTTTTCTTTTTAAAATGTAATATTCAAAAGTTACACTGAGCCACTAAACCATATAACACCATGCATTATGTGCAGGCATAATTCCCACATCACAGCTTTACCAGACCTCCATTTAGGAGGCTCCTTCTCTCCTGTGAGGCCAGCTCCTCCTCAGACACTGGCAGCCTCCTCCTTTCCCCCCCCAAAAAAAGATGATGTGCTTTTATGCTCTCTCCAAGAGCCACTTCCATGCACCGATATCACACCCAACACCACTTTTAAGTAATCTTTGCTTTAAGGCTATTGCACTGAGGCATCTCCCCACTTGGAGGCATCCTCCCACTTGGGGAAACACCAGCAGGGATCCAACAAGGAACACCTAAAAGGCCTGGCAAAGCTTACAGCTCTTTCACAGTGTTCAGCATTTAGTGCTGCATTGAAATGGGTATTTACAACTCCAGAGGCTTTGCCAGCTTTTGGCCTCACCAGACCTTTCTGATTAACAGCTGCAGAGAGTGGAGGAGCTTCTTGGCTTAGGACAATTCTATTTGGTAGGAGAGGGAGAAAGGACAAACCTCCACCCCATTTGCTCTCCAGTGAACTGGGAAATCTGAAGAAGTCATGGCAGGAGTGCAACCCATAAACTGCACTGTGCCATGTGCATTGATGGGAGGATAAAGATTGGATCTTAAATCCTTAAAAACATAAGGGCCTGATGTAAAGGGCCATGAAGTCCATAAGGTTTCCACTGACTTTGGATCAGGTCCTGAGTGTAGCACACAGCAGGATATTATCCTTAGGCAAGACCAGAACAAATGCCATCTGGAAGAGTCAGGCTTATGAAAGAGGTGTTTGCTTATCCTCAGCTGCGAGGTACAGTTAAAGCCCCATCCTGGATCCTTTCTTAGTACACATAGTGTCTGGATAGAACATTTTAAATTGAATCCTTCAAAGCACTTTCCCAACTATTCAGCTTTGGCAGTGACCATTTTCCATGACATGTTGATTACACCTACCATTTCCATGACCATCTATTATAAATAATGGCCATGTACAGAACTGTGTAGGTGAAGCACATTAATGTTGACACCGTTCCGTGACGGGGGCATGTGAAGCTGCTTCTATGGGAAGGTCCCTCCTCCCCTGCTACTTTGATTTTTCCGCTCCTATACTTGATGACTAGCAATAAAAATGGGTAAACAGAGATCCAAGGGAAATGAAAATACATCTGCAGAACACTCAGAGCCAAAATACACAAGGTGGATAATTTGCATACTGCATGTAAAAAGTAGTTACGCAGCTTTCTTCCTACTCTTTACATCTCCATAAAACATAATAATGGATTTCTAATTATACATCCAAATAATAGGCAAGCTGCAAGATGCTGGGAGAAAATTGGAAAGGGGGAAAGAAACTAACCAAAGGTACAGATGTAACGAGGGTAGTGACATTTCTATAGAGACGCTTTAATGGTTGTTAAGTAGTAATTTTGAAACAGAAATTTTTTAAGTGTCCTAATAGGAGTTTTCATTTTCAGACAATTTGCTACACAGTTAAGTGATGTCAGACTACAAGCTGCAATCTACTACAATGACCAAAGAGGAGCTGTTTTCACACCCATCACAATATATAATTGATTCCTAAAGTGGCTTTCTACAAAAGAAACCAATCAGATTTATGCCAAATTCAGGCAGTGGATGAAGTCTCTACTTTTGATGCTAAATATCTGATAAACTTTATGCTAACGTAAAGCGCTTTATTTGTAAATTTTAAGTTCCTTAAGGTAAAAACAAACTCACGGTGGATGATGAAACACAGCCAGGGTCCCCTTTTTACTGGTAAATAAAATCAACTGCATTGCTGTAGGAAAGGCCACATCTTCTGCCCATGCACAATGAGAGTTCTGGCCAGTGGTTCCTCCTTCCCACAGTGAAGCCCTTCCCAAACTTTGTCCTGCCAACCCGAGGGCAGCCCAGCTGCCTGCCTGCTACTCACCTGCTGCCAGGTGTGTTGGTGGGGGAGATTTGGAACCCCATCCCTCATGAATGAAGGGTGACATTCCAAATGGTTGAAGCACTAGACACCATCACTGCACCCCTTGCTGCCACAGTTTCCACACTGAACAGCAATTGACCACCTGAGCTGGCTCCTCTCCCAGGGCTTTCTCCAGCCTTCAGCAGACAGCAGGGTTGGCTTGGTGCTCTTGGAATTTCAGTTGCCCTTGACTCTCTGCTGCTGCTCTGAGCTCTTCTACCTCCTGTCTGGTTTTTGTTTTGTACCTTGGGATATCTTCAGGGGGCAGACGCTCTCCACATTCCTGGTCTGAGGCATGAGTATTCCGAAGGGTAATGTGTATGCTTTGCACACTCAGCCTGTCAATATCAGATCCATCAGTATACCTGATGCAAACAGCTATCCCTGATGAGTTAAGGCAGAGATTAACCAGAAATCTGGCTGTTAAAGAAACAAAGAATAAATGCTTTTCTAATGAAATTTTGTAAATATTGTTTTCCTTTCTCATTTTGCTTTAGTCAAATAAAATGGTTAAGGATTCTTTGCAATTAAAGTACAAATGAGTCCTTCAGCCTTGGAAGCATGAACTTAGAGAAGAAAATAATCTGCCTGTTTGCTTAGCCTCTGAAATTAAACGGAGTTCAGAGGTAATTTTGGGGGAGTTCAGAATAGATCTCAAAAGTGACTTTCTCACAGGGAAAGAAACTGTGAGGGAAGCTGACTGTTAAACCTGTATGTCTCATTGTCTCATCAGCTCTCCTAGCAGAAGCAAGAGTCATCAGAGAGCTGTCTCAGGTGAAAGATGTGGGAGGGACCCCAATGGCCTTGGCCCAAAAACATCCAAGAGATGTCAGCACTCACGTCAAGATCTCACTAAAGAACATGTTTTTAATTCCTAAGAATTTAACTGCAGCTGAGAGAGCAGAAAACCAAATCCCTCTCTACCTTGCAGGTGACACAATCCAGGGGTGAACTTTTGCTAAATAACAGATCCTAGATGTCTATTATATGAGCAGGGGCAGCCCTTGCTTCAGCAGTGCTGGGGTCCCTCCCCACCAGAAGGCAACAGTCTCAATGAAATCTTTCTGGGTCTCACTTCCCTCTCGCAGCAAACACTCCAGCACCAAGCCTCGCACTACAATGCACCACAGCAGCAGTTGCCTGGGAGGTTTCCTTAGCTGCCCCCAAGTTGCTTAGTGAGATAGGAATGTCCAACCCAGGTTGAACATCAAAGGTGACACCCAGAGAAAGGTAGAAGATCCCAACAGCCCAGCTGCCCTATGATTTTGTCAGTGAGCTGAGCCAGGAGGATACTGTGCAACTTTCTGCTTCCATTCTCCTTTTGCAATGAGGTTGAAGGAAGCAGAAGTTTTGTCTCATGGTACTGTCACTATTCACATCACAGCCTTCTCAGGCATTGCTGTTCCTGCCCAAGAGCCCTCAGTGGGGATTTTGCTGGCTAACCTCACACCTGCAGAGATGGGCATGTGGTGCTCAGACCAAGTGTAAAAAGGGGTTTCTAAGACAGGGACACAAGGTGCTTTACAAATCACTGACATCTTTCTCTGTTATGCAGTCTGTAACAATATTCTTACAATTTCATTGTTAACAATTGATGATATATAATCACTTGCTTTGTAAAGTATTTTCCTCTAAAGCTTCTATTACATTATATGAACACAACTTTAAACAAACAAAAAATCCTGTTGATATCTCCACCAGCTCAAAGCATTGCAGCTGCTACTGCCCCTATATGATCCAACTCTCAAGGAATAAGGTATATAGGGTCAAAGTTTTAGAGACACCACCAACTCAAATCCTAGAGGGCTGCTCTGGGACTTGAAATAAGGACTGTCCCAAACATGTTGGAATTTTTTTTTTTAATAATCTCTGCCCTGGTACCACTAGTGTAATCACTTTAATCTTAACACTCCCGTGTCTTAGGAGACAGAGCGGTTACTAAGGTAAAATGTAAGCAGGCAAGCAGGAAGGTATTGGGACCACTCCTGGAACCAGGGAGAAATTGCTGTTGTTGATTTCAGAGACAAACCAGCACTTTCAGAAGAAAGTGTCAGTGCTACTATCCTGCTAATCATCTGTCAGTCTGAAATTGCTTCTGTGATGTACTAGTCTTGTGGCAAGCACACACCACTCTGCTTACATTATTTATTATGTCAGTATCATCAACATCTGAATATGACATTTATTGAAATGATGAAGAAATAGTCAGGACACATCTTGAATGCTTTAAAGATTCAGGGTGTTGAAATACAGACCTCCCCTGTGGAGCACCTAAGGCTTTTTTCCTTCAAAATGTGCAAGTTCCAGTAGAGCAGAGGAGTATCCATTACTGCCGAGGTGGCTGGTAACTAGAAGAGAAACGGCAGGTGGACTGGAGTTGCCCACCAGCAAGACTTCAACATTCAGTTATTTAATACGGAAAACTAAAAGAGAAGGTGATTTCTGACACAGTGGTTGACAGTGGGTGCTAAGCACTATGAAGTCTAAACCATTACTGCCCATTTGTTTGCGCATTTTGTTCTGCTCCCACACTGCTTTGTTTACGTGGGCAGGTACACGGGCAGTAATTTATATTTACATGTTTGTCTGGAATGTAGTAATATACTGAAACCTCTATCCATGGGTGCTAGCACAGCATAAAAATACATTTGCTTCCAATTCTGGCCCACGAATTTTTATCTGGACAAAATATCACAAAATACTGGAAAAATTAATTTCAATATTTACAAGGATTTTATGAACCTGTACAGACAAAATGCAGTTTTAATAACAAATCACCATCCCCATAGCCAAAACTGATTTCCAGCATTTTATCTAAATAATAATATTTATTATGTATGTATATATTTAGTATGAGATTGCTAAGGGTGAGTTTAGATTGGACATAAGGCAGAAATTCTTTATAGTGCAGGTGGAGAGACACTGGAACACGTTGCCCCAAAAAAGCTGTGGTTGCCTCATACCTAGAAGTGTTCAAGGCCAGGTTGGAGGGGGCTTTCAGCAATCTGGTCTAGCGGAAGGGGTCCCTGTCCATTGCAGGGGGAATGGAACTAGATGATCTTTGAAGGTCCCTTCCAACACAAACCATTCTGTGATTCTGCAATTTTTGATGACTGGCACTACGCTACAGTAGCATTTCCAAGTTTCAAACATCAGCTGACATTTCTTAGCATCACATTATAATATTAATTTGAAAGTATTACTTATACACTGAAATTAGATTACTGAAAACTAGTATTAACTGACATTTATTATTTCTCACAAAAACTTCTATCTCAAAAAATCCTGGAAAGACAATCCGATTCTACCCTTTTGAAACCAATTACATTTATTTTCAGGTGAATCTGTTGCTATCAAATCACTATTCATACGGAAGATTCTTCATAGTCTCTTTTCCAAGCATCCACATCCCACTTCTGGCAACGGCTCCTTGCATTCGGTTGCGAACTGCGCCATCTTGTGGCAACGCAGCCACTTTAACGCACACCAGGGACACGCTTGAGCTTCACCTTCTCACTCACTGGGCTCCACACCAAAGAAATGGGACCAAAAGCACCAGAAATAGATGGGATAGATACACTCCATTTCTCTTAGAGGAATTTTTGTATCTTAATTCAAAGAAGAAACATCAATGTGGTGGAAGAAAAAAAAGAAAAACAAAGAAGAGCCTGGATGAATCACAACATATGTTGCCAAGAAAGCATGGAAGACTTAGTTCTTTTTGACCACATTCAGAAAACATTTTCATGTTTAGGGTATAAGCACCTGTCACATTTAGGACACTAAATTCTGAAATCTTTCTGGCAAGGTAAGTTGGTCTACACTGCTCAAGTGTTCAAAACTGAGACCTGAGAAGCCTGGCTCCGACACAGAAGGCAGGTGTTCAGAACCACTTCTCTCAATAACCTTGGGAATGCAAAGGAGTGAGAGCAATAGGAAGTTAAAACACATTATTCAAACTGATGAACGGATTCTATTACTGTGCTGGTGTCACAAACAACAACAACTAACAATCCCACTACATTTCCTTATTTGGCTCTCCCATACAAGTCTTTCCTGATGAATCTGTAAAAAACCAGTGAAAAAAATGGTAGTCTCACCTTTTTATCAGCTTTAACACTACAGAAATAGTCCTTCTTAATAAAACTATTTAATTTCCTGTCTCCTAAATGTTGACATATATTGTAGATGATTGAGAGGAATTTCATACAAGTGAAAATTAAAAAAAAAACAAACCCAACATACAATTCTGTTTTGGTGGGTTTTTTTGTTGTTTTTTTTTTCTTTTTAAATATTTTTCTCTTTTGACTCAGTTTCAGAATTAGTTGGAAGTCTGAATAAGTGACCTGGCTGCACAGCATTAACTAGTATTTCTGGGGAATTTCCTAAAATGTTGTGATAAATTTTGAAACTTTGTCTCAGTTTTTTTGCTGGGTCCAAACATCAAAGACCATGCCCATTCTTTTTTGGAAGGTAAAACATTAATAATTCCTTTAAAACGTGATAGAAGACTTGGCATGTTGTAAGTGCAGATCTGCTGTTGCACTCGTAGCTTTTTGCCTAATAATGAGGTAGGAAAATTAATTGATCAATTCTCATTTGAGAAGATATTAAGACAAAAATTCTACTATTTAATCTCTGCCAGAACCTTTTTCAGTTAGCATCTTCAAGTCCATGTGCTTACGTATATTTTATTATTGAGCATGTCAAAAGAATCCTTAGGTACCTGTCCCAGAACAGATGAGTGTTTTTATTACAAGTCACAACTTCTACCAATACATAATATAGAATTATTTTGCTACACATAAGCAATTCAGATTTAAATTAACAAAAATGCTAATTAAGCAATTCTATATTTGCCTTAGTGTAAAAAATGTCTCATGCAACACCCATTTGTTTTTCAAAGGGACAGGTGAATTGCCTCAGCTGTTGAATTTAATTTAACAAGTCAGAGAATCTTCTGGGTTGGAAAAGACTTCTAAAATTGGAGTCCAGCCATTAACCCAGCACTGCCAAGTCCAGCACTAAACCATGTCCCCAAATGCCACATCTACATGTCTTATAAATACCTCCAGAGATGGAGACTCCACCTTCTCCGGGCAGCGCGTTCCAGTGCTTGACAATCCTTTCGGTGAAGAAATTTTTCCTAATATCCAATCTAAACCTCCCCTGGCACAACCTGAGGCCATTTCCTCTCATTATCGCTTGCTACTTTGGAAAAGAGACCGACACCCACCTTGCTACAGCATTTTTTCAGGTAATTTGAGAGTCATGTATTTTGATTGAGATGAACTACCTTAGCAATGAGAAATCTTGTCCAAGTTTTACAGAGTATTCTCATGAAACAGGAGTTAAAAAGCAGCACAGAGTGGCTTTGGAGAGTAAGGAATCACAAACACATCAGTCAAGGATGCACACCCAGTTTCTGACCTTCTCTGTCTTTAGCTCATGAGGTCTATTCACTTGCTGCACCCTCCTGAACGCTGCTTGGGAAAATAATGACCCATATTCAGAGTTGCTTATCACCTGCAGTGACCTGCTGGCAGGTGAACTCTGAGGTTTTAAGTTTTTGGTATGATCTACAGCAAATAAGCAGCAGAAGTAGTCCTCTAGCACTTGAAAAAAATCTGGCTGGGGAGGAAGAATTCAAAGTACTGAAGTCTTCTAAATTAAAATTAAGTTTGAAGGTGTCGTGTTGTTAAAACTACTGAGTTCAATTTTTTTTCTGCTTTCTCCTGATGAGATGAATTTTATCCTCTTTTTTCTGTAGCCCAGATCCTACAGGACAGATGAAGGATGTGCTCTTTCTTGAAAGTATTTGACTGCTGTCCCAGGAAGGAACTTGGCAATAAACCAAAACCTTAAGCTTTTGGATGAGTGCTGTAACCACTAATCTATTTTGGAAGGCTACAATTATAGACAGGAGGTGGGTAGCACTGTCATCACCTCCTGCTTCTGATTTTAAAAAAGAAAAGTTATGACTGTATTTGGCAAAGAGTCCAATGCTATCTTTGTGCATTAGCCATATTCGGAACACGCATCCTTGATCAGGCCCCTTGAGATTTAAGGGGTGGAGAAGAGTATTCTAAAAGATTAACTTCAGCCTAATCCCTCCAGCTTTTTCTGCATTTGGGGGAAGAACCAAAAAAATTACTCCTCCAGAGGGTGATTCAGAGCAACTAAATTTAGGCACTTGCTCTGAATCACTCCCTACTTAACCTAGTGAAGCATCCTAGAGACAACTGATTCCACAGGCAAAGGTTATCCTCTGTGACTGTTCCTCTCTCAACGTCCCCTCAATTGTCAGTACCATTCTCACTAGCTTCTCAACTCCAGCATAATTTAGGTGGGAAGTTGTCACTTACCCTCAGATACCTGTGAGGCAGAAAGAGAGGCACGTCAAAGATATCCAAATACCTGGTTAGGAACTGCCTAATTTCAGAATTTAGATTGGTAAGTCATTAAACAAATACACTGATTTTTAGAAGTTGTAATTCACCAACAGTTCCATATATCGTTACCGACTTCAGCGAAGCTAAGATGCAAAGTTGGCACTCAAGCTGCTATTTTAGATTTAGCATACTGGCAAATCACACCATGATTCTCCACAATTTTAAATAAATTTAAAGAAAGCTGTTTGTTGCTTTTTAAACAGAAAAAACACAGTGATTATAACAGGGAAAAAAAAAAGTCTTTATTACTAAATATATTTATACAACAGTTTTAAATGATAAATCAGTATGTTTTGAAGTTTTGGTAGCACTTGTCATTCTTTAAATAGCCAGACTTATCGCTTTTTCCAGGTGAATTTCCGTCTGGCTCCCTCTTGACCAGGCTTTTTTCGTTCTTTCACACGTGGGTCAACTGTTAGTAATCCAGCTACAAAACACAGAAAAGCACACGTTTATTTACTGTTACTAGTTAATATTACAGGTATACTTCATGTGATGCAGTAGATTCAAGGCAGCCAATAACTCTGACTTTCACTAACAATATGAATTGTAACATCTAGAAGGATAAAGGTACAGTATAAAAACACACTGAAAAGACTGTCATCATATCCTCTAACACTTTAACTTTTCTTTAGTAACCAAACTTTCTTTGCATTTTTCTTTACAAACCACTAAAAAAAATAAATCTATAAAACATTGTTTTATATCTGTTCATATTGCTAGATCCTTTAGAGCAGTGGTTCTCCAAACTCTTTTTGATCATTCAGTCCTATCAGTAAAATATTTTTGAGCGTGCACTCCCAATATATGTATATTCATTCATTTGTAAATTATATGCCTTACAAAGTCTAAAATTTTCTTACTGAATCCCCATGGATCAGGTAGGGTGCACATACCCTATTTCAGAGACCACTGCTTTGGTGCTTCCAAAAGTATATCTGGCAATGTCCAAAACATGTTCAGAATTATGCTGATCTCAGTGCAGATACCAAACTCATTACGATGTCTGTTTACAAGGGTATTCCTAGCAAGTCATACTTGTCAGTACTGAAAAGGTACAGTCAAGGAAACTTGTGAAGACAGTAGCATGAAAATAGCTTTGGTTCCATGGATGACAATAGAGTTAAAAAAAAAATCACAGCTGTTCTGCCAGTAACACAGGCAGGTATTCTTGCTACTAGTCCAGAAAAAGTGAAGTAAAAAGCTCACTGTTAATAACTCTGTATTTGCTGAAACAGCATGGCATCTTATCACAGAGAAGCATCAAATACTGCAGTTATCTAAATAAATTCTATGTTATCCTACGTAACTTGTAAACACTAAATAATGCAAGAGTGGAAAGAAGCTCCCTCAGTCTGGCTAGTTGCATGCAATGTGTTTATGTTCATTACTCTCTCTTCAAAACTAACCCTCCAGCATTTACGTTCAAGAAGAAAACTTTTTTAAACATGAACAAGATGCAACTAGCCAAGTAAAACAAAACACAGGCTTAGTACCTTATAGCTCACTAATGCCTGATCCAGATTTATTTACTACTGAACACATTTGTGTTTTGTGATTCTATGTTGAGGCAATATGAGCTGGTTAATAGACCTAAAAGAGGTCATGAACAGATGGAAAGACTTGAGAAGCCATCCAAAATGTACACAAAGGATGCTAGGAAACAAGTGAAAACAATCTAAAAATAAATGCAGATCCCTTTTATACAATATACAAGGTTTCACTGGGATTATTTACTCAAATCTGATCCTTAATGATCCTTGTATTAATTCTGTTAATTACCAGAAACGCATTAAGAAACACTGAAATAATTTCAATTCCTACCTTGCCTCATGAATTCCACCTCCTTTTCTGTCACAAAACTCCTTAAGGCTTTTGCACAGGCTAAACGTATTGCTCCAGCCTGTGCAGATCTTCCTCCGCCAGAGACTGTGCAAACCGCATCATGTTTTCCAATTCTGCCAAGAAACTGGAAAGGGAACAACAACTGTTCCCTAAAAAAAAAAAAAAGAAGAACAAAAATAAATAAATGAAATAATGCAATATATTCACATGCATAAAGTTACATGCTAGGCACATATCTTATCATAGCATATACAAAAAAAGTTAACTTTCAGGCAGAGATCCAGAAAGACATTCATATCTCATTCAAATCAATAAGAAATCAGCAGCTAGGAGCATATTCTGACTGCCGATGGTAAGTATTTTAAGTTCCACTACTTATCTATAGATGCCAAGATCCGTCTGCTCTGGATATTGAAACTGAACAACCTCTCCCCTCTATCCTTGAGCTTAAAAACTACAATATAAAATAAAAATCAAAATCACATAAAGAGTAGAAACCTTACGTCAGCCTTATGACAAGTATTTTCTATATCAGACTGTGTACATCCTCCAAAATCTGAAGCTTTACAAGAAGTGTCTCACCTTGTCTGCTTCCACTGTTACTGTATGCCAGAGCAATTACACATGCATACAATTTGCAAATCTCTACATTTAAAGGTAATATTTATTATTTATTTTTAAAATAAACTGCAAGCCCTTTCTAGAGGGACTAAAATTTGAACTATTCAAACAGTCTGTGCTCTTGGTTTTTGCATCTCTTCAGAAAGGGAGAGACAAGAAACACAGAGCAAGGCTTACCTATCAGTTCTTAAACTCCTGAAAATTAGAAGAAAAATGCAAGACACCTTTTCATAAAACAGACAGTTATACAGAAACAAGAACAGAGAATCAACTTCATGGAACACAACACCATATTATTGCATGGCATTACTTTTGCTGGAACAATTTAAGTACAGTAAGAATACAGCATTTCACAGTGCTCTCACCTGTCCTGCAGCACTGGGAAGTAATGCAAAATGTCTATTCCATTCACTGTCATTTTTCCGCTCCCATTGTCATAAACTACTGCAGTAGCTCTTGCAGTTTTTCTTCTACCTTAAAGGAATTAAATGCAGACTATTATGAGGCTTCAATATTCTACAGAACTTCAACTGACTACGTAGTTAGCAAACCACAACACTTTCATACAGTGTCAGCTGTTTGTTTTTGTAGGCTGAGGTAACAAAAAAAAAGCAAACAAAGAACAACTATCTTTCAATATATTTTAACCAATATTTATTAAGTGGGGGAGAAGTGTGTGTTGGGAGGAAGTAGAGATAATGCTCTACCTCCCATAACTTCAGTGGTTCAGGACACTTTCTTGACCTGGTGATGTCACAGTAGATAAAAATACAGTTTGTTGAACTACTACATTTACCATTAAGTGCAATTTCTAGTAATATTAAAATACTTTATAAAATCATAAAAATGCACAGAAGTTCAAGAATATTCACTTGGTAAAGATTAACACTTTAATTACACTGGTATAAGCAATAATATGCAGCATTAATACAGTTGCTCAGAAATTACTAATTACTGTTACTTCTCTTTAAGTGCAATAGTTTCAAGCTAAAACATGACACACTCTCTGTGTTAAAGTCTAAGACCAAATTCCTTTAGCTCACAGGAAGCAATCATTCTGATAAACCAATTATGAAACAAATAAGACATTTTTCTTCATGTTGGGGCTTATGGGATACAAATGACTGGTTTTGAACTTATTACACCTGGTGGCTTTTCTTAAATAACATGGGTTGCATGCTTATCAAACTTCAGTAACTACTGTTCTGAAGATACTACTGAAAACCAGTGTGAATTAAATCACAGTTTGGTGATCTCACATCTCTTTGCTGTCATGTAATCTTGAAGACAAGTCAGCTAGAGCAAAGCTCTCTTGCCATTTTGCTCCTCAAATTCTCTGTGACCTTTGTTCTTAGTATCATCTGCTGCCTGCTGCTTAAGAATACGTGTCATCTCTAAGATTCCTCTTAAATGTACAGCATAAAGTGTGTGCGCACACATGCTTTGCCCAGAAAGTCATCAGCCTTTCCTATACATGCTGTTGCTATATAATTTTTCTATGAAATCACTCATATATCACATTCTTCTTCAACTATATGTCCCTCCACTGAAAGCACAAGCAGACTGTGTTTAGAAGACATGGAGGCCTTCACGGCTTTTCTCTAACATCCCCTCCATCTCAGTACCAATGACCAATATCCATCTCTGTTCCACAATGTTTAGGAATTCCCTCTTTGCCTTTTCCTATGCTGTTTGTAAATATTCTAATGACTTGTTATTGATTCTTTGCATCTTCAAAATTCTCCATTGTTGGACTGCCTACAAAAATCATGGTAAAGGTTACTCAGTGGTCCAAGCATGCCATTTTTATACTAAGCAAAAACACTGTTATATCCATGGAATTCTTCATATGTGTTTGTGCTCCCTCAGTCCTCTGCCCTCTATGTTCAACAGTCAACTCCTGACAAAAATGAAAGTCTTTTTGTATCCTACAGCATCTATCACAACAGAGTCCTCTCTACACAGCTACCACTGTACAGAAATAGTGGTAAAACCAGTTGATAGAATCTGGGTTAAAAAGTTCCGCTTTGTTACTAGACTATGTCATAACATGGTATGCCATAACATCATTAACAACTATACATGCAGTATACACACAACCATATAAAATGAAGTAGTGACTCTTTCAGCAATGTTGTCCATACTAGAAAAAAAGCAACATGAAGAGGAAAAAAATTCTGCATTGTTACCAGTAAACTTGAAATTATTACCTTCACCAGTGCTGAAGGCCACTCCTCGCTCATCATACTGCAAGGGCTCAACAATTACCTTTTGCATCTGCACAGGAAGCTCTTTGGAAAACTTCTGTATATACTTCTCCTCCATGTCACTACACGGCAAATCCGTCAATTTTTGTAAGAGTTGAATAAATCTCGAATACTGTAGGACAACAAGACTTCATTAAAGGATGCAAATGTAATTGCATTTGCTAAAACTTTCTATTTTTATATAATGGATCTTTCCTACTTCACTTTTATTGATGATTTCTGACAAGATGACACTTTTGCACCTACATGCTGATTTAAGAACAGCATGCAGTTGCATCATTTTCTGTGTAACTAAAGACACCTAGCTCTTTCTTCAGGTAAAAGTGAAACTTTAATTGAAAGCATAACCAACACCTCTGTAATAAAGGATTTTGTATTAGAATGAAGTTCATCTGACTTTTAAAAAGAAAACATTGGGGGAGTCAATTATTTTATTATTGTTTTATTAAAATGGCAAAATGGAAAGATCTTCACCTGATTTTCAGTAAGTCAGCATATTCACTGACTTGGAAATAATTTTATTTCACTAAACTGAACCTCATAAATGACTATATTTCATAACATATATAGAAAATGCCTATCTATCTATCTTTGGCTGTTCAAGCTGAGTTACTGTAATGTTTATGATTTCCTTTAAAACTGAACAATCAAGCTATTTAAAAATTCAAGAGATACTTGACTTAAAGGGCAACCTCTTGAAATAAATTATCTTTTGCTACTGTGTGGTTCTCCTTCCCCCTTACACCTCCCTCCAAAGTTCTTCAACATGTGATTAAAAGAGTACACACCTCTGTGTTAACCCTTTTGTGCTAAAAGCTGGGATGTCCTGTTATGAAGTGTTACTGGCAGGAGCACCAGACAGCTGTCACCAGATATAAAGGTATGATATCATCTAAAATGGATTTTTCATATAGATATCATAACCTGATTTTTGAAGGTTTTTCTACTTACAAGTGATTATTAAAAGTATTTTTTCTTCCTCTGTTACCAGTCTCCTGCACAAAATTACTACTTTTCTAGTAACTTAACAATAGGTCTTGGAACTCTGATATCTCTTGAAAACTACTTCTGTCTAACTATATAATACAGATGTGGTAAAGTCTTTGGAGAGTGAAAAGGAAAAAAAAATCAATAGCTCTGATTTTCATAATGCAAACACCACAGAAAATTTCAATGCAGTGGCAAAATATACGAATTTGAGCAGGTAAGACTGGCAACTGTACTGAGACATTTCAAATACATTTAAGCAATCTTTGTTCCAATAGCCTGAGGCTTTGTGGTTTTACATATGAGAGGCCAGTATGTAAAGAGGTTTGATACTGGGTTTTGGTTGGTTGGTTGGGTTTTTTTAAGTTAACTGCAATCTACTTTTACAGATGTAGAATGTACTAAAAGCAAGCAACAAAGAACACCAAACTGTTTAGTTGTACAACTAGACCTGGCACTCTGAGAGGAAAAACAGCCAGGAGCTACTGAAAACAATGAAGTCATAATGGCTTCTACTGTGAGCAAGATAGAGAAAGTCTCCTGGGTATTACCAGGATGGATAATTTACAACAGCTACTTCTAACTTATGCTTATGGACCACAATCTGCTTGAGACCTTTTCACATCCCCCACAGGCAAGGAAGCCATCACATGCTACTGTTCCAGATGACAAGTGAGCAAAGGGCTTGTTTGCTGCTGTTATGCTATTTTTGCAATGAAGCTGTCCACAGGAAAGAAGAGACTGAGGAACAGTACTTCTAGGTGAGAAGACACTTTGGATGTTCACACAAATAGAGTTATATTCTCTGGTACTGTCATATTCCAAAAGAAAACTAAGCTGGCCACATAGACTGAACCTGAGTTACAAAATCTGACGCTCTTCAAGGGACTGTAGGGAAAAGCTCTGAATGAGTAAAAGGTATATGACTATTAGGATGAATAGTCTTATTCCCAGAGACAGATGTAAAAAAGGACTCCAAACTTAGAGAATGATAGAGTTCGCAGGGGAAACTGCGAAACTCTCCTTTCTCCCACCATATTCATAACAATGAGAATATAAGAAGAGATATCCATATCAAACCACAGATCTATATAGCTTCGTATCTTGTTTCTGATTTGATTCTGTAGCCAATCTCTAAGAAAAGGACTTCCCATCTTGAATAATTACCCCTTCTCTACAATAAGTGACAGAAGTTCTAGCCCTGTCCATTTTTCATCTGTAACTACAATAAATGACTATTTATTTCTACTATAAAGTGTCACTATACCCCATTCCTGACTAAATAATTAGATTACAAGGAACAGGTGCTTTAGGCCTCACAATGTTACCACCAGGAGAAAAACTAAATTATGTTAGTAACAATGGAAAGCTCTTAATAGTTCTGTACTGTGCTGGATAAAAAAAATCAACACAGGTCACTTTAGGCCAAGCTGAATGTGACAGTGCTGTGAACATAGGCAGAGTTTATCAGAATTCAGCTAAGTCTTTTGAAGTGCACCTGCTTCTACATGGTACCTTTTCAGTATCCAAAAATGCACCCAGAGTCCGTATTTTTAAGACACAAGCCTCCTTAAGATTAGAAAGATTAATTACTTACATCATCATCTGACAGTTTTTCTAACAACATTTCTTCCAATTCAATCTTAGTCAGCCATCTGCTGCCAGCCAGGTTTCTGTTTAAAATATCACATATATATTCTCCCTTTAATTAACCATGCAATTAGAGTTACATCACAAAAGACCACAATACAGTCAGTCTTCGCTCAGAAATACATTTTCCATTACAAATTAATATGGATCACGTTCCTATAGTAAACATGAGAAGGCCTACGTTCTACATTTTAAAAGATCTGCCTTTTGAAAGGGATGGTAACTTCATCTATTGAATTAACCACATGAACATTATGAGTATCAGTTATGCATTATTCATATGATTGAAGTCTGAGAATGAGCTAGAGTAATATTGTAATAGTAAGTAATCTTTCCCACAACTCAGTACTTACTTTTAAAAGCCTGCTGCCAGGAAAAATTTGGTTTACCAGCAGCAAAGAACAAAATCAAAGGCAGAATGTTAAAATCAAATTCTTTTGCCTCTGCTCTTTACTTTTCTGATCAATACAAAGAACTGCACTAGCAGTAAGCATAGTCAAAGTCCTAATGCAGCAATGACACCCTGGATTCTATCTACTGTGCAATCTTGAGCTGCTCAGTACAGAAACTGCACTGATGATAACAAAAGCAGAAACTACTCAGAAAACAGCCTCATACAGAAATGCTAACAAAACAAAATGAAACAATAAATCTTTGAAATATATATGATATGAAGTGACCAACTACACAGAATGCCACCAAAATATACACACCAACATTATCAGATAGATTTAAGGCAAAGATGTAACCAGTTTCTTACCTCTTCAGGTAAGAAACACTTTTAGAAACAATGTTTTCAGTAGCATTAAGGAAGCTATGATTCAGTAAAACACTCCTTCTGAGGGGATTTTAAGTAGTATTACTTCTTAAGCATGTATTTTAATGCTTTTCTGAATCAGGACATGAGATGTTTATTTAGAAACAATGCTGATTTTAATAGTAATTTTAAAAACTTTCCAATCCTGACAGACTCAAGTATATATTTACATTTATATATTGCTACTTGCCACTTCCAGTGAAGTCAGTGAAATACTCATGTGAAAAACTATAAACTTGAAATAGTTCAAGATTAGGTCCTAACCCTACAGTTAATATTGCAAAATACATCTAAAACAGATTATTTTCTGGGGAAAAAAACAAAGCAAAACCAACAAAAAAAAAAAAATCAAAAAACCAGCCCTCCCCACTGACCCTCTACCTACACTTACTAATCTCAGAGGAAAAACCATATCCAGTGTGCAAGATAAGTCTCAAAAATCCTTTAAATTCTCTGAGGTTTTAAAAACCTAACACGGAAAAAAACCTTTCATCTCTGACTAGCTTTAGGTCATTTTTCACATCAGTAAATCCACTGGCTGAGCTCTATAAGGAGTCAGGTTATTTTTCAGCAGCACACACCAAGAAACTACATTCATTTGTTCTCTTGTCTGCTCAAAAGCTAACATGAATCTCTGATAAAACATTTTGTGGGTCACAGGACACTATTTACATCATGAAGAAACATGAACTTCTGTTATTTAAGAAATTGAAATTATCTCAGCAAATTAATCCTTTCTCTTCCTAACATAAATAACAAATGGCTGAAATTAAGAAGTGACAAACCAATATGATGTGCAACTGGAGCTGTGCATAAATCTAGCTAAAAGAACAACGGCAAGAATAGATAAAAACAACTTGGGACAGTGAAAAAAGTAACCATACAGAAAAACAGTAAATGCCAAAATCAAAACTTCCTTGCTGTATTTATTTCTTTTAAAGACTTGTTTAATTTACCATTCTAGTATAAAATCTTTGCAAGAAATCTCAAAATAGAAAATCAAGAATGCAGTCTAAGAGGAAAAACAGTTCTTAAAGCATATACTCATTTCAAAGACAATCCTGACTGAATTTACTAAGAAACTAACACCTCTAGACCTCCTCTAGCTTGCTCTGGTTGAGTTGGATCTTTTCTGTCCAGTGGCTAACTAGCTGAAGAGCTTGTTGTGCATACCAGAGAAGTTACACAGAAAAAAAGAAACAAAACTAAATTCAATCACTAATACTGGTGATAATTAAATAAATCCAACAAAATAAGCTTTTCTAAAATTACTAGTTTTTTGACCACTTATCTGTTCAAAGCCATTAGAAGAAAAACTGTGACATTAAGTATTTTGATACTCTTCAACTTAAATATTGCTAAGTTAAAATATTCAAGAAATGTAATTAAAGACTATTGAAGAGCTCAGCTTTAGGTCTTAGGATTTTTTCATCAGAAACAACTTACTTGGCATTTTAAAAGCCCTTGTTTTCTCATAAAAACTTTAGCTCCTTTTTCAAAATCCTTAGAAATAATTTGAAAAAAATTGCATACAGAAGCAGAATTCTGGATATTTTCAAATCACATTTCAGAAACTTTATAAAGGGAAGAATATTCAAAAGAGCAGGGAGAAATTAAAGAATAAGAGAAATAGGTGGGGTTTCCCTACTCTAGCAGTGAGAAGTGAGTGCTCCACACATACCTGGGAAGACTTTTCAACCTGAAATTACCACACAAAATATTACGCAGAGCTGAAGTCTGAAAATGGGTTTGTGGAATAAAAGGCAGGTACGTTGGGGAAACTACAAGTGCTAATACAACATATTAAAGCACATTAAGATAACTATTATCAATATTCATTCTAACTGGAGGATTACCTTTTTTCCTTCTGAAGAGGAAGGTCTTGAGCTATCAGCTGGTCTTGGTATTTCTCAACATTCAGCAATTTTTCATATGTTTCCTTAAGTGTATATGGAAAAAGTATTTAAATGCAATTTTTCCACTTAATACTAAAATTTTGTTATTTAAAACACATGTTTATGTGGTTTTACTCTCCAAACACTTCAAATGCAGAGGTCAGAAAACAAGCAGAGCTCTGACCAAAACAGAAAAAAAAAAAGGAAAAAAATCTCATATGCAGTTCAAAGTACATTTAGAGTGTCAGCTTTACTGGTGGTCCATATTAGTCAGAGTTCCTGGCATCCCTGGCATGTCCATAGGGACGCAAAGTTGCACATTTATCACAGAATTTATCACAGAATTTCTGTTCTTTCAAATGTACAGATATACTTATCCTGAATTTTCAGTATTTTTAAGCAGTTTGCTCAAGATTCTTAGCTATGTTATTATTTTCAAACAATACTGTGACAGCAATTTATAACTTCAGGGAAAAAACAACAGCAACAACAACAACAAAAATAAGAAAATATCCCAAAAAGTCACAGTAAAAGGATTACAGAAGAAACATGTTTTACATAAGGTATTTTCAGGTGGGTTTTTTTTTCAGTATAACATCTAAAACTCTGAATTACAACAATGATTCAAATCCCAAGTTAAATAGAAGTACTTGGAGAAATAATTATAAATTATACTGAAGTAATAGGGTGGTTGTACTACAATCAAGTACTTATATACCAAATAATTTACTTCATTTTACAAGTGAAAATAGAAAGCTTATAGCCGCTTTCCTATACTGCATTAATATGAGTCTTAGCAAATACTAGAGAGAAACTAGTGTAAGAATTGGTGGGGACAAGGAACAATGGTTGGAGGTTTTTTTCTTTGTATTATTTACAACAAAACAGTAAAAGAAGAAATGTAAGACAGCTCTGTATTCTCAGGAATTAACTTACAAAATACTAATTCTTAACATAATACTGGGATTTGCAACAGGATGCATTGAGATTTCTGCAACAGCTTAAAAAAAACCCCCACTCAAAATAGAAGTCTCTTGCTTAGTTATAAATTTCTATTGTTCAAGCTGATTTGTTACTATAAAATACACCTGCACATACACTAAAAATATTTGTATTTAAAGTGTATGAACAAATAACAGACTGTTATCTGAGTTGCACTCAAAGCACTTAAATAGACACAATTCACTGAAGTTTTTGATGCAGGTCACTAGTGAAATTTTTAATGACAAGTATTTTTTAAATAATTCCCTGGTCATAAATCTTGAACTACAAAATCCACTTTTGAAACAGCATGAGAACTCATACATCATAGTAGTATGTCTTTCAGAAACCCTTTATTTTCCATGAGATAACATCAGATAGGAAAAATTTTCAACTTTGAAAAAGTCTTCTTATCCTCAAATGCAGGAAACATCACCTAAAAGAGCACAAATCATATTTTCAATACTTCCAAACCTCACAAATATAACTGTAGCTCTTGAAGATAACAAGATATGGTATCACTACTGTGGGCAAGATTTATGCCATGTCACTAATAATCAGAGTTGACTATTAGGCTGCAAAAACTACTGCCTACACATGGCACAGACATGGTTTGTGTTAGAGGGCATGAGGTGTGTCTGCACAAAGCAATTTTTAGGCATCTGTAGTTGAGATATGGAAAAGAATGAGTATGGAACTTCTGCTGGGGACTGTAAAGGGAGGGAAGAAAACAGGAAGGACAGCTGTATCTGCCCCTCAGCTATCTGGGGAGAGCTCAGTTGGAACAGTCTTAGAGATTCATTCCTGTGAGCTCCATGCATTTCCACATTCGGAAGAAGTCAAACCAGTCATGATGACATTTTGGTGTCAGAAGAGGTACTGAGGTACTAGGTCTTATAAATGTGTAAGGAGGTTTTTCACTTTACTGTTAGCCTCTTGGCTTACCTCTTGCCCTCTATAAGGCAAAGGGTGTCACCATCCTACCTGGCACAAGCAGTCTCCTGTATGCCTCCTCATAAACACTATCTCCAATACATTCTGGCATATAGATTGATGTACTGGAATGGTCAGCAAAAAACTAAAACACGATTACATCACGGTTCTTTTAAAAAGGACACAGGGAGGTAATCACAGTTACCATCTTAGGACAGACTAACTACAGTCAGAATTGCTTCCAAACAGCAACTGAAGTACTTTCAGGTAACATGACTCAAGTTAAAAGAAGACTTAAAGATTTTGTCATATTTGGAAACTACTGATAAGCACAAGCAAATCAAACGAGATCCGGGTTGCCAGCAACTACTTTTTAGCCTCAGAAATTCATAGTTACAATGACAAATAAACCTTTACAACAGCTGGAAAAGTAAGATTTTCCTGAAGACCCTCCCTAGGTTCCCAAAGAACACCGACACTCCATAGCGCATTTAAGTTCTTAAGAATGTGCAATTTTAAGAATTAAAATGATCTCTTTAAACTGTTCTGGTTAAATTACAGCAATCATGTCTATTCAGACAAAGAACCCTTTACACAGGAGATGAAGTCAAACAACATTAAAAAGCAGCATTTAAAAATAATTCCAAGTGTAAGAGAAACACTAAATATAATTTCTTACATATTTCTGGCAATGAAAGTGGACTTGCATCTCTTATGAAATAAAATTTTGGTCTGAAGCACTAAAAAAAAATTAATGCATGTATCTAATCTCTGTATAGAGATGAAGCCAACAGACTGAAAGAACCACTCACGTGTGAAGTAAAGTATGTGGATGAGCCTTTGGAAAATCAGGAATCACATGTAATGCCCAATAATTTATCTGACAAATCTTCACTTCCCAACATCTAAAGAAAGCTTCTGGAGACACACTTGCTTTTTCAAAGCTGGCAGGTGAAGATTTTACTAATCACTTGAGGATTCAATAGTCCAATTCATGACCGTACACATCTGTGTGTCTTGTAAACTCAGCTATTACACAATCAAAATAGCTGATTTTACAAGATTGGCTATGTACTGAAACGCTTCCATTTCTAATAGAGAGATCAAATTTCAGATCTCTTCAAGGACACTCTCTTGTTAAATAATAAACAATTATTTTACTCCGCATAAAAAAATAGGGAAGAAATTAGCAAATGAAACCTTGGAGGGAGAGATTTTTATGGGGGAAAAGAATTATATTAATATTTTGGTTAAAATAAGCTGCAAAGCCCACATTTTACCTCAGTTTGCACTTTTGATTCTTCTGTTTTTGAGTTCAGCATATACTTTAACAGCTTTTAGGTTTTGGTTTATTTAAAATGCTTAATTTTTAAGCATTTATTTTAATCCACAACTACTGATATGTCTAAAAAAGTACAAAAAGTATGATTACATGGAATTACTATTTTGCTATACACAATGGTATGAAAAGATCATTTTGTCTTTTTCTGCACATTACAAAAAACATATTACTCTAAAAAACTTTTAAGTTAAATGATGATCAAGTATACTATCAAATGTTTGTGAAATGGTGTTTCATCCAACAAACATTCTTCTGTGTTTTAGAAGAAAAACAAACTGTTCTTTTCCCCAGTTAAACTTTGTTCAACAAGTGGAACAAAGACAATAATGCATATAACAAATATCCCGTATCAAAGTTCATTTCATATTGAAGGCGTAACAACATGTATATTGGCAGTTATAATACATACAAATATATAGTTTACTTTCAGTAAAGTGGATAGTATTTTTATTAGCATTAACTAAACAATAATGCTATGACTAACAATTAATAAAATTCAAGTTTCAAGTGGGTGTATGTAGTAATTAATGGCATACAAGTTTAAGCTAAATATTACATTCATCTGGTTTATTAGATTTAATATAGCAATTTAAAGGACATCCTCCAATGGGACTGATTACTTACACTAGGCTGTATTAACATACAACTCTTTTTCCTAGCCAAATTAATTAGCTTTGAGACTTAAAAATACATTTTGTTAAATACACATTATTCTAATAATGTTGGGAATTTCATGCAGATTTTGGATTTTGTTTGGCCAACTAAAAAAACCCTGTTAAACCTCACTTAATGGATTTAGGTTTATAGAAGCCTATTTAATGAAAATATTCTGAAACAGTTAAAGAACACTCAAGTATTGTATAGTAATGAAAAATGCATTTGTCAAGCTCATTTGTTTGAAGGTGGTTGCCACACTCTTGGAAACAAAATGCAAACTATACTTCCAGAGACTTCCAAGGCAAGCTTACATACTCTTTCTAACTGCTAGGAAGAGCTAAAAATAAACTTGTGCTCCTTGTAAAATTTGTAATTTCTTCATTATGATGGAATGCAACAAACATCTTGCCCTTGGGTTGCTCTGTTTCAGCCAAAACAAATGCAAATGGCTTGTCAGATGACAGCTGTTTGATAAGGCTCCTCTACAAGACCTGCATGCTTTACTTTTTTCCGTGAAACTTGGGATGAAAGGCAGAAGGCAGGAAGAGAATTAATGTAGCATACAGTCTAAAGGCAATGCTACAACCGTGATTAAGTAGAAAAGTTAAAAGGCACAGATTTTCCACAGCCTTGCTGCGTGCAACCCATCCGTGTAACAAGTTGACAGGCCTAGCGCGTCAGCTCCATCATCCTCTCCGACAGCTAAAACGCAGCATTGCATCCCTTTTCAGAGAAAATTTGCGTCTGCACCATGAAGCGTTGTACATTATTTCTTAGCACTGCAGGGGGCTCAAGTCCATATGGAACCTTCACAAATATTACCACAGATCAAACCAGCGGCGTTTCGAGGCAGATTTGACATACCTATTTAAATGAACAGCAGGGGTCCTCGGGCTGCCTCGGGCTGTGCAGGAGAAAACCTCTGTGGAAAGCCTATGCTGCAGCTCCATTACTCAGCAAAGACACACTCTACATTTATCATTCATTTCATTTCTGCCAGGGCAAGAAGCTCATTTGCCCAAGGTCAACAACAAAAAAAAAAAAAAGGAAAAAAAAAAAGAGGGGGAAGTGTTTTTTATTTTTTATTCTCCCAAAGAAACAAATGTACCTGACAAGTGGGGATTTTGTCCTTCGAGTACACAGAACGCAAATAAGCATCAGATAATTCTAATAAAAGCACTACACTCAGTAAAGCTGTGCACCAAATGTGAGAACAGGAAGTTTGTTTTTTTGACAACTGACTAACCACAGAACTAACTTTTTAAGACTATCTAACAAGGAAACAAAATCTGACATGAATTTCCAATTAAATATATCTGCGTACATTATTAATGCTTTTGTCTTCTGTAAGTATGTGTAAGAAACATGAACGTCTTTCTATAAACTCTCCTAAAGACGCAGATAATGCTTGTGCCATTGACGGTCACAGATATGAAACATCTGTTCATAACCCACGTTAAGACTCAGGGTCTAGTGATGTTCTATTAGATACAGTTTTTTTCATAAAGGTAAAAGATGCAGATCCTTTACTCCTGGAACCATGCTAATCAGAAAAAGCCTTAAGTTTGCATGAATGGAACCATCTTAGAAAAATCAATTAAGCAGTTTAAATGCAAATTTTCTTCACACTAAATGTCAGCACAAATAACATTTCCTATAGCTTTGCCCTTCAAGGAAAGAAAATCCTATTTTTTATTCTACAATGAACTTTGCTAGAACTATCCATTTTTATTGTATATACATTCTTCACTACTAAGCTTATGCTACCAACCAGATAGAGCCTACAAGAAAGTGTTCAGACTATTCAAACCCAGTCCATAGCCAAAACTGTAAAATAAACCAAAAATTAAAGCAAGAACTATTATGTAGTGTGTTCTCTTAAATGTGACATAAAAATGCTCATAATAATGGATATTGTGACACAAAAATATACATTGCATTTAACTTCAGTGGTGATATTATGACCTACTGTGAAAACATAACTAAACTCAGGAGCTCCTGACAGGCATCTCTAGAATAACATATACTTGACTGGGAGCTGACATTATTTATTACAGATAACATACTTACATGCATTAATGAATAATATGACTGCTTGCCAGTATAAAAGAGAAAGTGAAATGGTCGGCCATCTTCTCCCCACTGTATTTCTAATGGAAAGCAAGATTAGACAAGGAAGCAATACACAATCACTTTAAAAAAATCCCTTATATTTAACTGCAGTTATAAACCTCTTTCATAATACTGATTACCTTTTTAAATATCAGAGAACAAAGACATTCTATGGGTGTTCAATCTGTCTGAAAATCTAATGATTTAGTCAAGCTAATCTCCATCTGTAATTATAACCAAATATTTAACATAACATTTCTAAATATCGTTTTACACAAGGGAATATCTCATGCACAGCTTAAACTTTCAAAGACTGTATAGGTGGTATTACAGATAGAAGTATACATTTTAGAGTAGAAAGAAGTACACAGGAAGAGACAACTGAAATCTACATAATAATTGTGAAAGATGAAAGATTAGCAGCTCTGAAAAAGAGCAAGTTTTTTATTAGCATAATATGTCTAAGCTAAACTAAGTATAATTGTCTTTTGTGGGCAACCACCATATGCAGAACTTGGGTGATTTTAGAACTTGTTCATGTTATTCGGGATATTTATATTTGGGATATTTAAATACAAACACCTATCCTATAGTTTACATAATTAGTTCAGCAAGAAAACAAACATTCCAAATAATTCAGCACATCCACTTGCATTCATTACAAACTGTTATTTAAGGACAAATATATTTCAACTTCAGAGAAAAAAAAAAATTAGACTTATATTACATGACAAATATCTCTTCCAAATAAAGAAAAACTACAAAAATAAAAACCAGAAAGCTTTTTACAAATTGAACTGTAGAGAATCTCTCAGCCATTTTATCCAGTGAAGTTCAAATGAAGCCAGCTATAAGCTATAGGCAAAGGTAAGACTCTAAGAACCTGTCTGATAAGCACAATATGTATTGGATTGGAATGTTAAGATATAATACAGCAGAAGTCGAATGTAAAGATGCAAAACTTACTAGAACAGAAGGAATACAGGGAACTTTTACCCACATATACTACTAGTGAACTGTGTGAATTTTCCATGTATGCAACTGTGAAAGCATATTTTGTTGAAATTATTGTTCAGGGAACATTTTGAAGTATAAATTTAAGTTTATAGCTCAGTGAATATAGATTTCCCACCTGTGCTACTAGTTAATACTAAATGCTAAAAATGGACAACAGGTTTTGACATTATCTTTTAAACGTTTTATGTAAAAATAATTTGTCAGTTTTAGTGAACTGACCAACATACTGGCATATCACTGCCAACCGGTACTTCATACAGTGTCTCAGGAGCAAGACCAAAGACAGTATGGACAAAAATGCAGAGTTAGGACTTTCAGGTCAAAGGCCTGATTGGGAGTTTCCACTCTCCTTATTCTCTCAACTAGCAATTTCAAAACTGCATTTTTAATCTTTTAGAGCAACAAAGTTACTAGGAAAACTTTTAGTTTAAAATAGTATTAATGAAGTTTAAAATAGTATTAATGAAGTTTAAAATAGTATTAATGAA
>NW_020897694.1:37776391-37875322 GCF_003984885.1 Neopelma chrysocephalum | reverse complement strand
ATGAAGTTTAAAATAGTATTAATGAAGTTTAAAATAGTATTAATGAATATTTTATGGATGTGATAGACAGCTCTGACAAAAAGCTACTGAATCCAAGAAAAGGTTTTCCCATGACTTGAACATCATCCTACTTATTGTTTATTTTTAAACAACGAAAACCATTTATCTTAGTCAGTTAACATGATTTCTGAGAAGACCACTGGTATTCCAGAATCCAGCAATAATTTTTATCCTAAAACACAGAATATTAGATTAGACTTTTACTGCTCTTGTCTTGGCAGTCATCAGAAAACAGGGAAAAGAATAAATCCATGAAAATAAGATATTCTACATATGCAACAATTCTAATACTTAGGAATAATAAAAAAAAATATCTAGGAACACTTACTTCTTTGCTCTGGAAAAATTTCCCTAGGATGCTGTCAATAAATAAATAAACAAATATCAGTAAAAGTAAAACATCACTCAAAATATCATGCTACTGTTATTCAGAAAGGCAAAAAAAAAATCCTACCTTCATCATGGGTCTGGCTTGTTCGTCAAATAAGCCAGAAGGAAAGAGATAGGCAATAGCTCTCTGAAAACAAGAAGAGAGATCTTCTATGTGATTTTTTTTCTCCACAAAATCATCATCACATTTCTTAGGTACTTTCTTAAGAAGAAAAAATAGCGTTAACTTTGTACAGTTAACGTTAAAGGTAACCAAATCAGTAAGAAATAATGCCACATATGTGCTGTACTGGAAAGAAAAGCAGATAATTTCCTCTGGAACCCTCATAAAAGTAAAACCTCATTCTGAAGGCTCTACTCTACTGCATCAGAATGAGTACACTTCTGCAAAGTTTAGTTTTTATAGAATGCATTTATCATAACTTATCAGAACTACTCAAATGCAAAGACCACCTTTATACACAGTTATCTTCCTCTAAAATATCAAATGCTGTGACTCCTTAGAGGAAGTTGCAACATTTATCTATTTATCTTTCTGAAAATATCAGTGCTGGTTAACAGTGCCTACTGACAGACCAAGCATAGAAGTTTTATTTAAAGCAAGAGGAAAAAGCCAAATTTTACACATTTTAAACCCCAGTTTCTACAGTTTCCAGACATACTTTCCTCAAGTCTAAAAAGCCGTGTTTGCTGTGGCAGTAGAAGATATTTCACATAGCCTAAATAAGCATTTCATTGATCACTGCATTTGGAAACAACTGTGAATCACTAAAAGAAGAAAGACTCTTAAATGACATCTTTCTTTTCCTTAGATACCTAAAGGTTTGCTAATATAATTTAGAAAAATGTATGACATTCATTACACGCTCATTGTTTACCATTGTTTTCGCTATATACAAGGTATATACTTTGCCTTTACTTAACTAACATTTACCACTATTTATGTGATGTATAAAATAAAAGTTATTTGCCTCCAGCAAATAAAGTTAGCATACCAATAATATAAATCATTCTTGCAAAATGTAGGGCAAAGTACGTTACAAGGTTAAGCCCAATGACACACGTTTCTGTTCAACATAATCTTACTCTCATTCTTCAATATAACTAAACCAGAATTTAATAACGCAAAAATATGCATTTCCGAGAGCTGTTTATTTTCATTTGTTTTTAAAAAAAAACTAGAAAAAACTAGCCATCAAAAAACCCCAGATGGAGAGGTCTGGCAAGTGTAGCCAACTTCAGACAGTGGGTAGTAGAGCTTCAGATAGAAATCTTGTGCTTGTTCAGTAAAATGGACTAACCAAATAAACCCCTCTGGCAGTGGTCTCATTTATATTTCCATTAAACAGTACAGAAAAGTAGAATTACAATAAAATCTGAGTTTAAAATCTTCTCTCAAGAAGAATGGTTCTTTGTTAGTTAGGCTACCTTAGGGCTATTACTTGCTGATAATTTTTTCCATTGACTTGGAGTGGTTTGTCAGTGCTTCAACTGATTTAATATGCATGGAGTGTAAAAAGACCTAACCTATTACTTTCATTAATCCCCTACTGGCATTCTGAACAGAAATTTTGAGAATTCTGAAGCAAACAAAAGGCTTAACTTGATTTTATAAAATGGTGATTTTGTTTCTCTTAGTGACTACTGTATTCCCATTTGTTAGTCAATGGGCATTTTATGTATACACACAGTAGGTGAACACCTATTTACGAACAAATGGGGATTAATTATGATGACAATAGAGAAATCTGCTGTGAGCCAAATGATGTTAAACAAACACCTTATATATTAAAAGAAATTATTACACGATACTGAGACTGACTGTGTGTGTACTTAAGACGTAATCTTTATATAAGCATTTTCAGAATCTCAGTCAAAACAGTTACTGTAACTATGACACCTTAATAAATGCCAAATTTAACAATGTGACATTTATAATGAAGAAAGTGGCTGCCATCTGAGACCTTCTACTTCTGGAAAGTTTATTTTATATTTGTTTTATTTTATCTACGTTATATTATCTACTTTATATATATCTATTTTATACTTATTTTATTTTATCTACTTCTGGAAAGTTTATATTATTATTTTATTTTATTATTTTATATGTATATACTCATGTCTTTCACACTACAGGCATAAGCACACCCTGCATTAAGAAATCCTAACATCTACTTTCAGCTCTACACAAAATAATTAACCAAAGAATAATAGTTCATTTTATAAGTTTGCTTTTTTGTTGTTCCAAAATGGAAAGAAATGGAGTCTTCCTGCCTTTTCCCTTTTATGGAAATGTAATCAAGGATGAACTATCCTGGGATGCAATAGACTCCAATTCAACTTTACTCAGAAGTTTCTTCTTAATTTTACATAGCTGGCTCCTCAGACTGTATTTTTAGCACCTAAATAGCAAGTCAGACTGCCTCCTGGGAACTTTATCTACCAAAGCTGATTTTATCTATGTAAATGTTTCAGTTTTGTAGAAAAGTATTAAAAAAAAACCCCTGTAATTCTTAACACCCATGTATACTAGCAATAAAAAAGATGGTGGATCGGTTTTAGGAATTACATTAGAATTAGTCTCTCCAAACTGCAGGTGAAGCATATAACCATGAAATTATTTCCCTGAAATCTTCTGACAATGTCTTCAGATTTGGAACTCAGGTTTCCTTCCAAAGAATCTTCATGTCACAAATCAAAATTCCGCAGAGAATTAGCCGTACATTCTGCATTTTCCTGAACACAAAAAGCAGATGAATGTCCCTCTTAAAACTTTATAATCAAAGTGTAAATGCTAGCAGTAAAGGTCCCAAGAAACCTCTTAGATTTAACTGCAGTTTTCCATTCCAGAAGTGGTTTTCAGCTTAAGGGTCCTGGCCCATATCCTTCTTTCTAGGGTTTATATAGACTTGAACTCTAGATTAAAGAAACTCTTGTGCTGAATATGATGACCAAGAACTACTTTCTTCAGGGCATCATGTCAGCTATATAAGACACATTCACCCCACTCTAGACTCCACAGTTTCTGGGCTGCTATTTCACAGTTCTGTTTGTCAAATCATACTGTTGCCATTGTCTTTGGAAATAAAGCAGAGCTTTCTAAAAATTAAACATCCATAATTATTTTCAGCAGAATCACAATTAAAAATCCTGGTACCTAGTAACATAATGCTGTTTCCAAAAATAATTACATAAATTACTTGAAAAAGGTGGAATGGGTACAGTCTGCTGCTGCTATGAGTTACTAAAAAAACGTTACCCATCTCCTTTTAGGATCTGAAAGCCTTTGTTTATAAACTTTACTGTTGATGCATGCAGAGAAAAAGAAAATGTCCAGTAGTCACACCTTTAAAAAAGCAGATCATAATGAATATATGTTAGTAACAAGATAGTTTACATCAGACATTTCTTAAACTGCACTGGTAAACTTAACATTCCTGTAACAAATTAAAACGAATTCTGTTGTATCATCAGTGGTTGAGGGACCAGATGAGCCAATATACTGCCCACAGGACCAAAATGTCTTTCACTTGCAGCTTTAAGTTTGAATTCAAGCCAGTTGGAATAATGAGAACAACCTTCCATTCCTATTAAAAAAGAAAAACAAAACAAAAAGCATATCTGGCAGTCCTTCAAACATGCGAACCGTTTTATTAAGTAATCTGTCTAGCACTGCATGTGGCATGTTGTGCAAATTCAGTGTAACTACCACACCCTCACCTTCCCTCTTCCCTGTGCTTGTTGTACATGCTGATGCCTGATCCTCCTTCCCCTCCTGCCTATCTACAAGCCAAGAAATTTTCTTTACTCACTTTCTCAAATGTCAGAGACTAACTCTGAATCAAACAAGTTCAGCTAGGTAAGAGTTACTGTTCCCTTTTTTTCATCATGTCTTGAGAAACTAAAAATTCAATAGAGTTGACTGAGTCAAAGAGAATTGACTGTGTCATACTGGGTTAGAGAAAACAGACTGCAGTTCAGTTCTTAAATTGATCTTGCCCAGGGGTCTTTCCACACTTTTGTTGAAGCTACAGCTCAAACACAAATCATCCCACCAATTCTCACTGCTCAAGTCATGTGCAAAGATAGAAGTAACACCCATTGAGGAGAAGTATTTTATAGGAAACAAAGAAAGAATAAGGGGGGAAAAATTTAAAAAAAAAAGAAAAAAATAAAACCCTCCACCCTGGGGCTCCTTTGCAGCAGCATCCTTTTTGGCAGAGGGCTCAAGAATTCAGCTCATTCCTTTTTAATATATACAAAACTTTAATCATCAAAACACTGAAGAGAGAAGTGACACTTTATGCTGTAACATTTTAATGAAACACCTGAGCAAAAGCTGTTTCAGCTTCTTCTACTCCTCAACTTGATCATGAGAGCCACTTCCCTTCTTAAGCCGTGCCTCTTGAATCACATCACTTAGTCACTGTACTTCATCATTTCTCAGACCAAGATATATTCTGGAACAGCTGTTTTCCTTCAAACCACACTAGCAGTATTCTTCAACAGTTTTCAGCATCCAAAATTCAGAATATTTGGGGTAAACCCAGGAATCAATGAAACAATAACGGGACACAAAATGCTACCTCTGAAATAGGGGGTGTTTTATTTAACAAGACAGAAAAGGTTAACAACAACAACAAAAGAATCAATGACACACCTAAGTTTGTACTGTAAAATAAAATCTTCCTCTAACAACTAACTATTAAAATTTACTGAAACCAACCTAATCATTGTCACTTTATCTAAAGCTGAATTTTAGCTTGGACAGAAAGAAGTTTCAAGTTCAAAGTGACATACCATTTTAGCTGCATCTCTTGGGAAAAAAAAAGAAACAAACAAAGCAATCCACTAGTCTTATATGAAAAACCCATCTTCTTTTAATATTACATTATTTTTATACAATCTAATAATTTTCAAAACAAAATTGTCTTGTCGAGAGTTAGCAGAGCAAAAAAAAAAAAGCCAAAAGCCTGCTGAAAGAAACAGACATTATTTCCATCTTCATTTCAACTTCTCAAAACACAGAACATTATTACAAAGAATTTAAAAAAAAAGTACAGCAGTCATCATCTCAGATTGATGCAGAAGTAAGAAAATACTAATGCAGAGTTTCGTTCCACTGGGGAAAAAAATAAAAAAGAGTTGAAAAAAGCATTCTATCTTCAACTATTTAAAAAACAATACAAAATAAATTATTTCTTGTAAGGACAATGCTGGACAAGACACTCTTCTTGCAGACAACAGGAAGTTCAGAAATGCATTTTGTTCTGAATAACATTTCTGACATTTCACATATGCCAATATTGACTCATTTCTAGCATTCTGCATTGCTAAAATTTGAACATTATTTAGAAACGAGATGTGCCGATCCACTTGTAAAAGCAACTGAAGTTATTTCATTAAAGAAGTCTTAATGTTTTGAAAGAAACTACACCTTATGAGGAATTAAGTCTTTCCATATTTAACATTGTCATAATTAACAATCTTACTGGTACTTTTTCAACAGTATGTATGCTAGTGGAGAAAACCTTTATTTTATATTCAAATTATTCCATCTGCTTGACAACAATCTATTAGGTCATAAGACAACAAGAGAAAATGAACATAGATCTTTAGCTTTTGAGTTTTACTAACTCTTATGGGGAAAGAGTATTGCTTTATGATGAGCTCATATCTGGGAGAGCATTTAGTGACTGCATAAAAATGAATAATAAAAATACTGGCATATAAATAGGTCATGAAGCTTAAGATGCTCTTCATGTATTAATCTTACTTAGATTTCTGGGCTTTAAAGTGGAATATCACAGAACTGACAGTGGCAAATGACTGTGGGCTGTTTACTACAACTGTAAGTTAAAGTTAAATCACAAAATAAAAGGATTACAGACTCAAACAGGGAAAAGCTCTAGGTCAGGACTGCAATCTCTATTAATTAGGTATCCCAGCTGGACAGTGGGTATGCAGCTGTTAACTTGATCAATGACTTACCTAAATGTCATCTCTACTGATTCGCTTATAAATTACCAGCAAGTGAGACTAATGTACAGGTGCTAATTTATTTAAACTGTTCTCTGCAGTTCTACATAGCTTTATAAACTGCATCTGGCACCTAATGTTAGCTGTCAGTTGTACTTAGACATGCCTGTCCTAACGACTCTGTTCATTAGAAATGAGCACAAATTATGAAATATTGTGAAAAATGATACATCAAATGGAATGGGCAAAGCAAATCAATTAGAAAAACTTCATAGCACATATTCACACATAGGAGAATAAAACATCCTAGCTTCAGAGTGAGGTCTATAATACCAATTAAAAAGCAATTGGTAGACTTGTGCAGAGTTATATATCAATTTGCTGGATTTTTTTTTCTCCTCCAGAAATACTGTTGTAATACACAGCTTAACTTTTCATTCCTAAATAAAAGCATCAGTAAGAGGCAATTCTGCTTCCACAACATCCAGAGGATTAGCAAGTAAGTCAACTTATTTTCCCGTTTAAAACTTTCACAATACCTAAAACTCTAGTGAAGGACAGAATCCTATGATGTCTACTTTTGAAATACACTGCAAAGACTGATTAACAGTAGAAGACATGGAGGTATATAAGCACTCATCAGAAAGAATTATTGCTGCTCAAAATGTAAAGCTTGATAATTCTCCTGCCAGTGCTTAAGGAGCTTTTATATTTTTATAACAGAAATTTAATTATGCATAGCAGACACTATTACACACTAATTATTTCCCAACACCTGACAGAATATGAAGAAATCAAACGTACCGCAGACACTTGATATCACCAAACAAAACACTACTCTTTTGGCTCCACTTCTCCATCTTTTCAGTAACAGAGTCTGCAAAGCAGTCCCATATTTGTCACCTTCACTGCATTTGTAAAAGCTAATTTCCAGTGAGTCTGCTTTTACTAATGGTGGAGCTCAGTTAATTTTGTGCAAATGATCATAGTGCTATGGACTCACAAAGAAGAAACCACTCCTTAGATATGGCCATTCGGCATTTCTTGCAGTCTTGCTTTCTACAAGCCTTCTCCCTAGACCCTATCAAGGAAGGATGCCAGACTACAGACTAATGCATTCTCCAACCATTAACCTTTCAGACAAACTGAATTATCAGCATCATCACTGTACTGTATTAACATGGGAGGTATTCTGGTGATAGGTATGTGCATGCTTACTTTACAAGAAAGTAACTCAAAAAGATAAAGGTCATTAAAGGTAAGAAAAACATCTGAAAAATACATGAGAAGAAAATTCTATAGTTTGTACAGAAATAACCCAGTGAAGGAAACAGCCTGCTATTACTGCTGACCTCGATGAATATTTTGACTGTTGACCTTATCCACTCTGCACTGAGACCGGCAGGGTCTCTGCCCTAGCACTTGTTTGTAGAAGAGCAGAACAATACCTACAACTCTGACCAAAAGTAGACACAGTATCAGTGCATAGCTTTGTACTCATAAAGCTTAATTTCCTATGGATTTGTGACTTGAAATCAAGCTTCCTTTATGGATTTTCAGATACCCGATAAAACTCAAGTCTCTCTTCAGCCTTTTTCTCAACAAGCCATTAACTCTGTGTCTCTCTGCCTTGCTGCCTATTTTCAGAGTAGTTTTCAGAACTTAGTGTTGAAGCCACTCAAACCTCTTTGAAATCAGCCTCTCTCACCATGTACAGATGTAGTTCTTTCTTGGAATAAGTACACTGTCAAGACCTCTTACATGGACGCAGCTGTGGAGACAGATTTTTGCCACTGAGAGAGGTAACAAATGGCCTCCTCACCCCGAAAAAAACTAAACCACGGACACCTCTCTCTTTGCACTTGCCACAATACTACACCTGCCCTAAGGGCCCTGTTGATACACTGGACTGCCATGGCTAACAGTAATAGTATTGTTGCTGTGCAAAGAAAACTTCAGCCACAAGACTTCATGCAGCTTCACCTAAGAGTGAATGCTACCAAATTACATTTCTCTTCCCTATCTCTGATGTGTGATAAAATAAGACAGAAATGACAGAAGTGAAGACCAGGTAGGACATAAAAGAAAAAAATCTATGCAACAAAAGATTTTTCTGAGTGATAGGGAGCATATCTTTACATGCACCTAAATGACAGAGAGAAAGAGGAGGCCACCCATCTGCCAGTCGTGAGAGGGAATGACAATAAAATAGTATGTTTGTAGATACTGATATGAGCTTAAATTCATGTCTGTATTAAAATCCTTAAGCTAAAAC
Source organism: Neopelma chrysocephalum (assembly GCF_003984885.1). Lineage (NCBI taxonomy): Eukaryota > Metazoa > Chordata > Aves > Passeriformes > Pipridae > Neopelma > Neopelma chrysocephalum. The sequence goes on along the minus strand of NW_020897694.1, from coordinate 37,866,618 downwards.
AGTGTGTTGGTTGTGAAATACCCTATAAAACTTAATTTACATTACCAGCACCCACCATATCACACAAGAAAACTCTAAATATACACAGCAGGTCAAATTGTGGGTAAACGTTTTGAAATGCTACATAAACCTCTACAGTGCCTCTTATAACCTCAGATCAAAGGGATTATCCATTAGTACTTTTAAAAAGAACCTCATGTGCTTTAGCAGGATATAGCATACAGTTCTATACTGTGATGTCTGACCTCACATGGTAGCAGCGGTAGAATTTCTATTCACAGTCACAGTTGCCATGTATAGTAGCATTCTTCCTTATTCTGACAGTTTGATTAAAATTCACGGAGAGCTGAGGGGCTCATGCTGAAGTAAAGTGCTTTCAATATCTGAAACTCTACAGTAAATTACTTCTCCAACAGAGCAACTGTACTTACATCAATATCCTCTTGGGTGAAAGTTTCTGGATCTTCTCCCATCATGTTGGCTAAATGTCTCTTTCCTAGGTTGAACTCTTCAATCTGTTTTTTAATAAATGCCTCCGTGTACTTTTCAGGTCCTGAGGCTCCTACATTTTTCCTCTGCACTGCTGTAGTGGTATAGATCAGCCTTAACATCTGAAAAAATGAATAAAACAATAGTGAGACTTATTTTACTTTTCTGGCATAGTGAGCTCTAAATAAAATGAATAAATTAATATAACAAGCTATTCATACCTATAACAAGATTCAACACATTACAGTAATAAGAGAAGAAAAGGAGTGTTACTCATTAAACCATTTTCTTCCAACAGTTTAATGTCCATAAACAGATAAAAATATTCTAAAAATTGCACATTTTCACACATTACAATTAGTTCAGATTTTTCTGATGGAAACAAATGTAGTATCCTATGCCAGAAACATTTGCAAAAGCAAAGGACAGCACTGATCAACAGATCCAGTCTTAAAAGAAAACAAAAATCCATCAGCAAATACACAGGTTTTGCTTTCACCTGGAGGCCTCCCACAACAAAGTATGAAAAGAATATGTGGGGCAGCTCCCTAGTGGTATTTCAGAAGCCACTGACCAAATACTGCTAAAGGCTCTGGAAAGGCCATGGAGTGCTCTTTTCCTGCTGGCAATGCCAGAATGGTTCTTAAACTACTTCACTGTCTCAAGTAGAACAATTAGAAAAACTAGTAGGGCAGTTCTCACCAGCAAATATTACCGAGCACTCTACCAGCTCAGAGGCCAAAACTTGGGGGACAGTTATCTTCAGATCTTCGCAGGATGCAGGTTTGGTCTTACTTCTACCAAGACAATCAGTAGTTAAGATGACTAATTTCAACTGAGCTCTCTGTCAGAAAACAGGAGCTTCACTGATAGAGCTGTAATGTCCCAATTCTGGCCAAGTGCCAATATTATGCACTATTTTGGCTCGCCAACATTAGTATTAAAGTCCTCTACAGCTTAATTATTTCACAAACTGAATGAGAACTGATTATTTGTGTGGTCTTCTGTAGGCGGGGGAGGGAGGGAATCACAAGAAAGAAGGCAGTGTGGGACAGAAAAGCAGAGACAGAAAAAGAATCACTTCTGATTCAGAAAAATGCCCAGTTCTGTTCATCAGATAGTACCCTGAAATGCTTCACTCCCGTCCTTTCAAAATACCAAGGCTTGGCTTTGTGAGCAGACAGTACAGTTTCACAGGGCAGAGAGAGCCCACTTCACAGTCCACCCCTGCCAGCATTCTTTCCTCCACTCCCTTCACTTGCCCTGGGCCAGCTCTGGCACTTGGACTCCTCTGCAAGCCAGCTCAGCTCCCTACATGTGGCAGAACACTAACTTCTGCTTCATCCCAAGAAGTGGGCAGCTCTCAGCCAAGCTGGTAAGTCTGAGCAGTTCAGGGAGGGCTCTGAGAATTGTCAAAGCTGGCACAAGAAGGTGGCTGAAACACACAACTGGGAGCAAGAAAGTAGAGGGGAGCCCTCTCTTTACCTTAATTTCTTTGAGTAAATTATTCAACTGCCCCTGCTGCTCCTGGAGCTGCCACCTCAGTCTACCAGGCAAGTGCCTTGAGGGGAAGCCATATGAGGAGTGGCTGAGGGCACTCGGTCTGTTTAGCGTGGACAAGAGGAGACTGAGAGGAGACCCCAGTGCAGCCTACAACTTCCTTGTGAGGTGAAGAAGAGGAGCAGGCACTGATCTCTTTTCCATGGTGACCAGTGACAGGACCTGAGGGAATGGCCTGAAGTTCTGTCAGGGGAGGTTTAGGTTGGATATTAGAAAGAGGTTTTTCACCCAGAGGGTGATTGGGTACTGGAACAGGCTCCCCAGAGAAATGGTCACAGCACCAAGCCGACAGAGTTCAAGGAGCATTTGGATGATACTGTCAGACACGTGGTGTTACTCTTGGGGATGGTCCTGTGCGGGGCCAGGAGTTGGACTTGATAATCCTTGTGGGTCCCTTCCAATTCGGCATATTCTGTAATTCCGTGATACCTTCAGCCAAACATTAAAACCCAAACACATAGAGCAAAGTGAACTAGTTCGGGTTCTGATTACAGGGAACAGAATAAACGTAGTATTTGAAATTACTAAATGTCCTCCAAGTCACGAGAATTGTCTTCTCCGGATCACAATTTAGACATGGTGAGCATTTTGATGGATTTCACCATTCTGAGTTAAGCTAATAAGAATAGAATAAGATACTTGCTACCTTCCTGTAACTAACACAAATATGACAGTAGTCTCAAAACCCACTTATAACCACAAGTCTCATCAAAACAAGATTACATGGATATATTTGCAAGACAAACACAAAAGCAGATCAAACTTCCACCTTCTGTTAGTAATGCAGTCAGGTTACAGGAACTTTTCCTGTGACAAGAAGCTTTTGGTGTTCTGCATTACATGGTCAAGTCCTACATGAACAGGAAATGAAACACAGCTCTTCTCTGTACTTTCACAGAGCCCAGTTGATATTTTGAACATCTGGCAATCCAGGATGGACTGCACATATGTAAAGCTATTCATGATCAATTTACCCATCTATGACTGTCTCAGTCTTCAATAAACAAAATCTAACAACCCCACTTGAAATTTCAATTTGAAATTAAGACTACAATATCCTGCCTTAAACCTGTATATAACACATGCCTGGGCTGCAGGATGGGTCCTATGAATTCAATCAGGTTTGACACAGAAGGTAAACTAATCTTTGAATAAGGTCACATAAGTCAGAAAGAACTGACCCTCTATGCTTTTACAATCTGACAGAGATAACGATTTGTCCCCCAAGGTATGCACCTCAGGAAACTAACCAAAACTTTTGCAACAAAAGATTTAAGAACAGGTCCAAGGCAGAATTTGATGCTGAAGAGCCTGCTGTTGCTTCATTTTCTCCACAGCTTATATATATATCTATCTCATATGCAATGCTAATCCTAGTTTGTCCCTTCCTTTTTCTTTTCTTTTTAATATTCATGTTTCTGTGAGGTTACACTGACATATGCTGAATTAAAAGAAAAATAATCAAAATTTTAAATATACACATTTTCCACAGGCAAGGCTCTGATGATTTCCTTATAAAGCAATAAAAAAAAGCAGAGGTATCTCCACATATTCCCTATTCTTCTAGTCACTCCTCAGGAAAGAATTCAATTCATCTTCTGTCTTACTTGTCTTAATAGTAACTAATTATTTGTAATTCTTGTTAATGAACATATGATTCCTTATTACTTGGCCCAAAATAGCTTTCTTGGCATGCTTTAAACAGAATACTTTAAAAAAGATTGCGTTCATCTTATTCCTGTCAATTTCTATTGTAATTTTCTCATTTTTGTCCTCCTTCCCTCAAGCTATTCATATTCTTTACTAGTTTCAATTCGTCACTAATCGAAAATCCCTGGACACACAAACTGTTCATAATTAGAAAACAGCCTCTTATGCAAATTAATATCTATTGTATTGGGTACCTCTTCTGGGATAAGAGCACTATTTCATGGGTGGCACAGGCAGGAACTGCAAAGCACAGCTAAATGCTTCTGGCATTTCAGTCAAACAAGAAAGTGTGCTCCTCTACTTTGCAGAGGAAATCACAGAGGTTTGCATTCACTTCTTACACATTTCATAAAGCATTACTGCAGACAGCAGCCTCACCATTTTTAAAATAATAATAATGCTTATTAACAGTACTCCTGAAATAATACGCTCTTCCATCAGAACGCAGGAGAAGAGAAAGCCTTTACTTCTAGACATGAGATTAACTCTCCCTTCCTGACTCCCTTCTGAGCAACCTAGTATTGAAAGTTTGGCAAATCCTGATTTTCCAGGGAGACCATAAATTTATAGAAAATAAGCTTATGTTGAATTTGCCTTAGGAAAAAAAATTGCATTTTTTTTCGAAGAAGAGAAATAATCAGGCTCTGTCTGTTTACTCATTCTGTTCATTTTGCTTCACCAGAGCTATATGGATATAAAACCCCTACGTATCACTAACAGAGGAAACAAGCTTCCCGTACTTTTAGAATGAGAAGAAAAGTGAATCAAAGTCAGGAGATTTAAATTCAAGAGCCAAAGTTGTCTGTTTTACAAGACACAGTTACAGAGATAGAAGACACACGGTCACACCATTTTCATGATTCTTCCATGCTCTAAGCTGGCAGACTTTAACCACCTCCTTTTCCAAAACCACACAGTGCACAAACAAATTTGCACTAAAAAGTTATCTCCAGGATAGGACTTCAGTAAGAGATGTGGAGCTGTATAACCACATCAGCACGCAGGACTAAAGTTGTTCCAATTGCTCTAAAGCTGTCCAATGTTCCAATTACTGGCACAGCCAGTGTTACTGAACCCAGTAGACATGCAAGACACCAACAGCAGTCCTCTGATCACTTGTTGTACAAAAAAAACATGTAGCAATCATACAGAATATAAATGCTCAGAGCCATCCCAGTTTCTAAAACATTGCTTTTTGCTCAATAGACAAGTGTTGCATTTCTAGTGTGCTGTTTCACAAAAATGTGTTTTAATTGCTTTACTTAAAAAAAACATTTATCTAATCTCAGATTTCAGTTGGCCTACAAACTAATTATTTGGACCAGTATCAAGTTTATGTTTCAGAAGCATTTTGCAAAACACATCAGAAACTATCACAAGTATGCACATATGCATAAGTGATTTTATATTACTTTTTAAATCAAATTTCACAAAGTATTTCATCAGAAGAAACTTTTTTTTCAAAATTAGGTCCTTTGACAGGCAACCATAAAACTGTATCCAGAAGACTTACTTTCCGTACATGTTAGACCAAATCTAAATATTAAGTTTTCCGGTACACTGAGGAAACAAAATAGCTCTAAATGTATAGATATATGGCAAGTATCGGATGTGCATAATGGGGAAGAGAATTTATATCTGATTGTTTTGAGGCACAAGTTTTCAAGTAGTAACAGGCTTTTCAACTCTAGCTTAGTTAACAACTGCAAAAAAGGCTTCTCCATTTCAAGCATGCAGTTCTGAAAGACTGCCATCGAAGAAATATCTCTTTCTGATATCAGCACATATACCATTCACAGTGATTTAGATAAAGTACTCAACCTAATCAAATTCAGCAGGATGTATGGCACTCTGAACTCTTCTGCTGACAACAAATATTCAGTCACTTCAGAATTGACTGATAGTAACTAAGCTAGATCCTTTTTTCTTTATAAATTGTACTAAATCTCTGCAGTTTGCTTATTGGAAGAGTAGAAAACTAAACCTGTTGCTCAGTCAAGGCTAAGGGAACTGGAATTAGAAAATGTCTATCCTATTTCTTCTCTCAGTGCAAGACACTTTAAAATTAAAAAAAAAAATAACCAAGAAATTAAAATTTCCCCCCCCACTAAGAGAGACAAGAAGTAATGAACTAAAACTACTGTGAGAGATTTTCAGGGCAAGCACCATAAAAAAGTTTCTGAACAGTAAGAACAGATAAGTTTTTGATGTAAGAAATTGTTACAGAAGGTCAGAACAAGGATACATCAACTTATTACCCTGTTGTCAACAGCAGTCTGCATCAGAGCACAAAGACAGGATAAACAGGCAGTGATAATTTTTCCAGGGCACTTGCCTAGTTTCCAGCAATCTGCAGTTCAGATTTGCTAATATCTTGTTTTTAATGGTCCTCAGTGGAATTTTCTTCTGAGTTTCTCAACTTGCTTTTTGTATTCACATAAATGCTTAATATCCTGAATATCCTCACCAAACAGTTTCACAAGTTAACTACACCCAATGGAAAGAAGAGTGTCTAAGTTTTCTGGGCCCTGTCTCCCATTAGTTCCCTTCATATCCTTTGGTTCACAGACTGCTAGAAAATCTGTATATAGCTACAGGCTATCCTGTACTGATCCCATCTCTGGCGGCAAGAGGAGTAGACAAATGATCCCTCAAGGCCCCTTCCAGCCCTACCTTCTACAGTGACTCCTCCTCTGAGATCATTTCCTCATTTACAATACAAATGGTTTTCAGCTCAAACTCAGGCATGTGTTTGAGCTGGAAAACCAAGTTACTGTCATAATCATACCTTTGATATAGGATAACTAAAGCAACACAAACTATTCAAACTGAGAATGAAATCGAGTATTAAGAGTATTTTCAGTCTTATTCTCTTTGTCATTCCCTCCACACCTCACTGCTGCATAAAGAACTACCCACACGGGCACCAGGCCTTCACCCCTAATGGGTAAAGTTAATCTAGAAGTAACCAATATAAACAGTTCAAATTGCTCCTTCCGGTATTACCTTTCATTTCCTTACTGCATCTATCTTCTGTTACTGCATAGTTTGGTTTAGTTCAGTCACGAACAGTTCTTCAGCCCTTATTATCCTAAATTACTTTGTAACTTGAAAGTGTTACCAGCATGCCTTTTTATCTACTTGCTGGTCACTGATTAAATATATATACAGGTGTATCAAATACCCCTGCACAAACAATACTGACAGCAGCTAAGCTTTTTAATTAAATGGCAATCAGCTGAACACCAGTACCTCTCAAAACAAAGTGATCCTCTTTAATCAGAAGTTGCCGCACTTGTGGAGCACATTTGTGTCTCCACTGCAGATATTCAGAGACCTGCCCTGAGCAACCTGGTCTAACGGGAGATGTCCCTGTCCATGCCAGGGGGTTGGAACTAGATGGTCTTTAAGGTCCCTTCCAACCCAAACCTTTATGTGGTTCTATGATTCATTACCTACTCACATGCTGCCCGAACATCATTCACAGAATAGTCAGAATTGGAAGGGACCTATGGAGATCATCTGGTCCAACTTCCCTGCCAAAGCAGGGTCACCTGAAGCAAGTGACACAGGAATGCGTCCGCGTGGTTTTGGAATGTCTCCAGGGAGGGAGATTCCACGACCTCCTCGGCAGCCTGTACCAGTGCCACTCTGCCACTCTCAAGGTAAAAAAGCTCTTCCTCATGTTCAGATGGAACTTCTTGCGTTTTTGTTTGTCATTCAAAATTATCAACCTAAAAATTGCCATCTTAAAAGTATTTCAGTACTGCCTTCGCTCTATACACGGCTCTGTTAATTCCAGTGAGATACACATAATAAATCATGGCTTAACCACGCTGCTTCTGCTTCACATCAAGGAAAACAAGTTCGGCACTCGACACTCCCCGCCCCAGCGCTGCCGCAGCCCCGGGGGCACAGGCAGCACCACAGTGGGGCCCAACCGGGGCCTCCCATGCGATGTCACCGCGGCCGAGACAGCCCGGCAGGGACAGCCGGGCCGGGGACGCGAACCCGCGGCCCCCTCCGCCCCCTCCCGCGTGGGCCCTGCTCTCACCTGCGCGCGCGGCCCCGCGCCCCACCGCCGGCACAGCCGGAACACGCGCCCCGCAGCCGCCGCCATGACCGCGCCGCTTCGCCCTCCCATTGGCGGGCGGGGCCAGAGCTGCGCCTGCGCGTGGTGCCCCGCCCACCCAGCCCGGCCTCGGCCGTGGCCAAGGGCAGGGTTGCGCGTCGGTGCTGTAAAATCGCGTCGGAGTTACTGATTTCGCCCCAGCACTGTTTATTTGGGTGTTTCAGATTTTATTTTTTTTCCCATGGAAAAAACCCACAGAATCAGAGAATCAGTTAGGTTGGAAAACACCTCCGAGCTCATCGAGTCCAACCAATGACCGAACGCCACCGCGTCAACCAAACCGTGGCACTCAGTGCCACGTCCAGTCTTTCCTTAAACACCTCCTGGGACGGTGACTCCACCACCTCCCTGGGCAGTCCATTACAACGTCTCATCACCCTTTCTGTGAAGAAGTTCCTCCTAATGTTCAACCTAAACCTCTGCTGGTACTGTTGAAGGCTATGTCCTCTTGTCCTGTTGGTTGGTTGCGTGGGAGAAAAGGTTAACCCCCACCTAACTACAACCTCCTGTCAGATACTTGTAGAGAGTGATAAGGCCACACCTGAGTCTCCTCTACTCTCGGGGGAGAACAACCCCAGCTGCATCAGCTGATTCTCACAGGACTTGTGCTCCAGACCTTTCACCAGCTCCATTGCCCTTCTCTGGATGACATTTAGAGATGCAGCAGTTGGTCTTGCTGAGGGAAGGTCAGTGTTATTCCTGTCACCTCCCAGGGTGATGTTAATCTAGACACTGAACCTTGAGAGCCTGTGTTCCTCGTTTCCCCAAGTTACTTTAGACTTACTGGGATCTTCTTTTTAGAAGCAGTTACTATTTGAGAGGAAATTCTGGAAGTGAATCTGTGCTTTTCCAGGTTTATTTTTCTGTTTAGTTTTTCACAGTGGCCTTTGCTTCCCCCCACACAGACAAAAGTATAATTTCCCCCTGGGATATAAACGAGGTTAGAAAACTGGCCATGGGCAAGGGAAGTCATCCATGCAGGGAGGTCAAGAAGAAGCTACCTGGAAAGGTGCATTTATTCTTGCAATTGCCAACTCTGAAAATGAAAATGTCAGTAGTTTTACTGACAGGGATACGCTCAAATGATTGCAATGAACATTGCACCAAAGGAGAGCAGTGACGTGTCTCCTGTGCACACCTGGCCAAGCACTGGGAACTGCAGCCGTGCTCTCGTTCACAGCATACGTAGGGATGGCATTTGGTTACCAGCTGTTTCTCCAAAAGAGAAAAAGGGGGTTGGATCACGGTCACAGTCCCACTGACCCATCTCCTGAAGCAACCAGCAGAGCTGAAGGGGTGGAGAATGCCAGCAATGGGTACAGCCTTTTCAAGGCCCGTGGTGAATCTCATCTGCCATCTGTCACCCTGCATCTTGGCTTTGTTCAGCAGCAGAGGAGCTCCTCGGTCCTCACTGCACTGAGCAATTATTAACTCTCACCCGTCAGCTCTACCGAAACAAAGCGCCGCTGGATGAAGGTTTTTTATTTGCTACATGTAATTAATTGTAAATTAAATTTAAGGAGCAGACCATCTATAAAGTATCATCCACTTGTACTTGGAAGCTAATGGATGTAAATTCAACACCCTTGACTTCCTACATGTATCTACTCCCATGCCCACTGTGAAAAAAATCCTGAATGCTTTTGCAGTCTGGAGCATGATTTCAAAGATATTGGGTTTCATACAGTCCAGCTGGAGGTTACAGAATTGTTCTTGCATATTGCTGAATGAAGACCTTGGTGTATGTGCAGTCCAGCAATTAAAGACAGGGGCCATGTTGTGTCTCTCTTTGATCCTTACAGCTGTCAACCCTTATAAATTAATGGCTGCCCCTTCAAGGTGCAAGATTTTTGCAAAGATTTCAGATGCATTTCCCAAGAATCCTCCTGCTGCCAAAAGCTTACCTGGGCTTGCTTGCCCCTGGAAGACACTTGTACAGAGATGCCTGAGTGAGTAGTTTCTAGACTGATTGGGAGCGCATGTAGTTGGGATGCTTTGGGAATGCCTTGAAGGAAATGTATTTCTGTGGTGGCCACAGCCAGTATGTTTCAGAAAGATTCCTTCTAATGGAAGGATTGCTACTTCTGTGCAAATGGCAGGAGTCTGGGTTCGCCAGTTCAAAATCAGTTTTTTGCACAAACCAAAGTAGGATAAAAATGAGCAGAAGTTATTTACATGCTCAGCCACCTACACCCCATCCCTCTGTCAAAAATTTGTTGAGACAGAGGTAGAGGGAAATGCAAGAAAGCCATGTTTAATCTACTTATTCCAGGATTAACTCCAAAGGGCTTCTCTTTCAATCTCTGCATTTAGTTGACAGACTGTAGGTGCTTACCTAATCCATGTAAACTACCCCAATACTTTGCTAAGCACTCTGAGGAACTTTAGTCACTTGTGTGGCAGGATGTCCTTTTTGAGCCCAACTGGGCAATGCTCCACTCTGGGGACCTGTTCCAGTTGTGAACCTGGTTGCCCATTTCCTCAGGTAGATGCTAATCATGGTCTATGCAATGACAGAACTGGGGACTGTTGCCTGCATCACATTACCTGCTTTTGTTTTTAGACTTGGGTAATGAGGGTAAGCATATGATTTGGGATGATGAAAGCTTTGGAGTGCTGTCTTTGAGGGATGGCCTGACATTAATAAAATAGTGCCTTTGTGTGGGGCTTGAGGTTTCTGAAATGAAAAATCACTGAATGCGAAATGAGGAAACCAGGCTGAGCCTGTCACATGCATGGGTCAGGGGAGAGCCTGAGGGACACATCTGTAGTATGTGCAAATTCCTGAGCACAAACCTAAGGCTGAGCTTCAGTCCAAAGTTGCCAGTTGCTTACATTACCACCCTACATGCAGACAGTCCTGAATTGAGATTCAAGGTGTTCTTTTGCAGTTAGAGACAGGATTTGTAGATAGCATGAGTTCAGATTACTGGTATAGGTAGCATGAAAACCAGTTGGTTGAGGAAGAGGTGTCCCAGTGACAGTGATGGAGATGTGTGGCTGTCCAGCTCACTGCCTCGTGCAGTCGAAAAGATGGCAAGGATGGCAGTACTGGGTCAGACCAAAGGTCCATTGAGCCTGATGGCTTCCCTTTGCCAGTGATAGATGCTTACAGAAGAGTATAAAGACAGGGCAGATACCCTGAGATACTTCCCTGATAAAGTCTCCTGACTGGTAATTAGCTGAAGACCATATCTTGGGCTTAGATATAAAATAAACTCATGCAGGAGAAGAGGTCAGAACTTGATGGAGGATGTAGCAGGATCTTCTGCCTTGCAACAGAACAAGCTAACCCGCAGCAGAGATAGTTGGACTTCATGCATCAGAAGACAAAGCAAATAGTTGTAGGAGAGTTAAAACTTTGCAGGATTCCCTAATCCAAATCCATTTCTGAAGAAATGCCTAAATTTTTTAAGTTTTCTCTACGCATAAATAAAATAATAGATTTTTTTAGGAATTCTGAACTAAAGTTATTCTTCTTATAAACTGTTTTCTATTCTTTTTCCCATCTTATGCTGTAAGTACTTTGGCTGAAGTTCCAGGGCACGTGTGCCAAAAGGGACATCAATCACCAGTGCTCATCTAGGGGCTGAGTGGTTGGGTAGCAGAGTCTGAGAATGTTAAGAGTATCCGCATGTCAAGAATGTTTCTCAGGGCCTAACCAGGAGCACTTTCTGGATTCTCTTTAGACCCAGGGAAGTTTAGGAACACCCAGGTCCAGCATTGAACAAAAAATTGGAGTTCTTGGCTAGGGAGAGCACTGGAGAAGGATGGCTTGACAGAAAGCTTTGTGTTTCAGAAGCTGATCAGTACGTGTTAGAAAAAAAAACAGAAGGCATGTTAAAAGTGCAGACAATTCAGCAATATTTTAACTCTGTTCCAGTTAAGTAATTTCCAGATATTTTATGACATGTGTGTGCTTTTTGACACAGAAATTGTTTTGCATTGATCTTCTTCATCACTATTGAAAGACTTGAGGCTGATATATCCAGAAGTCATGTTTTCTTTAATGCAAACACATAAATTCTACTTTAAAAGGCTAATAATAAGAACAACTATTTCATTGCACCTACTTTTCTTCAAATATGGAATGAGCACGCTTCATTTCGTAGACTGCATACACTAGCTACCTAAGGGTTGTTCAATTATGTTACACTATAAAAGGCACAGCACTTAGGGGGCTGTCAATCAAGTCTGTTGTGAGAGAGACTTCAAGAATCATTATTCCAACACTATTTATCAAATATAAAAATAAAGAAAATTTACATAACAACAATACAGAGGCATCATATTTTGTTTTATAGTGAAAGTGGTTTAGATTGAGCAAAAAATTAGTAAAGGTGAATCAAAAATAGCCAGAGATCTTTGCTTGTAAAGCTTGTAAAGATCTTTGTTTGTAAAACAAACAAAGCTTTCTGTTTTGTTCTTTACCACAGCTTTCCTTCTCCGTGAAAGAAGGTGTTACACAGATTTTCACAGTATTATGGATCACATCTCTTTCATCTTTTCTTCACAGTCTGAGGGTTGCTAGTTGACGGGGTTTTTTCCTCCACCACAGCTTATGGGTATCATTGAACACTGCAAGGCATTTTGGGGAACATTCTTTTCTGCGGTATTATGTTCCAGCTCTGCCATAATTTATGTGCTTGGGTAGACCCCACTGATTTTCTAAATGGTTTTCAGAAAGAAAGAGGACTTGTATGGATGTAATTTGGAGGCATCTGAAGATAGTTTTATACCACATGAATGCAAGAGTCAGCCCAAAGAGATCTAAACGTAGTGTCTGGGCCTATTTTTAGTTGGCAAGTGCTTTTAGAGTATGTAATGTGTCTTTGTCATTTGTCTACCATACACTTTGCCTCCATATGTTTATCACTGTTGCTATTGCTGATTCAGTATTTCAATAATAGAATCATTTGGAGCTGTTCTTTAGACTAGGGTTTGCATCAGACTTTTTTGGTCTTTGTATAATTAAACTAATGTCATTACTGATCCTAGCAGCATCTTTGAGTCAGAGCTGGCATTATATCTAGAAATTGTGCCTATACTTCTATATAAAAGAGGCCTAAGGACTGGCCTAGAGACAGTGACCTTGATCGAGTCACATCAGCACCAATTAGGGAACAGCCTCCCTTCCCTGGAAACAGCCCAAAATAGAACCAGAAATGCAAATAGACACAGAGAAGTAGAAGTTTTATCCCTTCATCATGCAGAAGGAAATTTATTGCTATTCCCATTTCTGAACCTGTTCAGATTTATAAACTTTTCATTATTGATTATTCTAAGGGCTGGATACATCATATATTCAGAATAAATAGATGACAACAATAGTTTTTCAAATTGTATATGCTTCCCAAGGTTCGTTTATAGCGAGGGAATAGACACTGTAAGTCCTGTCTACCTCACCAGATAACCAGAAAATACATCTCAGAGCATGCCCTCCTGGGACAACACGAGGGATTTGCCATTGTACAGTTTATGGATGCTGCTGGAGGTTGTGAACTCCGTCCGTATGTTTGTCAGACTGCAAGCTCCGTTTTGTTTTTAAGGCTGGCATGCACCTTCCTGTGACCTCACACCTTTCCTGCTGGATTAAAATTCATGCAGGGTGCATGATGGTCAATGACGAAGCACTGTCCCGTTGAGCGCTGTGGTTCCAGACACTCAGATAATGCTGCTGAGAAGACCAGGTTGTTGAGGACATGGTCACCTTGGCCACAAACTAGTGTGAGAGGAGACCGCATTTACCTTTTGAGAGCTGGATGGGAGCTGAAAAGTTAGAGAATAAAAGTGATCCTCTCAATGTCTTTGGAGCTGAGGAAATGGCAGATCCAGCACCTTGCACTTTTCCATGCTCCTTTGGAGATGCTCTAAAAACGACAAGGTGGTTATTCAGAATTAAACTTCTTCTCCCCTCAAAATGAAAATAATGATCAAAATACCAACCAATTCAGAGATGAAAAGGAAGTTTTAACTTTAACAGGCTTTGAACCAGTCTCTGAAAGAATGAAGTACAAGAAATTATGACTTAAACGATTTCAGGTTTTAAAACATCCACAGCAGCAGAAGCTTCTGAGTCATCAGGGCTTCTACAGAAAGTCTAAAGAAATACATGCAATGCATCTTTACCAGAAATAACAAGGAAAGAGAATGACAAATTGGATCTGGATTAAGAGAAAAAAAAAGCACGAAGCACTGCTGTTACTTTCTGACCATTATATTCAAATAACAAAGAAAATAATTTGCAGTTTTCTGCTGTAGAACACTTTACAGAATTCATGTGCCTGTATTGAATCTGTGTCAAGGCTATAAAGTGTCCAGCAAAACCACGTATCTAATATACTACAGATGTCTTACCCAGATGTTCTGAGGAAAGAATTGATCATTCTTTTTGTCTTCTCTCTTACTGCAGCAATGAGGCAATACCTAAGGTTTACCCTGTGGGTGCCAATGCTGAAGACTCAGTCAGCATGACACCTGGAAGTTGTGCTGCTGGACAAGTAGAAGAGCTTAGTCCACAATAATCTTGTGTGGGTGTGGTTGGAGAGGGAAGTAAGCATGGGAAGCTTCTTTAGCATTCATGAATCAGTGCAAGAGCTAATCCAAATGCATAAATAGTACTCTGCTCTTGGAGAACTAAGCTTGCACCTGGAATATAGTTTTGCTTACAAGTGTTTTATGTCTGCCTGGAGAACCTGTCAGCCACTGACCACTTTGGGCCAAGTTCCAACTGCAGGAAATAATCCTGAGGAGAAGAGTAGGAGGCACTTTTGAACACTTTCTCTTCTCAACTTGACCTGCAGGTAGAAAGGCAGTCACTGTTTTGCCATGTCTTGCTCTGCCATCTTCAACCATCAAAGAAAGCACTTAAGAGGGCAAATGATGCAGTCTGGAGCTAACTCGTGAAATAGCACATGTAATTAAGATTATTATAAGTGTCAGTAGAAACTGTCTGAATCATCACCTCCTTACATGTGAGAATCTAATACTGCATGTCAGCCTAAATCTAAACATCTGCAGCAAGCAACTGTATTTCTCAGATTATGATAATTCTGTTTCAAAATGGGAGGCAAAACAGAGGGGAGAAAGTTTGCAGATTTTCAGGGGGAAAAGAGAAGGAATCTCCAACTTCTGTGAGCACAGTCACAAACTGACTGATTTACTTACTTACTGATGACATAAGTCATGTGTCATTTATAATGTGCTGTCACAATACAGCTGGACACGGTTGGCTGGCAGCAAATTATCCTGAACCTTGCAGAGGTAAGTAGGCTCCAGCATATTTTAAAGACGACAGACATTTTGTCTCTCCGGCCAAGCCTTCTCAGTCATTTATAAAGTTACATGGAAAGGTCAATCTATACTTAGATATACAATATGATTTAACCAGATTACATTATATCCATTTGCTTAAAAAAAAATAAAAGCAGAATGCATAAAATGCTTGTAAAATATCTTTTGGGAGAGGACTTCACTGTCTCCTGGGATGTGATTGCTAGTTTTACTCTCTTCTGGATACATTAAAAAAAGTTAATGAAACGGGAATTTCAGTAAGAGTTTCTGTTGGAATCTAGAGATTCTAAGCGAATATGAAAAAAAAATACATTTTTTAATGCAAGAAGCCTTCAGGAAAAAAGTCTTTCAAAATGGAGTTGTCAGGGAAAATGTGATACTATTCAAAATAAAAAACTACAGTTTCAAACACTAAAAGAAAAAGGGGAGACGAGTCAACTACCTGTAACTCTTCTGTTACATGAAATTAAATGAGAAATTACTTGGTAAAGCATACTGAGGTTAGTGTTCACATTTTAAATACTTTATTGGAGACTGCAAATAGTTGGCCTTGCAATGAGGAACAGGCTTAGAGAAACAAAATTTTTTTTTCCTTTTTCTGTTTAAAATTTTCTGCAAATGATGTGTAGTTTAATTGTTACTTTAAATTGTTTATTTAGGTATATTGAAAGAGGTTTTAAGCACCTTCTAATTATTTTGAGAATGTTCACAAACACACAATGGTCTTCAGATTTTGCCTCAGATTAATGCAAATATTTGATGTACAAAATCGGAATTGTTTGACATTCTTAAGAAAAGTCAAATTTTTGTCTTCTCATGTTCATATTGGAAATTAGATTATAAATATTTTGCTTCTTCACTCCAGTAGTACAACAAATGTAGCAAAATGAATTAACATATCTGAGTGAGTCTTCTCCTTTCAAATATCAGGGGACTTTTCCAAATTCTTAAATCTTCTTCGTAATATTCAGTAGATCTCTCAGTTAAGGTTTAGTTCTAGATGATGCTGTGTTTTCGCTGATAGAATACACAGAACAGCTTATCACTCTCGCTGAGTAATGGCACTGCTGTTACTGTTAAGGAATATGGTATTCAGAAAAATGTAAAATTTAGGAATCTTCAGAAGTTAAGTTTAAGATCAGTGAAGAAAATTAATGGAAATGCAGAATGGAAGATTATAAGAAAATTGAATGTAAATTGCACTGCATTTTTTGAACCTGGACATATTTGTAAAAATGGGAGGATTCCATTCTCCTGAGCCAAGGCCAGGATTGTGCTGCTGTATTTCTTTAAAGAACTTCTTATCTGGTGAACAAAGCTGTTGCCATTAATGACACACTATTCAATACCATTCACCACAAGAAGGGATTTTAAAACCAGCATTTCCATGATCAATTAATGGATTTTTTTCAGGCCACAGACCTCCAGCTTGAGGTAGAAGATGGCAGCTCCACCACGATGAGGGACCATCCTCAGGAGCCCTGGAGATCGGCCTTTTCCTCCATGACTGATGCCTGCCTGGCCAGCAGAGATTCATCAGGTGCTTTGTCAGGATGGCAAGCACAGTAGTGATTAAATGTTAAATCCTAGCTACGTTTTGTGGGTGCTGCCAATAAATAGTTGATTTACAATATGAAGTTACGTATATGCTGCTTGCAGCCTTTTTGAACCCTGCTAAAGATGTCTGAACAAGCTGACCCAAAAGAGGAGCTGTAAAAAGGAGTGTGCAGGGAAGTATCTTCATTTTACTTAAAAATATGCTCATTACATCAGACTATATAGTGTTTGTTTATGCTAAAACAAATAAGATCATATCCATAAATCAATGAAAAGAATTAAAAGACTAATTAATATTCCCTCTTTTGTACCTATTCTGCACTTGCTTTATAATTTGTAGCAGATGGAAGCCAAATGTTTTTAAAGAATCAGAACCAATTTTATAAAAAGATGGTTCATCTTTTCAAAATAACTTCTCCTTAGACTGCCAGTTATACTTAGGATTTTAATCTATAAAAACGTTACTGTTGGAATATGATAATATTTTTAGTAGCTCCAAGTGAATTCACATTCTTGAGCCTTCCTCCATATTCCATATCTGAAGATTCTTCCTTTTCACACCACTATCTCATTGTTTTACTTGCCTTTGGAAAAATCTAGAAACCTTTGTCCCACAGCAATATTCTCATTCTCTGCTAACAAGCTGTTGTGGTTCTATTTGTGGTGGATTTTCTTGATTTAGAACAAAATCTGGTTTTTAAATTTATTTTATTGCATGGGCATATATAGTACATTATGAGTAATCCTAACACAAATCAGTAGAGATGTCTTTTTTCTTCCTTAAGAATTAAAGAATTTCTAAGTCAATATTTAAAGAAATGGAAGTGAAGATATGGAAAGAAAATAAACAGAACTGAGTAAAGTAGAACAGAAAATGTTGACAAAAATATGCTTTCTCTTAAGTGACAATTCCAAATATGCACTTAAGAGTAAAAATAAACAGATGATGGTGGTGGGACAGAAGCCTGTAACAGAAAGTAAGCTATAGTGTGTGTCCAAAACACATAAATAAACAACACTGAGACTGAAAACTCTTATTCAGAAATGCACAAAAACAATTTCTTAGATACATCCTTAGGTTACTTAACCAAGGATTCGAAGCATCTAATATCAAAAGTACAAAATACAGATGAATTGTATTTAATTGAAAAATGCAATTCAAAGTTTCAAGTGGCAAGATTGTCTCAGAATTTCTGTGATCTATCCTGATCTTTCCTCAAGTGAATATCTAGAAAAACTTCTGAAGAAAGCAGAGGAGAATAAGTATATTCACAAAGTGAATTTCTGGGATAACTCATCTGGCAAGTAGACTACCACTGCAGAGGAACTATTCTTTCTTGGAAAGCATCTAGTACATTACTATTGCTGAGAGGAGACCTGGTATGTCAGTGCCGTTGTAACACAGACAGCTCCTGCTTCTTAAACATAAGTGGAGAAAGTCACACAAGTTGAATGAATGTCTCTATAGACAGAAGACTTTTGTTTGAGAAGTTTTTATACATGTAAGCTCCAAAAGAAAAGTTCACAAACTAGCCTGTTATGATAATTTCATAATGGGAGTTTTTCTAATTGAGTACACAGTTTTTGAATGGTTGCCATAATGAAGGAATGGTTGCCATAATGAAGGAATGGTTTATAGCAAGTGGTTTTGAAACAAACAAATGCTTTCTCTTATTTTGGTAACAGGGAAGAATGGCTAGTGTTAATGCAATTCCATGTCGAAAGTACAAAAAAAGTGTGCGAAGTTAGGGAGTAGGTGATGCTACTGTTAAGTTGTGAAGGAGGGCACATCATGTGTACTTTGCACTTCACATTTTATGATGCCAGAAGTTAAATGCATAATATAAAATTGCAGTAGCTGAACTATATGATAATTATGATAATTGGGGGCATTTCTCTCCAGGGAGTGAGCTCTAATAGTTAAGAAGTGACTTGATGTTAAAATAAAAATCTCACTATGCAATGATTAATTAAATGAAAGGTATCCAGGAGGTTTATTGCATAGTAGCAAGAGACATGATTTGTACTTTCTATGGGCCACAGTACGTATTTATTAAAAACCATATCTCTGTTTATTGGAAGTTAAGACTGCAGTAGGACATACCCTTTCATCTGAAAATTACGACTATGGAAATGAACAGCTAAGTGGGAAGATGTATAACCCTTTTCATTTTCATATTGCCTATAACAGCAGCAATCCCGTGCTCCATGGTGCTTCCATTTCCATTTCTGATAGCCACGGAAAGCAATAATTGCCTCACTTGCATCAACAAGTGTAATGCAGGCTAACAGCAGCACCCATGGACAAGGTATTGCTCTCCAGAGGCATGTCAGAGGGTGCCCTGGAGTTCTGAGGGTGGATGAAGTGGTCTGATTCATCATCCACTCTCTCAGTGTCTCCAGACTTTTGGAGAATGTGTCACATCTGGTCCTGAATTTGTGCAGAGGCCAAATATGTCTTCAGTTGGCAGGCACTTAGACTATGTTTGGTGGTAAGCAAAGCATCCTGGAGCCCTGTTCTGGCACTGAGGCCAACTGTCACAGAGTGACTTTCAACTACACTAATAAAGCTCTTACTCTTCAGCAAAGAGCATCCACATCCACACTGCCTGCTGAAAGTGGTGCCAGGGCTGTACTAATTCTTGAACTATGTTTGGCAAAGTCCTATATGGCACAGACCAAAGCTGTACCTGGTACTATTCCAACTATTCTGAACTATTCTAACTGTAATTTTAAAGTATAGCTGGTGGACTTCTCCTGCCCAGGAACTTTCCCTGACACTATTTAACTTATTAGTATATGACTCTAGAGACTGTCTCAGTAAGAGAGTACCAAGAATCGCATAGACGTAGGCCAAGGAGTCTGACTTCTATGCCCCAGCTTCAGGATATGTAGGAGAAAACCTCTACTGATTTTGATTCCCTTTTGTGATGACACTGAGGTCCCTGTGTACAGGTATGGCCTCTGCTGGGAGATTTTCTCCTCATGCTGCAGGCTGGGTAGCCTGGGCTTAGAAGGGAACGACTGTCTCACTCAAAGTGCTGACATGGTTAATGCTAGATAAGGTGACATTTTCCCCGATCTCTGGGGAGTTCAGTGGGACCATACAATTCCTGAGCTCATCCTATTCAGATGAGAGCCAAGTCAATTTCTCAGGATACATCTATGAGACACTTTGGCTCTTGGGCTCAATCCTTTTATCAGTATATTGTAAGCAGAGTACTACAGGCTTAAAATTAGTTCAATTAAGCTGTTTCTCCTCAGGAACCTATGTTTTTTGATCCGTGCTGAGCCACCTTAGATAGCAGGTCAGAGTGTTTTTGTCATGACCTTTGGACTGAGAATATTGCTATAGTTTTTAGGTTCTGGATGTATTAGGTGATGTTTAGAGTTAAAATGTGTCTTTTTCAGAGCCTTGTTGTCAAGCCTAGTAGAACAACTAGCTTTTGAAATCTCTAAGGACAGGTTCAAACAAAAATAGCCTGGATAAACCAATTGCTACAGGGAATGGTTTCCAAATTTGGGGTGACTCCTCTGAAATTCACCCCCTGCAAGACTCCTCCTTTTTAAAGCAAAGACTTCTAGCACAAGTCCCTCTGCCTATTTTGGTTGATGCAGTGTGACATAAGGCAAGCAGTTTAAGAACTGAGGCAGTTGATCTGATGTGCACAGACTGACACTGAAAAAGAAGACCCAAGTGTTTTTATTCTGCAATCATGTTCTTAATTGACTCATCAAAGTTATTTTTGTTGTATTAAGTTAGAGGAATATGATGATGACATAGTGATGAAGCCCATTTCTCCTAAGCAGCCTACCCGTGATATTTGTTTGTTGTCTTTGTACGTACATTCTATTAATGGCACATATTTTTACTATGTCGATGATACAGTGTTAGAAGCTGCTTTCCACACAGTTTATTCTGAGATTGTATGCCATAACCTTGCTTACTTTGATATGAATGCTACTTGATCTTACAGTGGCAGAGAGATAGTTATCTCAACAGGATAGTAAAAGAGCTGATTACTTCCTAAAGCACCTCTTTAAATCAGGAATCCTCACAATAAAATGCCTTTTATGAATCCTTTTAATATTAGAGCATTCAACAGTTAATCACCTTCAAAAAGAGTAGGTACTGTGGTAAAAGGGGGAAATATCCTTCCTCTTTCCACTGGTACTTCATCCTTATTTGAGATTTAAAGGCAGCTTTGGTTTAGTATTTTTAAATGCCTTCATTTAATAACTAATTCAAAAAGGGTTTTTTAGCAAAGTTGAGTAGAAAATAAGAATGCTGAAAGCCTCCTCTCAGTCTAGACTGCTATTTTTTGTGTTTGGAGGCAAAATGTTTGATGTCATTCCTGAATAATGTTCAGCAGTGTTTTATCCATCAGAGTTATCCAAATACAAGCAAAGGGCAACTCCATATTTCAGTGACCTGACTAGTCCCTTTGTTGGATGGCCAGCTCCACTTAGCTGCAGATGGCCATATGATATAAAAGTATAAGACATCGCAAAAAGAGGTGATGTAAGCTCTGGAATCTGTTTTTGCAGTATGTGCTCATATTTGCTTCTACACACATGATCTTGTTCTCACTAGAAAAGTTCCAAAAGTTTACATCAATTAATTTTATTTGATCTGTGTAAACTAGAAAAAAAATCTCTGAAGCTGACACTTTGAATCCAGTTCAAACTTGTTTAGCTTAACTTCTCTTAATTAGAGACCTAAGTGAAAACAAAGCAAGAGTAAAATCACTTCCTCTGCACCACTGATGGATGTGTCTTACATGCATTATCCGCGCTTGAATTACTCTGTTTGTATAAGCTCTGCTTCCATGAAAGCAACCACACCATGAAATAACACTAGAGTTTGTTTTGTCCACGCTATGTTTGTATGTAACGCTAACAGTTGTGGATGGGCATCCTATGGATTTCTTTACTGGAGCAAGCTGCAAAACAAAACAAAACAAAACATCCCCAGTTAATTGTTTATAAGAAAAGGCTGACCTCTTTAGATGAGCAGAAGGCACTGAAGGACTGTATACCCTTGAAGTTTTCCCATGGAGCAAACATATGTCCCTGCTACAGGGAGATCAATTGTTAGACTGCATCCATTAGTGGGCCAGCTAGTTAGCACCACAGGATTCACCACGATAGAGTTAGGATCCTATGTATGAGTTAAACTTGGACAACATTTAAGCTAAAGTTACCTTTGCAGAGATGCTCTTGCATTTGGGATTTGCACTGCTGCACGGTAAGGTGCAGATCTAGTCTAGCAAGATCCCTTATATTGCTCAGATCTGCTTAGTGACAATAATATGTCGGATTCAGGATGAGCTCGCCTGGGTGGCTGTGTCTCTGTGTGCTTTTGAGGTCGGGTGCCTGCTCAGAGTGATAGTCTGCGTATTTTCCTGATCCTTGTTCTGTGATATATCCCATTCTACCTATGCTCTGACATACGTATAAAACTTAGTCATTACACTAAAGATGTATCTTCTTTGCTCCAAAGTTAAAAATTAAGAAAAAGGTAACAGTTTTCAGGACAGGTTAGTGAGACTGGCAGTTCATGTTGAGGGAAATTGAAAATACTAACCAGCCTTTGCAAATAAGAAAAATCTATGTTTGGGAGTCTAAATACATATTTGCTCACTTAAATGAATGGCCTGAGTTTTGGAGGTGCTGAGTTGATCCAAACTCTAAACATTTTTCATCCTCAAAAATTCATCCAATTGCTTTCATGTCTCTCTGTGGAATGTAGTCACCCAAGTTTGACAGTTTTGGCTCTAAGGTTTAACTTGACTGAAAACAAACTGGCTTCAAAACTGTAGGGGAGGTTAGCAGCAGCTGCTCAAACCTATGTATCCAAGAAAGTAAATCTTAAAATGTCAAATGGATTTCTTCTCATGAATTCAACCAGCAATAAACAGGAACAGAGACATACTAGGAAAGGTAAAACGAGATCTCAGTCTTCTGTTTCTTGCTTAGACGATGCTTCTGAGCAACCCTGCCGAGGGCCAGGGGCCCAGGTGGACTGCTGTACAGGAACCTGAGGCTTGTAATTTTCATAACAACATCTATGGTTTAGAGACTGCTCTCTTCAGTTCTCAATGGAGGAACTCTGAGCTGGCACAATGATAAACTCTGTATCATCCCTCTTCAAAATAAATGAAAAATCTTGCAGGAAACAAGAGCTGCCCAGGCTGTGGCAGACTTCTAGAGAACTACTGTAAGACATTTGCAATGCATTGTGCATCTGAGGATAAAATGAAATTCAAGGTAGAAAGATAAAGGTAGTAAGGAAGATTTTCAGTTGAATTTAGTACTGCTGAAACTCAAAAGCTGAGACCAGAATTAGTGAACCCTTTGAATTTAAGTATTTGAAATTCTAGCATAAAATTATCTTTCAGTAATGGAAAAAATATAAATTAATATTGAAATGATTCTGCATTCAAGAAGTGCAAATCTGTCTTCAAGTTCATTTAACAAAGTGACATTTAAATTACTATGAAGAATTGTGTGCGCTATATGTTATTTGTAATTTCATAAAATGTTGGGATGAGATTGTCCTGGGATCAGCATGTGATTAAACTGATTATATACCTTATATACATAGTATGCTTCTTATTCAGTCACAATCAAAATACAATCTACTTTTATTAATATAATAATTTAGATGTCATAACTGAAATCTCAGTTAAATATTTTTTAATTTCTATTCACAGCCTTTTATTCTCTATTAACACACTCATTCCTCTCACCTAAAAGAAGATTCTACTTTTCCCATCACCACGATAGCTGACATCTGCTAGAATGACCCCTTGCCCCTAGCAGCAAAGCACTGCTATGTAGAAATGGACGACAGACAGATGCTCTTCTCCTCGTTCTAAAGAACTTTAAAAATATGGATGGGTGCAGAAGAGGGCACCAAATACTAACTGTCAAAGCAGACACTGTTTTTCTTTCCTTTACACCCATGCTGAGTATTTTTCTTTTGCTCACTCCCACCCCCCACATATGCATATGTGTCATAACACTCAAAATAAGTCTTACTATTTTATTTCGAGTCCAGGAACACGTGCATCCAATTTCCTTCAAGCCTGTTGATCTTCCTTTTCTGCTGTGAAAACAAGGGTGTGAGTATCAGAAAACCAAAGAATATGCTACTGTAACCCACACTGGCACTCTGTGTCTCTCCTGACTGCCATCTTTAAGCTCAGGCAGCAGAGGTTAAAGTCACTAAGCTTAGAAGCCCACATTTCAGTTCCTGCTACACTTGCTGTGCCACCCTGGGTGTTATACAAGGAGGACTTTTAATGTAATGTGAAGGCTGCATAGTTAAAATTACCTCAGGATATTCCAAAATTAAGATTTCTGGTGTGATATGTTAATGGGACTATATTGCACAGCTACCATTTTCTGCATTTTTATTGCTTTTATAGTTAAGGTTATTATCTGTCATGCATGCATTCTGACCCAGTTCTTCAAAGTCAATTGAAGTCAAGAAAGTCAAGGTTTCATCACTGCAGTCTAGGGGTAGTTGAAGAATTACACGCTGATGATAAGGTGCAGGGGCAGGGCTCAAGGCAGAAATTATGACTTTACCTAGCTAGGATCCCTGTTGTCCCAGGACCATGGAATCAAACTCCATCATTGTTCTCTTTTCCTGACCCCATAGATGTAGTTTTTACTTTTTCTCCTACATTGTGGCTGGATATCTGTACTCTGCTCCATACATAACTTCCATGGAAAACAGGAATCCCAACTTAGGATCCCTTTGGACTTGAGCAAGTGTAGTTTTCTTCAGGATTAGTAGAGCACTGAACTATGTGGGAACTGACTACCCAATTTGTGATGTATGAGACCAAAGCTCTTGAGCATGTACAGAAGAATGCTTTGTTTTGATGTCTAGGAAACTTTGTGACTGAAAGCAGAGGCAATGGTAGATGTTGGACATATGAAAGGCAGTTATGCTGTGCTTGTTCAGAGACTTGAGAAAAAAGCTGATGTTGGTGTGAACTGAAAAAATTATGAATCAGTGAATGAAAAAATAAATGTTACTATAGGAATATGGATAACTTTACTGACAGTAGAATATTCTGGACATAAACGTGTTGAACAATTTAATTTTATCTATTTGTCTTTCAGTCTATCTGCTAATAATAATATATGAGCTGACAGCGACATGGAAAAATTTATTCACACTTTTCCGTACATGGGGAAGAAATCTGTACAATACCCTTTCATCAGAGTTGCATGTAGTTATCACTAGCACACTCATAACTCAAGCTTTGCAAAAGCTTGGGAAACAACATGGGTGCTAGTAGCTCAAAGTCAGGGTGTCTACAAATCTAGAAAAGTTACATAGCATAGACTTCTCTGTAGACTGACAGTGATGCTCACACCACTGATGCTAAAAACCTCAATAAGGAATAGCTGTCTGTGTGTGTTAATTCCAGGTACTCCTCTGTCAAGTCACTGGGGGATTTCTTATGGTCTCTTGCAGATTTGAGAAAGGAAAGGAGTCTTGGATAATAGCTGTAAAACATCACAGTCAAATCATGGAAAGCTGAGTGCCACTGAAATATATTTTGACTTCTACTGAAAAAATAATTCTTTTAAACTGCAGCTTGACTTTATCTTTTTGCTTCTCACTTCTGGTTTCCATCTTGGTTCCTGATATAAACTACTGGTTTCCAGTTTCCTGGATCTTTCCTGCCTATTCCTACTTGACCTATCAGCACTGCCATTATTTTGATTCTTGCATCCAATTGTCCCTTGAAACCACAGTTTCAACCCACATACTATACTTCCAAATAAGCACTTTCACCCCTTCACTCAAGCTTTCTTTCAGGAAGAACTCCCAGCAGATATCTGTAAACTTGCCTCATTCTCTGCTTTGAAAGCATCATGATGCCTGCAACACACATAGCAACAATCAGGCTGCTGGCCATGACGCCGAACAATGTCAGCTCACTCTTTCTTTGTGTTTCCATCTCAACGTCTGTGTTCCCACTGCTATCTCTAGTTTCATGCTTAGACTGTCTCGTCCTTCAAGCAAGAGGACTTTTTGTGATTTGCTGGTGTGGTGCCTTTTCTTGCAGAATAAAGTGGGCTCCAGGTAAGAGTGTAAGTCAACACACTGGAGCTGATTGTCTTAGCAATCACTGTGCTCCCCTGTGCAGGAAGGTTGTCTGTCAATTCCTATACTGGATCTCCAGGATGCTGGTGGAGGGGGGGAGGGATGGTTCAGGTGGCCCTTCTGACCCAAACTGCCGTACAAAGAATTCTCCGGAGCAGATGGAAGTCAGGTCAGGTCCAATTTTCTCACTGTTATAATGGCCCTTTGGTCTGGAAGGAGAGTTAAAGCTGCCTTCCACAGCTTTTCTTTGGAAGCCGCTGCCTGGCGATCTGCCCCATCTGCTTCATCCAGGCAGTGAATCAAGCCTGTTGTACTTAAACCATTGACCCCTACTATGAGAAATACCAGAGAAGAATAGACTTTAACTAAATCTTTCAGTAGCACCCTCTCCCCTTATTTTTCTCCCTCCCTCCCATTGTTTTGAAGCCAAGTCACTTTTTGTTTGCTGGAGGAAGATTAAACAAAGGAAGCCACCAGCGGCGCTGGTTTTTTTTGACACACGTGTTGTCTGTATCCCTCGGGCAGCCTTCCAGCAGGTATACCCGTACAGCTGCAGAGCCATTCACAGCCGAGCCATAAAACTGCTGGCAGGTCTCACCATCTGTGAGAAAGACTGTGTGAGAACTTCCCTCTATTACTGTGTGGCTTTCAAGACAAATGTCACTGCTGACCCCATTAAGATAGCCAACATTCGAGAAACAGCATAATGTATTGCAAGGCTGTTCTCTTTTCTGTCCTGGTCGGGTGAGTCATGAAGTTTTGTAGATGTTCTCACATGGAAAAATACTTGAATGCTTATGACATTTTAACATCGCAAAACACTGAGTAATTGTGAGACTCTTCCCATTGAGTGTCTGACAATATAGCAAAGATTAGGATGGGAAATTGCCGAATTTTTAAGCTATGCTGCTACCAGTACAGGAAGGGAGAGGGAAGAAAAGCAAAGCTGACCCAAGTGCTAGCACTCAGAATCTTCTTTGGTAGCCTGGCACAGTCTCTGGAGAAAAAGAACAATGTCCTCTCTATCTAGTCCATCACTCACAGATTTTGGCCTTGCTGTTCACAAAATAAAAATGCTTTCTTCCTCAAAACCTTTACCAACAACTCCCCTGTCCAACAGTGTATGAATTTCATTTCTAGCCGATTCTGAAAGACATATTGAAATAAAAATCATTTGAAATGGTACATGATTGTTAGAAGCAAGTACCTAGGCCTAGGGCCTCCCTACAAATTATTGTTTCAGGTAGCTCAATCATATAGAGCAAAGAGGTATATTTCTTCTCTGGCTGATGAGTATTCAGGTTACACAGCTAGCCAAACATTTTGTTGCCCAAATATCTTTACTTTCATGGGAAAAAGTATGAAAAACCAAATCACTTTGTACAATGAGACAAGTTGGAGAGGAAAAGAATCTTAACCAGTATAAGTTTCATCTGCAGCCATAGTCAATGTGGACAAAGGGGAAATAACTACTAGGCTCCTAGTTCAAAGGCCACAAAAATCAGTGAGACATTGCCTTCAGTGGATCTTGGATCATATTCCAAAAGATGACCTCTGACTTGACAAGGATAGTTACTAGCCTTTTGTTTAGTTTAGTGATGCTTAATGAACATGACTAAGGCATGTTTGAGCAGTCCTAGGATGGTGTGAGCAGTAGCATGATTTAAAGAGGTAAAAGTTATCTGGCGTTTTTTAAACAATAGCTCACACCCTTCAAACTTTTTAATCCAGATGCAGCTAGCTATTACGGTTGTGTTAGCCATCTGGTACTATAGTCCTTGGCTGAAAACAGAAGCAATACGTATCACCACTATGTTTTGTTTCCAGGAAAAAGGAACGCTGTTTTTATGATCATCCATTCATTTGGTATCAAGCACATTTCACACATGAGTTAACTGGAGACCTGCAGTTGATGTATTCTGTGGTAAGAAGGGCTTTGTATGGCTGGTTGTAGAAGGAGAGGGAAAGGTTGCACTTTCAGAGTAACTGAATATAATATCATTGGGTTTCTTAGCTTTCCCTTCATAAAAAGATTCTTTTTATAGTGGCACATTGTCTCAAATAACAAAAAGGTTTGCACTTTCTGGTTCTGCAGTTCAAAGCAGATAACATCTTCAGCTATATTTTGCTAAGCATAAATTGTAATTGCTTTCCACTAACCTTCCCAGCAAACTACAAGTAACATGGTTTTATATACTTACTCACTTGAAAGCATTTTATTTTGTTCAAATAACAGATGCCTGCAAAAAAATTATCAGCAATAGAGAGCAGAAAGGAAACTGTGAAGGCAAGGGACATGGTGGCTGCTTAAAAACGTTATTCTTGAGGCACAGCAGCACCAAATTACATCACCCAAGGGAACTTCCTGGCTTCTCATTGCAGGGGAGTGGGATTAGATGACCTTTAAAGGTCCTTCACAACCCAAACCATTCTATTATTCTGTGATTCTGTGTAAGGAGACACAAAATCTTTTTGAGAATAAAAGGAATAATGCTGCCAACATGTAACAGGGGACACTAAGGTCTCCTGTATCTTCTATATCCTGGCAATAGGGGTAGGGTTGGATCAGGTCTGTTAACTCAGGTTTCTCTATGTCTCTTGGAAAAAAAGTGAGCACCCAAAAGGATGGAAGAAGATAACAAATCCTGGGTTCACAGTTTGTGTCTTTGTTTAACCAATGCACAGAGTTAGGAAGAGATACAGCCCAACAAACATGCTCAGCTATTACCTGCCTGGCAGCAGTTGCAATCAGCTTTTTGAAGGATACAGTCCAACCCCCTGACAGGTTGCCATTAAAAATGCCCCCACTCTCTACTTCAATAAACAAACCTGTGTTTCTGCCAGGTTGGTGTATGGATCCCTTCTCTGCTCTCAGTTACACCCAAGCAGACCTGCAGTGCTCTCAATAGAGAGGCTCACTGCTGTGACTGTACTCCCAATAAGCTGACTAGCATGGAGGTTTTCCCTGTGCCATGCTTCTTTATCTGCATAAGAAATTTTGCACACTCAAGGGTGTGACAAGACACCTGTCAGCACTTACTGCCTGACAATTTTACTCCAGGGCTATTGATGACCGGGAGATGCCTAGGAGGGCCATGTGGCCTTTTCCTGAGCTGTCACTCAGCTAAGGATGATCCTGCATCCCACAGTGTTCAAACACCCATCTTTACCTTATGCACGTTATCCAGCTATTGCATATCTTAGGTACCTGTCATCTCAGTGTCTAAATCCCAAAAGAACAACTTAAGCAACTGAGGGGAAGCTGGAACTGGGGGCAGATTTCAGTGGAAGCTACTCATCTAACCTGCTGAGGTGTCTGACACACTTCCACCGAGGTATATATATCTAAGTACTTGAATAGCTTAAAGGATCCAGGCTTAAATGCTGATGTGACTATTGAAAATGGCTCCTACGTCATTTGCGCTTTATTGAAAAAAATTAAGTTTTAAATATAGGGAAGCTTCAGAAAGACTGCAAATATGTATATATAGCTGCGCAGTCTTCTCTGAGCAACAGCAAGTTATACCAATTAGTACAGCCACTCACATGTCTGCAAGAATGAACAGATCAATAGGCCAAATAATCTAGATTCCTAAAAACCCACCGGAAAAATATTTTAAGGGATATGAGCTAATATTATAACAATGGGAGTTTACTCTTGGGGTTAGAAGAGTCCACCACATTGCAGGCAGATTAGCAGGCAACTGGATTGACCCTGTCCATTAAGATCTAATAGGACATTCTGTTTCTTAATAGGTCAAGCTTTATAAATCTGGTCTTCAAAATGATCTTGGAAAGTGTTTTGCATGGGCAAGCTCTGCTAGGGCTGAAATGCAGGGCTCTGCCTGTCCTTGGAAACAGAGAGCTGCAGCATGGAGGAGGGTAAGCTCTGCTGTTTGCCATTTGCCTACTGCCCCCTCACAGTCCAGCTGACTGTCACTCAGGCAAGCTCTGCAGCCTGTCTGAACATCCCCAGGAATATGGCTTTCCATATGATCTGAAGTGCCATGCGGCAGCCATGCCTGCAATCCTGCAGTTGGCACAGCAGGCAAGGCTGATCTTGAGGGCAGACTTTGGCAGGCAGGAGAGACATCCCCTCGAGGGAACCTCCATGTGTTTCATTGAGAAGGGAACTGGCAAGTACGCCTTTTACACAGTCTTGCTATTGCCGTTTACAGTTGGTGAGCAGTGATGGTCAGGCTGCCTGCCTGTGGTGTACCTGAATTGTAAAACATCAGATCTTTGTTATTTTCCTGTCTGTGTCTATATTTGCTGCATGAATCCACTGTTCCTGCTTGAAGAAGAACCCTTGCTAGCAGCATCAGGATTGAAAGGAGTCCCCAGCTCTGCCCTCCAGCAGACAGAGCTGGAAACCTCCTCCTGCAGCTGCCTCTGTTTTGCACTTAAGTGAAGCAACAGCTAAATCTTGTGCCTCATCCTCTAAGTCCCTGGCAGTTTTTCTAGCTCTGGAAACAGCGTCACTGATAATCAAAACAAGAAGAAAGGGGGGAAGAAAAGAATGAGTGACATGAGCAATGTCCAAAGCAAATAAGGAAAGTAATGGCATAAGGGGAGGCAGCAGGTGAGCTCCTCTGCCCTGCTCTACTCAGGGCCTCATCCATCCTTCCACTGCCGTAGATTGGCATGGCAATGTGATGGGGAGACAGCCACATTTTGAGGCTAATATACATCCTCCATCCTTCCCATCACAGCTGCATCTGGCCCTGCGGTGGGTTATCCTCTCTCTCCAAATGTTCAAGTCATTATCAGTTTGACAAATCCAATATATATAGAAAGATCTCCAGGCAAAATCTGTATTTCCAGAAAACGAGATTCCTATACCATCTGCAGCTAATTGTTTCATACCATATTCATCTCAGTCCTGCTGAGCCCACTCTAGGCCTGCTGAGCCCATCACTTACCCTGGTTTTACACTGGAGGAGCTCCACTGTCTTCAGTATATTAACATGATTAACACTTTTGTGTGCAAGACCAAAATCCAGGGATGAAGAAGCATCCACCACTGCCACAGATCAACCTCATCATCACCTTAACGCTGACAGGGATGTGCTTTGGTGGCAGGCAATGAGTCTGGTTTTCAGGGGAGAGAGACGAGAGGCAGCCAGCCAAAATTCAGGTTCTGGTGAGGAGGGGAAAGAGGGGTCGCGGCCTCTGAAATCAGATTCAAACCATGGGGCAGGGAGATGCCCACTGCAAAGGGTTGCAGCCATGGCCCTGTGTTCCTCTCTCATCTAGGGTGATTGGCAGCATTTCCCCTCATTCAAAATTAGAGAAAACAACAGAGCTCAGCAGTAATCTTGATTCTAGAGCCTTGTTGAAACTCTAGACACACATATCTGACAGATACAACAGAGATTAATGAGCCATGACCAGAAGTTTGATTTTTCTGTCAAGTGCTCCCATCCGTTTTTAATAAACAGGGGAACAACATAAACTCCAGTGCCTGCTCTCTGCTGTTTAAACTGGGCAGGTTGCTTTCGGTACCATGTGTGTCTGTGCTGAGTTATGACTCAAAACCACTGAAAAATGCTGGGGTTTTATTGGGTATTTTTTTTCCCCTGTTGGCCCTTTTGTGGCTACTTTTGTGATGAGCTTTACTCCTTCCATATTGTTTCTTTTCTCCTCGGCAGAGACTGTCTGGTATTTTACCACTGGAAACTGTCAAATGTAATATCATGTTTACAGCTAAATGAGTTCAATTTAGTGTCATCGGTGTATTATCTGAAGCACATAAGTGCCTAAAAAGCCCACTGCTTTGTTTTAAACAGTGCTCTGCTTTATTTTTATGGGGTTTTGGAACATGGTTTCCTCATGCTTTCCAAGTACAACAGGCTGAGCCAGCTAGAGTGGAGCCCGAGGAACATGTCATAGTCTCTTCATGCTTCTGGATACTTACATTATGATCAGGCATTGCTCTCATAAAATAGTAATCAGTACATAGACATCTGAATTTGCAGGAATCCCTGGTAAAGCAGTCCCTAAGGATTATATGCCACAGAAATGTGTTTGAGAATTCCTCTATTTTTATTTCTCACAAACCATGATAGAAGCCACAAGCAAAACAAAAGACTGTCAGAGGATGGATTATACCCTGAGGTATTTGTGGGTGGAGAAAAAGAGTGAGAGAACGCTGCCATAAATCTAACTCACCACAGAATGTCACTCTTGCTCCACGCAAATAAAACTGAAAGGAAATTTACCTGGTAATATAAAACCTGAGTCTTAAGGAAGGCAGCTCAGGGAGTAGACAGATAAAGTATGGCTATGCAGACATGAACGAATGAGTATGCACACCCACTCCCACAGGGAACTGAATGACATGACTGAATAAAATACCTTTGCAAACTGCCGGATCTCTGTTCTGGGTCTGCACTCGAAGTTGAATCCTGCAGATGACTCTTTTCCTAAAGGGTCTTCCCAACAGGTCTGGGTTGGAGGCCTTAGAGAAAGAAAACCCCTGGATCTTAAAAACCCTCCTCAGACCAAGGCAGACATGTGCAGAAGGCCCTAGCACTTCAGTCTCCCTGCTGAAAATACCTGATTTTCAGTAGGATTCTGTCTGTAAGTGAGGTCCTTTCTGAGATGTGGGATCAGGATCACAGAGAAACAGCTAGGCTATGTTATTTCAAACAAAAGCTGTTCTTGAATAGAAAGCACTCTCAGTTTCAAAACATGAAATAAAAACTGCCCTGAAATTGAAATTGTCCTTGACTTGATGCTACCTTCAACTGAAATTGCCACTAAATTAAACAGACCAATGCTTAGCATTTAATTGCCCCTGAAAAGCAGTCACTATTAGGAAGGCACAGTATCAAAAACCAAATCTTTTGGTTTTCAGTGAGGGCTTCATTTTGGGTAGCAGGTACCTGCTTCTCCAAGATGTGACGTTGACCAGACTAGGACGCAGAAGTCACCCACCCCTCTGTGCAAGAAAGGACTCCACTGAGGTGCCACCTCTATGTAGGGGTGGAAGGCACCAGCTGCAAGGCACCTCTGCATTTCTCCTTAGGGAAGAAAGCTTTCCTTGGGGTCCAGAATGAGATGGGAGAAGCAGAGTAGGGATCATTTCCTGGTCCCCCAGGGATGAAGGACTGAGATATCCCTCCTGCCTTCCAGTTTGGTGAAACTTCTCTGGAGAAGATACTAAAGCTTACATGATCTGTCTGTGGTCTACTGGAAACATATTTTTATAGATCTGCAGAGGAGAAAGAAAATGGTTTTCTGCACTTATCATGTTTTACATAACTGCAAGAACTCAGATTGTCTCCAAAAGTGCAAATCTTGAAAAAAAATTAATATAAATAATAAAATACAAAATTAGATCAGATCAAAAAGAATTTATTTCTGAAATATTGGTCTTTGATAAGCCTTAAAGTGTTTTGACTTAAGTACTTTTTCCTGGTGTTTTTGGTGTAATCCTACTTATTTTTTAAAACAGAAGCTTACTTTCAGTCTAAAAATTACATCTTTTTTTTTTTTTGAAAGTATAGAAAGAGGGTATTCTGATAATTTTCAAAAACATTTTCCAATTGTATTTTAATATGGCATTTTCATTTTTAAAAATCCCATCTCCTGCCTAAGGTTTTGATTTTGACAAATTCACATTTTCCAGTGAAAAACATTTCCCCGAACACTTTCCAGTTTTCTCTAATATTTACATCTGTTCTTCTCTTAGAACGTGTCACAGCTGTAGATCAGCAGGAATCACACAGAACACGGTTGATTTATGGTCAAAGTAATATTTTTAAATCAACTTGTATTTAAGAGTGGTGAATAGCACATGTCCATATACCAGCAATGTATCATAAGGATTTTGTTCTGCTTTTATATTTTTTACATTTCTTTTGCATAATTATACATGATTCATGTGTGATTGTAATTTTTACAATTATTTTACATAATTACATGTTATTAGAGCTGAAATTTGGGCAGAGTTAAAGACTGCAAGCCAGATCCTCAATTTTTCAGGCACCCACCCTGATGGCATCATCTGTTTCCCGAGACAGGCGAATTGGACCGAAAGGGACTACTGTCCTCTGAAATTAGGACTACCCCATAGTGAAACATGGCTGTGAGGTGGCAAGGAAAAGGAAATTATTTGTCCCTGCTGCTTTTATCCTTAGCTGCAGCTTTGGCCTTGTATCACGTGATCCCAGTTAGACACAGCACTCACAGGGAGTTGAACTAAATTCATGGGAAGCTGCACACTGCTTTCCTACATCTGTCCCCGCTCTGCCTTCCCCTTCGGCCCCCAAACCACAGGCACTTGGATGCAAGGCAAACCTGCTGAGGGGCTTCCATTTAGTCACAGAATATTGATTCCTCTGGCAGAAAAATCACATTTTCGATGTGCTTGGTAAATAAGGGGAGGAAGGGTCCCACACGCAGGAAAACATGGGACGTTTTCTTCACCTTCACCAGGTGCGAAAACATGTTCTTCATAAGAGTGGTTGCTTGGTGGGACACACTACCCTTTGTGAAGGTGAATATTAATCACAGGTTTAGCTCCTGGGCTTTGCCAGCACCCTATTTTTGGCTGGCTTTCTGCTCCTCAGAGCTCGGGAAGGCCTCTGTTGGCTGAAGAACATGGGGTGGGTACATGCCTTGCTTCCTTGGCTGGATTATCCCTCATCCCCTCTGCATTTTAAGAGATTTGGTGGGCCTGTTAACAGCTTCTACCTGTTTTAAGACCTGTGACAGGAGGCTGAATGGCTCACTTCATGCAGCCCCACTTGCCCGCTGTTCCTGCTAGCGGTGTTGACATGATTTATGTAAATCATAAAATGTGGTGAGGTGACCTCACGAGTGTCCAGCTCTCCTCACGCACGTCTCAGGGCAGAAGGGCTAGTATTTATAAACAGTGGTATATTCACTTCTCAGTAACCTGCTTTATTTACACTGCTCGAACAGGGCCGCTACTGCACAAATAAAATATTATTCCCCACCATGTGCGTTTCGTTTTTCTGTCGGCTCTGTGTTTTCTTTCATGCGTTGCCCTCCCTGTTGGCGAGCTTGTTGGCAGCTCTCCCCAGCAAGGGGCTGGGGAGAAAGGAAGGGGGAGAGCGAGGATTGCTGCCATTTCCAGAGCAGTGTGGTGACAAACGACTGTGGGACCCCAGGCCACCAGACAAGCAAAGCCTGCATTGGGGCTGCAAGCTGTGCCCTGGTTTCTGCAGGTTGTAGAAGAGCAAGCCAGTACCCTGCATTAACAACCGGCCGAGTTGCTGCGACACAGCCCTTTGTCACAGCCGAACCCATTGCCTTTGCTTGCGGTGCCCCAGCCCATCACATGCTTCACTTGCTGTGCTGCTGCTGGTGGGATGCTGGCTCCTGGGAAATCCTGGTCTTGGCTGTGCTTTGATGAGGGTAGGCGAGAGTTAGTCAAGCTATAATCAAGCTTCTTAGGCATCTGGATATGGCTGAACCAGCTGGAATTTTCTAGCAAAGTCATCTTTTCACAGTCATTTTTAAGGAGATCTTTTTACTACAACCTCCAAAGAGCTCATTTCTGGCTCATGAATTAAGAGAAAAATGTCTTCTCTCCCAAAATAACCACAGTAATGAACTCAACAATAAAAACTGCTTATCACCCTTATGGTTTGGGGGTGCTTTTTTTTTCTTCATTTTTTCTTTTTTCCACTAATTAAAAAAAGGGAAGGAAGGTTTAATGCTTTTTAAAATATCTTGTTTAAAGTTGTGTCTGGTTCATTATCTCACCAGCTTCTGCTGTTTTGAAAATGTGTTTTTTCTTTTAATTTTCTCAATGAGATGTTTATGGTAAATATTAACTTATGAACAAGTCAAGAAAATCAATAGCTGAAACTCTATCAACCTCAAAAGACTGTGTGCATTTCAAAATTAACTCCAAGGCCTGAAGCTCCATAGGAGAAAGAGCTCTCTATTGCCTTTACTGATGGAAAGGGAAAAGTATCTCATAAAAAAGCTTCATTTCGGTAAACTACATACACATGACTCTTCTAACAGCACTTGAACAAAATCTAAATCACGGGGCTGCAACTGCTCACTGGATTCTGGATTCAGATGCACATTCTGGCAACATCTGGCTGTGTGCAGGGATGGGACCTGTCTCTAAATGGATCCTCCTTCTCCTGTCCTGTACTGTGGTTCCCACAGGAAGAAAACGCCTGTTTCTGGATAGGGAGGGGACAGTAAGCACTCTGAAACATAATGGAGACAGGCAGGGAATACCCCTCCCATGTTTGTTTGAAACCAGAGCAGGCACAGAGCTAAGGAAGGATCAGGATTTGGGCAGTCATTTATTTGCTGGGTACTCCAGGAAAGTTTAGCTGCCAGCCTGGGGTCGTGGTCTGTATGATGGGGGAGCAGCTCCGCTGGGGCCAGCAGGCACATCTGGAAGCAGACATTTGGCTTGCGGCTGCAGGCCATGTGTCAGGTTTGGTGTGTGTCTGGAACAGTGTGCTGCAAGGACCATCACCCCCAGGACTGGGGCATAGAGAGTGGGAAGAGCCAGATGGCTGAAAAACTTGCTAAGGGAAAGTACTTTTCTCGTTATATTCTTGCATATCCTTTTACCTGGATATGTTCATATCCTTTTACCTGTCCCAAGTTCACAGCTGCATTTGCTTTCCTCTCATAAAGATTTCCTTTGTTGTTGTTGTTATTCCCAGAATGTGATGGAGGAATTTCTGTTTGTTAAAGGCATTCAGCAAGGCTGTGGTAAGGAGCCCTAGTTTACTGGTTGAGATCACAAAGCAGTTTAGTTATCTGTCAAAATGCAGTTGTTGAAAGCTGGGCCCTTTAGCTTTTCCCCATCTTTCAGAAGGCTTTTAAGGGTTTTGTTCTGGCCACCCTCCCTCACAACAAACAGCACCTTTTTTCCCTATCAGCAGTGGGATTGCCTATACACAGCCTGCATAAATAAAGGTAGCAGAATCTGGCTTACGGAAATTTTCAATATTCTTCAAGTATATAATAAATTATTTCAGAAATCTAAATGATGCTGAAATGAAAAATTGCTCTGTTGAACCAAAGGGATATTTGGCTGGGGAACCCCCACATTTAGTGTTTGATATTTTGAAAAATGTCAATATTTTCTTCAGCTTCTAGTTGAGGAACTGAGACCACATTGTAATTCTTACAAGATGGATTTCCTGCTCTCACTCAAGGGGTTTTCCCTATAAAGTATGGTAGGAAGTGTGTTGAGCCTCATTAACTCTCATCTTGTTGCTGAAACAGTGCTGGAAACTGTCAGAGGCATGTATTAGGCAAAGCTGCCTTGGCTGCCTGGACAGCAGTGAGAAGCTGCTGTGATGGGAGGTGAACCAAGGTATGGTGAAAAGCAAAAGGAAATCAAATATGATTCCAGAAGGTAGTTTGTCTCTGCCAATACATACTGTATCCCATCTTTCTTATGTGTCAGTACCTAACATCAGATTTCCTTTCCAAAATCAGACAGGAGTGAGTTGGGAACTAAGGAAGCCATTTCAGAGCACTATCCTGTGTTCCTGTTATATTTTATTGACTGCCCACAAAATCTCCATAACATCTCCATAGCTCTCAGAAAAAGTATTTTGCTCTTTGCATCATCTGTTTTACCCTGACACTGTTTTGCTTCTGTAGAGCTGCTTCACATTTACAGTGGAACAGAGGAGATACTTTGCATATGATTTTTACACACTGGACATAGTCTTCCTTTATCCCTATTCCACTCTAGATCTCAGTGAAACAATTAAGAAGTTGCCTTAAGGATCTGGCTCTGAAAACATTTCAGTGTCTCCTAAAGAGAAGACAACAGGAGCCAGCAGTGCTCAGAATACTCAGAATACTGCATCTCAGAGGACTAGATTGCAATCTTGCACACATTCTGTCTCTTTTATTCCCTGGCTCAGGGCTGGGATAGCCCACATACATGACTCCAGACACTAGCAATATAGAGTACATTGAAAGCAGAGCTGGGCCAAAATGTTCTTTTTGGACTTCTTCGGGAGTATGGGAAAGTGCAGGTTGAAATTCAGGGTGTAAACTTTCCCCACTGAAAGTTTGATAGTCAGTGTGATTTCTAGGTGGAGAGAGAAAGCTGGGGTAAACCTGTTCCCCCCCCAGTGTATCTACTGCATAATGTGAGCAGCAATGCTTTTAACCCAGCACCAGAAATTCTGCCTCAGATACTGTGTATGTTATATTGCTGAAAGGAGAATAACATGGTATTGATGTCCAACTATTGCAGGCCTTAACCTTTTAGCCCCAAGGGACCGTGGGGAGTTTCATCCAAAGAGTGCCCATAGGGGCCGGGCACAAATTTGCATATGTGAAATAGTATTTGCAACTACAGATCACAAAGATTCAAATGCCATGTTGTAGTCTTTTGCTCTGTCATCCTCTAGGCTGCAGGCAGAAAACTGGACACTGCCCAGAACTCTGGTAAAACCTGTGATGCTAATTGTTTGAGAACACTCCAGTCAAAGGACATATGTCCTCCTGCTTCTGTGATGTGCATTTTCATTTTATGAATGGGCTCAGACACTACCTCTTTCTGGTAGTTTCTCGAGTCATGACCTTTAGAGTCTGCATGTGGCTTCTTGTTCCTTCTGCATCCAGTCTAGAGATTTTGCAAACCTCCCACCGAGGGGGACGAATTACACTGACACCTGCATTCTTTTACCTTTCTGTGTTCCCCAAGAGCTGTAATATTTACCAACGAGAATTTCTTCTCAATCTAATCCAGTTCACATGAATATCACATGAGGCTACCTCCTGCAAGAGGCAGCCTTAAGATGTAGTGCATGATTTTGTGCTTACCGTCTTCCTTCCCTTGTCCTTATTTTGCCTTCAAAGGAGCTGTTTGTGCAAGAAGGGTGAAAAGACATGGGCCTTGGAGTGCAGGCTTGTCTGAATTAACTTAATGGTGAGTGCAGCTGAATATTTGCTATCTGGAGAGCATGCAGTAGAGTGATTGCATTTATTAAACGCGTCAGGGTAATTTCCAAACTCCATCACTGCCACAGCACTGTGAGAGAAGGCTTGTATTGCTATACGAGTCCAGCTTGTCTGCCAACATGTCTACCCATTCTGCAGGTGTATGTGTTACAGCCCAAGGCAAAAATATCCATGCCTTTCCCAAAGATCTCATGGTGCTTCTGCAGGCCAGATGGTTCCAATTTGAGGCCTACGCTCGGTGATGTAGCTGTATTGAGTTTCTTCCCTGAAACCAACAAAACCTGCTTTAGCATTTTGCTTGGATTAAAATATTTGTCCCTTTTTTCACAGGGCAGAAGAGGGACTCCTGAAGCCACTGAAGGAAGGAAATCATTACAGGGTTCTACAGAAGTAGGTCATGTGCTACAGCTGCTCATAGTTTAAGAGGAAGAAACATGGGACCTCAAACATGGAACATGACTCCTTCAAAATGCTTGAGAGCAACCCAAGAAAAACATCCTCAGAGGCTTATTTAATAAACATTATCTATAATAGTCTCAATGTGTGCTCATGTTTCCTTAGGAGTTTGCACCTACTTTCCAGAGCTAACAAGATTCCAAAATAGAACTCAGAATAATTTAATGAAAAGGATTTAATAGTTTGTGTTAAAGCTAATATGGTCCATTAGGAGCTGTCATTTTATAAACAATGAAGGTATGTTACCCTCTCTATCGCTGTAAAGCCATTCCATACAAGGTTTGTAATCAGTCTGTAATGATCTATGGAACATTCATGAAAGACAATTAGAACCACATTTGAAAAATGTGCTTTCCCTCCCATTTGATTTCTTTTTAAGTAAACTTAAGAGGAGCATATATATAGTAGATTGATAAATGTATAGCATATAAAGATTGCATGTATATATACATGTATATAATGTATGTGTGTATATGTGGATTTCATTAGCAATCATACAATGTTCATTATCTTAAAAGCACTGCAATTTCCACAGCTCAAAAAAATGCCTAAAGTGAACTGTTAAATCAACTGAAAAGTTTTTAATTATAATCAAAGTGTCACTTCACTGCGGCTTTTTCTTTTCCCAGCAAACTAGCATTTTTGTGAAGACTCAACCTGTTTTCTTTAACAACTGTGAACACAGAGGATTATGGACAGAAATAGTGCCAATTTCAACGTGCGGGGTTCTTTTCTTCCCCATGAGACTACAGAAAACCGTAAAACATGTATAAAAATTTAAAATGGGATTCTCCAAGGCTTGGGGCTCCTTAATGTTTGGTGCCATTTTCCACTGGTCTAAGTCCAGAGGATAGCAACACTGTTGTAAGCCACAGCTTAAAGCAGCTTGAGAAGGAGAGGGACAGTAGAGCTGCCCAGCCCAGGTCCCCCCCTTCCCATGCCCCATGTTTTTTGGAAGCCAGGCAAGAATGAAGTATGAGAGAAATCAGACCTAATAACTACAAGGGAGTTACTTCTGGTGTGCAGTGAGGTAAGTGTTTGGAAAATCAGGTCCATAAAGTGTCTTTATTCCTTATTACTACATGATCTAGGAGCAGATGAAATAGTCAAAAGATGACTAACTTGGTAAAAGAAAATGGATACAACCTTATTTATAAAGTGAACTCCTCATTAAAAAGAGGCAGCTTTTTCAAACAGCATTTAGATTCTTGCTCAAGAAAACAGGCAAGAAGGAAACTTCAGTCTGAGGTCATTCTGTTACACATTTACCTTACAAAGATTTATCTGAGCTACATCTGTGAAGTTTGTGCAGTGTCTTAGGACTGCCAGGTGGTATGGAAATCCTACCAGAAAGCTGAGCAGAGACTTGTATAATGAAATAACAATCAATTGCAACAAGTGTTAAACAGTCTTTTTGGAAGGTTCGCTATATTTTTCTGTTTCTTTTTACAAATGGTCATTATTTGAACATAGGGTTGGGATGAGAAGAAACACTAAACAACAGATCCTACTTGAAATATCAAATAAATCATTAGGCCAATGTGGAGATTATCTATCTCTTCCCATGACACCACCACCAAAAAATTATAGGAGAAAAGCCCCAAAAATGTATTATTTGGATATTCCCATCTTTCCTATAGCATGTATAATTTCTCAAGTGAATAAGAAAGGAAACAGTTTTACATCTATATTCTCATTTACTGTCAATGAATTTCATCAAATTTAAAATTAATATTTACAGTCCTACCTTGGCTGACTTCATGATAGCACACTTAAGAGACCCAATCCAGTTTTCTTGTTGGTCAATGGACGTATTTTAGATATTTCAAATGAGAACCCTACTGAGTCTGATCTAGCGTTAAATCCGTCTAAGATTATTCATATCTTGTGCTCATATGCTAGGGAAAACTGGAAGGAATTCACAAACCATCCTAAACAGGATGGACATTTATGTCATGAAAGTACTTTGTCAGCTTACACTGTCATTGTCCCAGGGATAAAAGCACAAATCAGTTGCTTTTGAATAGAAGACATTCAAATAAAACTAATACCAATGGACAAAGGTAGAGCCCGGTAGAAGCAGCTGAGTAGACGTGAAGTCTGAGGATTCATCTGAGCTCCCAGCATCCTGGGATTCATCTAACTAAAAGCAGATGTTTCCATCCAAGATGTTTACATCACTTAAGGCTCCTCCTGAAGTTAATACATAGAAATAGGCCTTTCTAGGACATACATCCTCATCATCTCCTAAGGCTGACATCTGTATCTGACCAGATGAATCAAGTCTTCAAAACACCTGTTTCCCTCTCCTGGTATTGAGGGGATCCAAGGAATCTACATTGGGTGTCAAAGTATACAGGATAAATGTCTGAAGCTAAGGATTGAAGGAGCCTATCCCACAGTCTACCGTATTAGCTGCTAGGAAGGAAGGAAGGTAGGAACTCTATCCCAGCTGAAACCAGGACAAGAACTACTCTTGCAATTCAAACAAAGGATACAGAATCATATTGTGCCATATCACATCATTTGAGGTGAGGAACATCTAGATTTTACCAGTCCTGAGTTTCTGCTGTACCACTGTTATTGGTCTTGACCCAAACAAATAATGGGTATGATGGACTTGGTTTAAGATTGATGATATTAGCAGTATATTTGTGATATAAGGCAGTATTTATGTCTTTGACCTGGTGAGCACAGAGCCAGTCTCATAGTTTCAAACATAATTAAAAGATTTCCTGCTACTTGATGGTTTTTAAATGAAAATTATTAAAAAAGAGATAATTTTAGGTTTTTACCCAAATGGATATGATTTTAATGTTTACTTACTTTTGAAAATTTCCATATGGTTGGACAGGACAGAAAGAGGGGGAGCAGGATGGGAAAACAGATTCTTGTGCTCACATTTGTTTTGCTTTTAAGGCAAATTTCAGCGCTTTAGATTTCTTTCTTCCCATTTACAGAAAAAGAAAACAAAATACCAGTGCCAGGGACAGGTGCCTCTAATGGCACCTGTCAGACATGCTGGGAACAGGAGAGCTTTATTTTTGAAATACTACTGTTAGCTACATTACGTGGAGGTCTTGTTAGCGGTAAGCAGCAAATTGGTGTTTAGCGATGCAGGTGACAGCACTTATTAATTTGGGGGAAAAGGAAAGAAATCTCCAAATTCTCAGGGAGACAGGCATAGTCTTGTGTGTCAATATGAGGAATTTATGCAAGCATCCTCTCATTCTAATGAGGGAGAAAAAGCAGTACTGCAGAGACAGTAGTAAAATAACATCTTATGTCCGGATTTGGGAAACATGTACTTAAACCATCTTTATGCAGGACAGCACTTAATCCTCTGCTTAACTTTGATTTACATGGGTGTTTATGTGGTATCCTTGGGTAGGGATGACTAAAGACTGCGATGAGCACTGCCTCTATTAATAACAGACTCAGCTCTGCATTCATCTAGTAATGATAATAACAATAATAGTAACAACAGTAATTTGCAATTAGGTAGCTACTTTCATTTAAATAGATCAAATAGTAAGCTGTACAAACACTACTGGTTTAAGTCTCCCTGCATTCCCAAGCTGGGATGTGGTTTGGATCATTCTTCCATGTTGGTAGAGCACCTAAAAATGGCCAGTGGATCACACCACTATGGTATCTAAGATGAGGAGAGCAATGAGTTGATTAGTCTGCTTGGTCTCTCCAGTAGCTGATTCCCGGTATGCTCACTGGGCAGTCTGAACAAAATGCAAGAAGTGAAATCTCCTGTCTACAAAGACAGTCTGTGAGAGAATGAAGAAATACTGGGATCTCCTGAATGCCCTCCAGGCCATTGTGCACTCACAAAAATATCCTTTCCATTGTCATCACCTAATAATATACAAAGGGGAATTTAATTTAATTTACTCTCTTCATTTGAAACAAAAGCATTGAAATTTGCAAGACCAGTGCAAACTCCTTCTAAAACAAACCAATTCGGAAAGAACCTAAGCATGAGATGTGTCTGGTTTCTTGTCTGGGTTACACTCCAAAGTTTGATAATCACACCGAGATGACTACAATAATGAAGGTGATAGATTAGTGTATTGATGCATAATCACTGTCTAGTCTGCAAAACTTATGAGCTGCATGATTTTTAGAACAATTACTTGTAATTAAAGCAACGCTACTCCCCCCTCAAAGAAATATTTTGTGCATAACACCAAATAATTATATTTTTCAATGAGAATAGCTCTTAAATGCCTGTGCTGCTGTTTATTTCTGACCACATTTAGAATTCTGAAGTGATATGAATTTGTATTGTTTAGCAGTATTATTTTGGGGTTGGGATTGTAAAAAATACCTCCCTCTTTTTTGATAGCATCTCTTGAATGAATTAAGAGCTAACCACTTCCACAGGGTGAGGATATGAACTGACTCTCATAATGATAAAAGGGAGTTTTTAGCCAGACAAACATTGTCTGATGAAGTCAGTATATCCATTCAGCTTGACTATCTGCTTATTAGTCTCTTTTTGATTTTCCACACCCTTCAATGATAGAATTCATGAAACTAAAAGGCAACCTCATGCCCTGGAAAGAAGAAATCTAGCATTGTGCTAAATAAATGTTACTACATTTGCTTTAAAAAAAGCAGAACATTTCTTTTTTCAGACTAAAACACAGTGTAGGTTTTCATTTCACTGAAATTGCAGTATAAGGTTATAGCTGATCTCAAAATTAGAATATCTGAATATACTGAATATACTGAAAAAAAGGTTTCAGTAGTCTAGCTCTACATATTTGAACTATTAATTCAAATGTGCATTAAAAACTGAGCTCAGCATCTGAATCCTGGTTTAGTATTTGAAACCTCACATAGACTTCAGAGAGTTGTATGAAACAAAAGAGGGTAGGAACAATCTATGGTTTGGTTTTTCTAAAATTGCGGCTTTACCTCACTGATTCTGCATGAATAAACTCTATGGTACATCTCTGGGTGAAATAAAATACAAGGCCTGAGCTTTATTCTAAGAGATGTTATGCATATGCTATTCCCATTAAATCTTTTCCACTCCTTCTCCCCTTCCCTAGTTACCGATGAAGCCTCTAAAAAAGATTGAGTTCGGCAACCACATCTGACACCTTTCCTTCTGGCAGCTGTGGTTCCCTGAAGAGATAGATAGGTCTCACTCTCTTTTCTGC
This sequence comes from Neopelma chrysocephalum, assembly GCF_003984885.1. Lineage (NCBI taxonomy): Eukaryota > Metazoa > Chordata > Aves > Passeriformes > Pipridae > Neopelma > Neopelma chrysocephalum. The sequence goes on along the minus strand of NW_020897694.1, from coordinate 37,822,169 downwards.
TTCGAAACCGTGAGTTCTCACTTCCTAAAAATGGCCAGGCTTCTCCTGATAAATCTCTTACCAGGTTTGCATCACTGGCAGCGACATGAAGTGGTGTTTTCTTCCCAGAACCTATGTTCTGTGTGAGTTGCCATCCTCGTTTTGGTAAGTGTTCTGCAGAATGCTGCCACAGTGTCTGCCAAGAGAGGAACAAGGACTGGACCCCTCCTGCCATCCCAGCTTGCTCCTGTCACCCTGAAATTCTGCCTCCATCGACATATGGAAAACAGAAGCATCCTCTGATAATGCCCTTGTACCCAACGGGCATATGAGCAGCTGTACCCAGAGAAAAGCATGTTTAGTACATCATGGGTATCACACATGCCCTGGGAACAAAAAGCAAGACAAAATTTCTTTTAAAATCAGTCAACACTCTCAGCAGAGAGACTTGTCCATCTATCTAACCGCAAGCTCATTTGTGAGTGGCAGAGACTAAAATCATGGCCTTGATTCATTTGTTTTTTTCTGATCTGTCACACTGGGTCTCTGCAGCAGCTCAACCATCCAAGGAACGGCATGCTCAGACTTTTCTGTGACCCACAGAAACATTCTCTGTGTCTGTTTTGGCAGCTGGGTGTAACTCAATCTGCTATGGTATCCACACTTAAACAATTCTAGGAGTAAGCAAAACAGCTACTGTTTTCATCTTACCATGTTTTTCATAGTACCTAGATGTTGAAATAACACTGCCAAAAAATTGACATCTTACGCTTTGACAATGGTTGCTCCTGATCGTACTCAGTAATACATGATCTCAGGCACAGCAAGAGGCCCGAGCCTCGGCTTTCTGATGTGTCAATCAATCCTCAGCACCTATCAGGCACGCACGCACGCACGCTGCCACTAGCCAGCAAGTTCAAGCACCTCCATTTGGAAATAGCTGCAGCAACACTGGAAAAGGAGTCATGTTTTCCAGAATGTTGCAAACTTGTGAAAACAACTCTGCAACCAAAACTGAGAATAGCCTTTGCAACGCTACCCCTCTCAGGCAGCCAGCTCACTCTTGGGTGTTATAAATACACAGTAATAAACCATACCAAGGAACCATGATATAGTAATGTTACAGTGAATTCTGATGGAATTGCTTTTGAGGTGCACCAGCCTGTGAAAGAGGAAAAGAAATGGGAGACACTCACATGTTCGAGGGAATGAAGAGGAAATACCTTTGCAACCTCACTTCCCTACCTCTGAACACAGCTCTCCTGTACTTTGTCTGTAGCCTATGGTGCCCTGGCAGCCCATTCATGCATAGAAAGACTTGGCAGAACACATGGTTACCCTTACACTGAATTCTTTTGCCATGTGTGTTTAATATATCTCTGTGATCTGATTCAAATGGAGCAGATTTGAATACCTCATTATACAGAGACCAATATGTCTTCATACACACAGTAATTATATTGTTCATTCTGATGTTAGAACGCTGTATCTCTTGCTGAAAGTCAGAGTACTAACATACAGTTTTTAGTCACTTAGACGTAAGTGACTATGCTGACATTCAAATTCTAAACAAATTGCTAATGAGCTTCCCCACTCCTTTTTTTTTCTTCTTCTCCCCAAAAGCAGATTTCTCAGCCTCTGAAAGAAACAGAATGGAAGAGCTTAAATGAGAAGACGCACGCACATGACTGCAGTCTAAGGAATAGAAGCCCATTTCTCAGCCAGTGTGAACTGCCAGAGCTGTGTTGGCTCCTTGAGGAGAGGGGAAAAGGCAGGAGAAGCAAGAGGATGGAAATACTTTATCCACACTTCAGATGTCTACCTTTGTGCTTGGATTTTGTAATGAAGATTTATCTAAATCTTAGCAAGTGAGTGTTTTCCCCTAATGGAAAAGCTGTCTGCAGTCACATCTTTCTTTCCTTTCTGCCTACTACTTTTTTATTTTATAGTAGCCTTTTTCGTTTTGTAATACAAATTATACTTGTGATGCTACCTAATATGTAGTATTTGGGGTTCCCAAACAATGTCTGAAGGTGCTTCAGGACCATAGAGTACACTCTGGACATAGACAGACATGGCAAGACAGACACCTTATGTGACCAGAAGTTGGTTTTGCAGTTTAACAGGACATGCCTCTGGCCGACACAGTGACTAGCACAGTAGTGCCCTTTGAGCAATGTCCCTTGTATGTGACCTGTAGTGCCCCACAAGTGATGCCTTGGGCAGGCTGCAGGCATTCAGAGCACTTAGCACCCAGACTCCAGTCCCTCCATCACCACTTGCGGGTATAAGTCTCTGTTATAGCATTACCCTATAAAGACCTGTAGCCCCTGGGTCCTAATTGCTTGGCAGTCATCTTTCCTCTCCTTACAGTACCTTGATACTTGGGGTCAGGTGTTGAAATGACATTTGGGTACCTGGGACCTGAGTGTTAGCAGCTGGCTTTCACTCTAGTTCCCAAACCATTTGCTGTGGGGGGTCTGTTTCACTCAGAGTTCACTGTGACATTCACACCCTTATTATTATCCTGTGTTAATTAAATTTCATATTGTTCTTAATTGTGTGCATGGCCCCTGAGACAAGGCGAAAGATTCGTTATTAAAAAGACAGTTTTATTTAGTGCAGAATTCAGTGCTAAGAGAGACCTCACTTCACCTACCCAGGGAAAAGAAGCAATAGAAGGGAAGTAGCTGCTGGTGTATTGGTCAGGAGCAAAACCAGTAGGCAAGGCTGAAAAAGGGAAGACCAGTAGGATGAGAAGAAGAAAATGCAAGCACATGTGTTTAAATTTAACCCCAGAATAAAGGAAATAATAATATTGTGTGGCATCCCACTTGTCTTTCACCAGTGTTGTATTTTATGAGAAAATTTCTAATGTAGAATTTATTCCATTTTCAGTCACAAAATGATTCAGCTACAGGAAGAAAATGCATTCAACAGGGTGGCCAAGAGCATATATAAGGAGCCAGGTGGCAATAACAGGCCCCCTTTCCCTCTCCCCTCTCAAGGGCTGCAGAGGCCATCTGTGGGCATAACTCTGAGCTCTTTGCTTGCTGATCTGTTCCTCTACTTTACTGAATTTCTTTCCATTTTCTGTGGGAAAAAAATTATACCACTGTGCAGCAAAGCACATAACTTGTTCAAGGGGTGAACATTTGGTAGCAAAATTCTTTGTCAATCTATGTGGCTCACTCCATGTACTCAGACTAACAGTCTTCCTGGTGAAAAACTGGAAGTACATGTGCTTTTTCTGGAGTAATATAATATGATGCCCCAGTGATATTGTCCTAGATAAATGTGGCTTTCACAGGTTGTATCCTCTTGTCCATCTCCCTGTTTGTGGGAAAATAAATGAACACACAGTGTGTGTGCTTGTTCTCAGAAACTTCCAGTTGTGTTTGATGGTTTTCATGTTTTTTTCAAGCCGCTGTAGATGTTCTTCTATTGTTTCCCATACAAAAAGGAGTCCTGATTGAATACAGTACATACCAGCTGGCAAAGGAATAGGTTCCCAGCAGGCTTTTGGCATTTGATACACTAATGTATGCGAACAGGTTGATATGATTAAGGTTAACAAAGGAGAGACAATCCCAGACTTTTCTAATTATTGTATAGCATTAAATATTTGCTGGTGCTTTTTATTTTGAAGTAGTCAGGATGCCATTTAATACTCATAATGGCAGCCTGATGGTTAAAAGATAAGGGACATTCTATCCTTCTCCTGCTATTGCTACGACCATAAACCAGACTTGCAAGTGGAAAAGAATACAACACAAAATAGGATTGTATATCTGGATGCCCAAGTCTCAAAAGCTTCACTATCAACAAGAGAAAAACTACATGGTTTTCATTTTCATAGCACACAGTGAAAAGTTATGCGGAAGTGATTCAGGGGCCTCTACAGCTGTAAAACTAAGGGGACTGATGGGACAGAACTCAGTGTAGCCAGCACACTACAATTTGCTGGTTGGCTTGGGTCTCCTTCCAGCCCCATAGTATTCCCAGTTCTCTTTGTGCTGTAGTTAGGAAGGGCACAAAGCTGTTTTCTTTCCAGACAATTTTACCGATGGGCCTGACTGCTTAATTGGTTTGGCATAGGCTTCAAGAGCTCCACCATTTGCCTACACTTCCTGTTTGCTTCTCGTCTGTAATTCAGGCTGTAGAACGGCTCTTGAAAGTTTAGTGTGGTATGGTGTGGCAGATTGCGTAGCAGATTGTGTGGCTTCTTATTTGGTGACAAATTTGGTGTTATTTAGATGGCCTTAGGTAGCTCTTGACCCTCCAGCCCCTTGACTACTCATTTTCAGCCCCAAATCATCGCAATGCTTTGCTCAGCCAGGTGTTTCTGTGGCCATGAAATACAACAGTTCAGGCAATTCATCTGGTAGGAAAATCAGACCTTGCATCTCCCACCTAGTTCACTGTTTGGCTGTGGAGGCAGCTGTGCCAGCACTCCCCAGGATTCCAGCCCTAGCACTAAAGGACACTTGAGGAACGACAGTCTGCACCAGTTATTGCTCCATGGAAGCACGAGTCTCTGCACAGCACTCACAGCATCAGCCTGCAGCCTGCACTGCTTTTTCAGCTTTTGCCTACAAGGATCAGAGGAGTGTTAGTGTTAGTGTAATCTATTTATCTCAGTTGCATTTTATTTCTACATTTTCAATACAATGTTCTTGGGGATAAGCACACTATAAAAATGGAAAATGAAGATGTACCTAGTAAAACTTTTCCAACAAAAGCCAGTCAAACAATATAGGACATGTGACTGCCCGTGCACTCTTGTGTGTGTTAGCCTGAATGACACCAGAGAAATTATGCCAGAAGGAGATTAATCCTTTAACATAGTCTAGTTCTTCTTCCAAGGTCAGGAGAAGGTAGTGCTGTGTGTAGCATAAGACATGTACTTTCTCAAGGTTGCACAACTTGATTTAACAAAAAGTTTCTGTGATTCTATGATTTATTTTACTTTTAAAACTGTTAGAGCAGAGAAATTGAGAGAACTGTTACAAAAGAAACACCGACTTGTGATTGAGGAACAGCAAGGGCTTCAAACAGATGTTTCATAGATGAAAAGCTGGACATGAGCTGGCAAGGGGTGCTTGCACCTCAGAACACCAACTGTATCCTGGTCTGCATCAAAAGAAGTGTGGCCAGCAGGCCAAGGGAGGTGATTCTGCCTCTCTACTCCACTCTGATGAGATCCTGCCCCAAAAAATGAACAGAGGGCTGGAGCACCTCTTCTGTGAAGAAAGAATGAGAGAGCCATGGTTGTGCAGCCTGGAGAAGAGAAGGCTCCAGGAAGATCTTATTTCAGACTTTCAGTACTTAAAGGGGGCTTATAAGAGAGCTGAGGACATACTTTTTAGCAGGCCCTGTTGCAACAGGACAAAGGGTAACGGTTTTCAACTCAAGGAGGGTATATTCAGAATAGATATAAGGAAGATATTTTGTATGACAAGGGTGGTGAAACACTGCAACAGATTTATAGACATCCCATCCCTGGAAACATTCAAGGTGAGGTTGAATGGGGCTCTGGGCAACCTGAGCTGATTGAAGATGTCCCTTCTCATTGCAGGGGGGTTGTACTAGATGACCTTCAAGGGTCCCTTCCAACCTAAACCATTCTATGACTCTATGATTATATGTTAACTTAAAACCAATATTTTGTTTGTTGATTATGAAAAAAATTACAAAGCAATTCAGGGCCAAATTCTCATCTAAACTATCTTAGTGCAGCTCCACTACAATCAGTGGAACTTTGCTGATTCACAACAGTCGAAGATCTAGTCACAATGTTTTATAACTTAAATTAATTCCTGCAACACGTTTATTTTTGGCTTGAAGGAAGAATTTGAAGATCAGGATTGACTAGCTTTTTTTTTCTAAATTTTTAGAGCATCTTTAGTTTTATTTTAAATTTGCTTTTACTATTGATGGTAGCTTTTGTCTCTTGTCATCATAATTTATCTGTTAAAAGTTTTTCTGAGTGTCAAACACTTAGACTATTTTTCAGATTCTCAGGTGACTAAGATAGGATTCTTTCTTTAATTAAAAAGAAGAAGATTGAGTTTCAGGGCAATCATGTTTTGATATTCCCATATGTATCTAAAGTCACTCAGATTAGGAGAACTGAGCTTCAGGTTTTGAAATTAGACTTTGTTAAATTGGACTCTGAAAGTGCATTTCCCTATCTGACTAAAATACCCATGGTTTTAAATATTACAAGGTAAGCCCTAATCAACTCTGATAGATGCTAAATGGCATTGCTTTACAACTTGATTCTGACCTCATTTCTTACACTGTCAACCTGGTGTAAGTCCTTCAAATTCAGTAAAAATAGTATAGGTTTAGGCTGACATAATGAAGGTTAAAGTCTACCTCTAGACTTCTGCTCCCAAAAGAAAAATGGTTTGTCATGTTAACCACTGGAACCAAAACCAGCAGGTCAAATAATAGAAATTAGCACAGTAGTACTGAAGGGTTTGGAGTTAGATTAGTTTATAATTCATAAAATCTGACCTTCTGTTTTCCTGAATTAAAATGCCATCTTTGGGACAGAACTTTACTAATTATTACAACTAATTGGAATTCAGGGTCCACCTCTGAGGCACCATATCAATAACATCAGTGAATAGTGCAGGGCTAGGCCTCCTTGGTTGAGCAAAAGAGAGTTTTTGTTGGCCAGGTGTGATGGCTCAATGTCACACCATTCGACTGGATCACCTCTTCAGACCAGAGGTGGTTCAGAGTGCATGGTCAGCATCACTTCTGAGGTCTCCCCATGCAAACAGGCCCTGGGGTACCCACACTGATCCTGGGCCACTTCTGCTCTTCCCTCCACACTCATTTCTGCTCCTCTGTCAGAGATGTCCTGCTCCTCTCCCTTCCAGTCTCAGGGATCTGCAGGTCATTAGCCAGCAGACATCACTAGCTTGTCCAGCAAATGTGTACAAAGCAAACGAGATGCAGGAAGAACTGAAGATAGTGGGGATAAGCAGCACAGTCCAACAGAGTCCACCTTCATATTCTACAGTTGGACTCTGAGGTTCCCTTTCCTGTGGCCCAACAGCAAAGGCCCTGTTCACCTCTCATCCTTCCAGCAAAGGAAGCATTTCAGAGCTCACCACAAGTGCTCCTGTTGAGATTCAAGTCCTTCCAATGACCCTGGCTTTTAATAACACACATGTACCCATTTTTGTGGCTTCAAACTTCCACACAGTCATACTTACTCACAAATGATTCTGCCTATTCAATCCTTTTAAAGGAAGTAGTGTGGAAGAGTTGTTGAGAAAAACTCACCCTTCTTTTTACACGCTATGGCTTTTTCTTCTGGTGAAAAACTTCAGTGCTGTAGGTGGTGGCTGAAATTGGCAGTGAAAGGATCACTAAGATAAGATGGGTAGTGGATAACATGGTGGTTCTGTTGACCTTGATAGGTTTATCTGCCAGGAAACTAAGATATCTGCAGAGCTTCGGACAAGCAAGGGCTGTGGATAAACCTGGCATGGGATGTCCTATTAGCTGGGTGGCACTGACAGTGAAACAGTGCAGTGAACAGCAACAGTTAAAAGCACAGTGTAAAAATATACCTTTCAACTAATTCGTAAGTGAGAGGTCAAGAATACAGAAAACTGTGATATAGATCCTCTGGTGGCCCTGAGAGAGTCCAAGCTTTATGCATCCAATACCTATAGGTAGCAGAGTACCAGAGTCTTCCAAATGGCACATGCCATCTTATAAAGAGTCTTTCTGTTTTCTATTATTCCCGTTTCAAAATGTCTAGCAAATTAAATTGGTTTGTAAATTTCTAAATAATGTTTGCAACCCCTTCCTCAGCATTTCCTGAGAATTGTAATAGTCATCTTCCTCACCAGCTGAGATGGTGATTTCCATGAAGGGATTTTTAATCTCTTTCCATAGCTGATCATCCTCCATTTACAACATGCTTCTCTGTTGCCATTACGGGTCCTTAGCAGCTCAAATCAGGTTCATACCTGTCCTACCACCAGGTAAAATGTCATTCTGCAACCCCTTACAGAAAGAAACACATGCAGCTGTGAACTCTATTTGGAGCCTGGGTCGCAAAGTAGTAAGTACGCAGTGGGAATCTGCATGCCTCCACATGGACACTTGTAGGATGGCTGCCATGACCAAGAACACCCTACTTTTCACTGCTCCTTGCAGAAGGCATGGAGACACTGGTGAGATGTGTTGGTGTCCTACTGCTCAAAGAGTGTCCTAGATGTAGTGTGAACTTCTTTATTTTGAAAACAGGAAAACTGACCCTCCTCAAGGAGCTCTCCAGCAGGATCCTCAGAACTGATTCAGCAGGGCCGTATTTCTACCCTCTGGATGAGCCAAGGCCAGCCAAAGTACAGAGTGAGACAGCAAGCAGTGGGGCTGCAGCACACAAATATCACATGGGGAATTCAACTTATACGTGCCACATATGAAGGGGGCAAAATGCATTCTGACAAATAGTACATAAACCCAGCACTAATGACTGCAGAACTTGTGTTATAGACAAATTAAAAATATTTTCACAGACATAACACAGACTGCTCTATAACATTTTGGATGCAGTAATCACCCCTCATGTAGAAGAGCTTTGGCCACATCCCTGTTCTTGATTAGGAAGAAAATAGAAATGAAGATTGCTTTCTTACATAAACATCCAAAATGGACTAGTATTTCATCCTGCCCACGCTGCTGGCTTTTCCTGGAGTCCCATTCAGAAAGAGCAGAAACTGCGCACGTGCTGCGGAGGAGCTGTTCACACCCATCTAAAGCTGCAAAAAGCAGTGGGCACCTGAGACAAGCTGCCAGCAGCAGAAACCATCAACAAGGAAGTCTTCTGTATTGCTCAGTTTGTGATTTACACTGGACCTGTATTTAAATATACTGAAGACAACTTAGGGAAGGCTATTTCAGCATTTAGGCAACCTCATACCCCATTCCTGCTCAGGACTGTGCAATACTTTTTGCTTCCATCCTCTGACTGATCTCATGTGGCTGAAATAGGCAAGGAAAGTAGTTGTTTTTGTGTCGTGTTTACATGCATTGATGTGCAGTAGATACGGGGGGGGGGGGAATTGATTGTGATCAAGTGAACTATTGTAGGATAAAGAGAGATAAATAATTCAGGTTCTCATTATAACAGAAGAGTGAAGCTTGGATAGAGAGGATGAGGACAGTCTTTATGTGAATTGGTAGCTGTTTAGCAGCCATAGCATGTAATCTAGCATCAGTATTAACATATCAGTGGAAAGAATTAACAATATTTCTAAAGTCTTATATGATAACTGGATCCACACTATATTGTTTAGTTCTCCTGGGCATTTTAATAATCATGTAATAGAAATGTTGGAGTAGCTGAGATGTTCTTTATATTGCTCTATGAAAGGTCTTTAACATGATGTCTTTAGCAGACAGTTTTGATAGAATGTGTTGTACAAAAAGAAATATGCCTATTTTGGTAATATGGATATGTTTCATTAGCTCAGCCTGCAGCAATATGACATTACATTTAAAAAGGAATACAATTAATAACAATGAGAGGGGGTTTTTTAGCTCTCAGAGTATAGCTGGAGGAACTGAACAAGGTGTCAGGGCAATTAAATAGAGGCACTGTATTACCTTTGTCTGAACACTCATATCATCCTGCCTCCATATGTTTAATAGGGGCTTTCTTTGCAGTACGATTCCTAATTTATTTTGATGTTTCCTATAACTTGGATAATAATAAGATGGACTTTTATATTAATCTTTAAAAATGTACAAATCTTTGGAATTAGCATGTCTGTAGATCCATACATTTTGCATTTTCCATAGAGTATGGAACGATTGTATTAGAGATACATACAATAGCTCCTCAACACTGAACTTAATGGAACCTTCATATCAGTGCTGTGGAAAAGTACAAAATACTGCCGGTGCATGTACAGCACATGGATTACATAACTGCAGACCAGAGAAAAAGTTATACTTTGAGACTATTAAAATAATCAACATGGGTATTGTTTTATTCAGCATTAACCTTTATGTTCTACGTTAAATGACAATGAAACCGGCAGAACACAAACCTTCCCTAGAGTAACAGTATCTGGCATTTCTTTCATCTCTAAAGAGGTTTCTTAATATCCTGCAATCCTAAAAATGCTATTTTTCCCCCACTGCAGGTCAGATTTAATAACAGTAAGAGGAGATAAATGGATTGGGCTCAGCTGAGCCTTCGGCAGCCCTGTAGATGGGAGGCAGGGATCTCTGCCCCCCTGGGAGAAGAAGCAGCAGAAGGCAGCAGGGGCATTGCCAAGACGGCCTCAGGGAGCCTAGCGCTTCTCTCTCGGGACACAGTCCTTCTTGTGGCACTGATTCTCTGCTGCAGGCTCTTTCACTTGTCCCAGTCTGGTCTGCACGTCTCAGCGAGAAGGCCACAAGTCCTCCTTGGCCCTGGGGATGAGGGCGACAAGGAAGCAACCTGGGGCCTTGCCATAGGGTCGCTGTGAGAAGGAAAGGCCCTAAGTGTCTCTTTCTCAGGGACAGCTCGCTTGTACTGCTCATGCTCCCAGTGGCAGCAATGGTTGTGTGGGGAAAAGCATTACTTAGGTGCCAAGGCAGAAGCAACCTTCCGCTCTCCCCCAACTCCAAGTGCCCCATTTCTTGAGTACCTGGCAGCAACACAACAGAGGCTGCAACAAAACACTGTCCTGGGCCTGGAGGGGATTAATAAACAACTCCATAACTGTTCATGAGTAACATATTACAGGTCGGCAGGGAACAGTTTCCTAACCTGGGGAGCTCCGGGTGACTCCTCTTGCAGCAGTGCCTGGGTTAATGGCACACGGCGCCAGCCAACCTGTCCTGTCCCCGGGCAGCAGCTGACCCAGCCCTGCTTATAACCCACCACGTATGCGGCAGCACACGGTGCCTCGAGCGATTAAACTGGGAGGGCCGCCTCCCCTGCTCGGTGTTATTGACAGACCCATCAGGGGCAGTGATGCATCGGTGTCTGCTCAGTCCCAGCAGGCTGGGACAGGACGTGGCAGCTGCCCAGCCACCATGTTGGTGGAGAGGTCTTGTGCCCTCCCATCGACCTGCTGGGCCTCGGTACTATCGACCACTCCAATTTGCAGGAATTTATAGTATTGATGTGGGACTGATTAACATTTTGTGCCAGAGCGGTTCAATACGGGTTGGTAACAGCTTTTAATGATTAATTGACTTTTATGATTCCGCCTGGGCGCTGTCAAGTCGGCTGTGAATGGTGGGCACGCACCTCCCCAGCCGCTCTCTCTGGTGGCACCGGGCAGTGATTGAGTGCCTGGGAAATTAGTGTCCTCGCTGTCTCATTTTATGAAAGATAAATGCTATGACATTTAATGCAGACCTTAATTTAGAACAGAACTAAACAGATCATTTTGCAATTTGATCATAAACAGGTAAATATCAAAATTTGTCTAGCATTTCATGAGTCAGGCAGACGGGCAGTGGAGGTAAAGCAAAGTGGGCGGTGGGGGAATGGCAGAGGTGAGGTAAGGTAATGAGACTTGGAGCCAGCAATGTTTTAACAGCAACAGCAGCATGAGTGTACAAGCAGCATAACACAGTATATCAGATCCACCATTCAGGTATGATCTACCCACATGGCCATCTTACTCTCTTTCTTTTTTCTTTTATAGTCTCATTCACTGTTCCCACTCTAGCTGTAAGATGAGGGCTTCTGACACATGACATGATATATGGGGGGAAAAAAAAGTCACCTACAGTTAATCTCTTACCTAAAACAAACATAAATGTTATGGGAAAAATTGCAAAGGAAAACAAAATTTTATTATACCCCATAACAACTGAAAAAAAGATTGTCTGAAAGGCTCTGTGCTGTCAACTCCTACCTTCCTGTGTTCATATTTTTGTAGCTTATTCCTTTGCATTCGTGTTAATTAAAAAGATTGCAAGTTTCTTTTTAAATAACTGTCTAAACAAAATGTCATATTATGCGTGTTTATACATACAGAAGCTAAAATGGCATATTTTGATCCCCTTTGAAATTTTATTCTCTGTCTTCTCACCACTCCATCATTCCCTCAATTTGGTATGATTTACAGAGGAAAACGAGGCTGCAATGGGCCAGATTCTTAAATCATTTCGAGCCACTTCGGAAGAGCTGAGGAGCTGCTGAATCTCCCCGTTTGAGGATTCCCTTGGCACGAGGGAGTTCCTAACTCATACAAAGCTGACAGAGCCAATTCCTATGCCATCTGTTCCTGCAGAACCCATTTAGAGGAACCTAGTGAGGGCAGAGCAGGGGTGCAATTGAGGTATTTCTGTATTTTCCCTCCTCCTTTCCAAGGAGGCATGTGCTGTCAAAGTGCAGCGTGAATCCCAGCAAATGAGCTCTGTGACTCTCCCTCTGAGCTGTACCCAGTGCAATTTGGCTGGGATAATCCAAGAAGCCATGTAGAGTAGATCAGCTCCAAAGACTCTTCTCTTTTAACCTGAATCACTTTCTGGAAGTCAAGAAACAATCAAAGAGTTAAATTGCAAAACTGATGGGGCAGTAACAATTGGGAAAGAGGGAAAGGGGACAAACTTCTGGACATGATTGAGCGTATCCACATCTTACCCCTGATCAGCAGAAGTCAGAAGAGCTTACCTAATGGCAGTCCTCAGTGCTATCACACCAGCTATGTGATACCTGGAAAGGGGTGCTTAGCTCTTGAATCAAAATTCACAGTGCTGAATAAGACACCTAAAGCTCTGTGTACACTGGATGTTTGCCTATGGATTTGTCCTGATGAGCATTGTGACCCTCCTGATGCTGTGATCCAAATGGCACATACTCTGGCAGGTTTCTCCACTCAAAGGCACCAACTATTAGCTGAGAGGCAGTAAGGGATGGCTTTTTAAACAACTTCTCAACTGCTGCTGCTTGTTACACTGTCACCTGACAGTAGCGTGCCCTTCTTCTCAGCAAGCCATCAGACAGGCTGGTGGGGTGCCCCCTTGCCTGGAGTGAAACAGGGACAAAGTCCACACGGTCAACTCATGTCAGCAATGAGGTGGTGACTGTGTGCTGAGGGGCAGCCTTGACATGCTGTTTCTTTGCATTTTTTTTACCGCCACCATTCAGATAAATTCTTCTGTCTCTCAACCCAAGCTTCTGAGCAACTGGCACATTTGGAGTGTAACAGCATTAGCACGCTGTGCATGGGACAAACTGGGGTGCCTTGCTGCATCCCAGAATGCGGCTTTGATGACCCAAGGCAGAGAAAGCAGAGCAAGTCTCCAGGGCTTCTCAGGCAATAGGAGGGGAGGCGAAGAAGTGAAATGTGTCAGAACCATACATGGATGCTGCTGTCACTGGGTAACTGGGGAGATGACTGCTGATCCTGGGAGGAGCAGCCGGTTCCCGAGTGCATACTCTGACCTCTCACTTGTGTCATCAGACATCCTGGCTTTCAAGGATGCAGGACACCAGTTAAATGGTATTATAATAACTCATTATAACCCAGGCAAAGGTCAGTCTAGCCACTGCTCTCACTCTGCTTGTGCTAACATCTGGCCCTCAACAGAGCTCGAATGTCTCCACACGTCCTGCCTCTCCACTGACCCAGCAGTTTAAAGATCCAGCATAGAGTGGCATTCTGGCTTTAGAGATCAGCAGTGAGTAAATTCCTGAGTTAGGTCACAAGCATAGGCTAAGGTATAGGCACCATGCACATAAGATAAAGCTTAAATTCCCTTGACATTGACGGGGGGAAACTAGCACTTAGAAAGTAACCATGTAAAGATATGTAAAGTGAGACCTCTGCCAGCTCCTCTGAGTACCCATACAGCTACAGCTCTGGACCTAAGCTCAAAAGCCTTACCTCCTGGAACAGAATGACATATATTCATTTGGCCTGGATCACAGATGGAGCAGACGTGTCAGTCTATACTCACACATATAAATATATCCTAAGCATGGGCACAGCAAGGTAAGTGTGCCACCAAAACCAATATGAAATCCCAGTGAGAGGAGTTTTGCCACCCGTCAGGACTGCAGCTGTGTGCCTTTGAATGTCAGCTTCTGAACTGGCCTGTCCTGTGTTTATCTACCTTAGATGCATATTTGGAAACTGGTGGCTCTTTTCTCCTTTGGGATGAGGCTCGTGGTGATACTGCTTTTAGCAAATAGCTAGTTGAATATGTGCACCAGAAATGGGACTCCAGCCCTATCTCAGCAGACTTACAATAATGTAGAGAATGTGATTTCAGCAGAAGGATATAAATGAGAGTGGGAATAGTGATGAAAGAGTGCTTCTGTTTTCTCTGTGCTAGCTGGGTCAGTATTCAGCAGAAAGCACAGCACACAGAGCCAGAGGCAGCAGAAAGGAGTGCCGTGAGTGGTGCAGGTAATGAGTATTCCCACTGAGAATGGGAAGCTCTGAACCCTGGGGTTGGGCCCATGCCTTTCTACATGCAACGCAAAAGCAGTGCCTCAGCTTTGCTCTATTTAGCTCTGCAACTCCCGACTCCTTGACTGCACTTGCTTCAGTGCAAAGTAGGATGTGGTCCTCTCCTCCACTTCTCTCTCAATGAGAATCTCCTTAAGGGACCTTCAAACCCATGCCTTAGCTTAAAAAGAATTGAAAACTTTAATTTTCCAAAGTGTTCCAGCTGCCAAGCAATTGCACAGAGGGTAGACAGCAGTTGTCACATTTGAAAGGAAGTGGCTGAAAATGCTGAAACCAAGAGCATATAAGACTAGGCTGACATGGTCTTTTGCAGATGGAGGTGAGCCTATTTTGTCCTTTTTCCAAGCCAGCTGGGGAACTGCTTTACTGTAAAGCTGATCCTGAGTAAAGAAAATTACATGGTTTAGCGTTCAAAAGCTTCCAGTTAGCACCATGTGGCCAGAAAACAAGCAGGAGAGCTCTCAATTGCTGTCAAAAGTCAGAGTAGTCCTATGTTATGGTCCTGTAGACCTTTGGGGCAAACCTTGTTGTTTCTGACAGGATATGAAGTGCCCAGCTTGTGGAGGGAAATAGGAATGGTTCAGCTATGTAACCCTGTAGCAGGGCCCGTTCGATATGTAAAACAAGCAGACAGTTGTTTTTTCTGCCTTATGTTGCAAAAAAACGCCAAGCCCAAACCAAACCAATCAGAAAGCAATAGCACTACTTTGTTTCAGACAACGACCAGGAAAATGACGCAGACGGCTGTGTCTTAGAGCAACAACTGATGCCTCTGATTCTTTATTTCTCTGGCAGGACCAAGAGCCTTGTTTTTCTGAACCACCTTGTCTTGGCCCAGGCTCTGTCCTTGCTTTCACTGTACCTTAGCACTCTCTGCTCCACAGTAAAACAGTCTCCAAATCCTCAGCCTGCAGGAAGACTACACTCCTTTTTACCTGAGCTGGCTGTGAGTGGGAGTGGTGGGACACATAGTAGGACTGTACTGGGCAGCTAAGGAAGTGTCCTCCAGCAATATATATGCCTTGGAGATGCCTAATCAAGCTTGACGGGATTTTTTGTGTAACCTTCAGTATGCACCTACATTCTGCCTAAGTTGTATTTTAGGCACATAAAAGACAGTTTAGGATCACATCCATGTTCATCTCATGATGCCTTGAAGAAGTTCTGCCTGCTTACCTGCAAAAAGGAGACTTTATACCTCCTCCTCCTCCTCCCTCAGTGGGGGAATCATGGAAGAGGGAAGTATCCTCTGTGTCTGAATAGCACAGCAGAACAAGAATCAGAGAAAGAGAAGGCAAACTGTGTGGACAAAATCTCAGCCCCACTGAAGTCTCTGGAAAAATTCCACTGAATTCAACAGCCTTCTATTCTATGGTTGCATGTCCTTGTGTCTGACCACAGACCCCTTTCAATGGCACAGTCTTAGTAAGTTATGTGACTACTACAAAGGGTAGAATGTGCCTTCGCCATTTTTATTATGGCACTACTCTGAGTAGAAACAGCAACTCTTTACATCAGAACTTGGGCATCAGGTAATACAGGAAGAGTATTGTATTATTAAGAAAGTGTTTCTCTTACAATGTAGACTGACTGGCATTGAATCTTTTCCCTCGCTGTTCTACCATGTTCTTCTCTGTTCTATTGCATTTTGGGCCATGCATATGATACATTCACTGAATATTCCCATATTCAGCCTCACTGACTTTTGTTTAGGTGCATGGCTAGGGATACTGGAGAAGGAGTGTGGTAGACTGTATTTATAATCACAGCTCTGATATTTATCCATTCAAAAGTAACACAATAGATTTTTGAGCAAAAATAATATTCACTACTTTGTCAAGAGAGACTATTTTTTTCTGCAGTCACATGCCAGCCATTGCTCGACAAAATTCCACACGTTACTTTTTCATGGGTTCAGAGGGCAGTTACCAAGTGTAATTTCCACCTGTAGGCACTGATTTAGTGTTCTTTTTATGATTCCTTTTCCAGATTTGTAGGAGAATTTAATTAGGCTTCTTATAGATTTCTTTGGCAATTTTTGAATATATGTATCTATCTCTTTCTTGATTACAATCCCCTTTAACTCACTGGATGTCCCAAATTATAAGCTTTGCATGGAATCAGTTGCCTTTGGCTATGTTTGGTATTATGATACCTTCTGTTCAGTTAACGGTGTGGAGATAGGCCATAAGCATTGGAAAAACCTCAAAGCTCTTTTCTGCTGTTTTGAAATTGAGAAAGCAGAAACATAATTGCTTTTGTCGGATCACAATCCTGAATAGCAAAAGACTTTTTAAACATCTGCCCTTCCTTTGATTGGCTTTACATCTTCTCTCTTTTTTGTCTACAGTTCATTATTCTGCATTTTATTCACTAATGAAAAATTCTATCCATGACAATATTTTCCTATGCTGTAAGATGACTGGGATTCAATGCATTTAATCTGATCTAGCCCTACAGAAAACCTTAATAGAATGTGACAATATATGTTAATTCTGTGAGGTTTGTATTTCCTTCTTGCTCGTGTAATATCTGATCTGTCCTGTCTACAATCTCAGCATGATCGCCTTCAACCCTGACTTTTAACAGAGCCAGAGTCTAACTCCCAGCACGTATTTGCAACACCTATTGAAGTCAAATAACACTGTGTAGCTATATGGAAAATAAATTTTGCTTCCTTTGTCACTGGGGCCCTGCTCCCATTCAGATCTGTGGCAAATTGGCACTGACTTAAATTCCACCAAAATCATGCATCAGAATTGTTACATTTTACATGGGATTCTCTCTGACAGGAGAATTCACATGTGTCTCTATGTGCTGATCTCCCACTCCCTCTTTATCAGTAATCGAATGACTTGATATGTCTCTCTCTTTTTTTTTTCCTTTTTAATACCACTGTCAAATACCTGTCATGATATTAGTATTCATTCCCAGGGAAATGTAGCAGCCAGAAATAATGCTGATCCCCAAGTGGACTGGAATAATCTATTCATTCTGCAGGGAATAGCTACCCCTATTCAATAATAATATTGAAATTAAGAAGTAACATTCTGTCTTTTAACATGGGAAGACAATACAAATAATTGAAAATTTCCTAATGAGTCTGTTATTAAAATAGTATCTAGAGGAAACCTGAGCACTCAGCCAACTGAAATGTGTCCTTTTCTTTTTTCCTGGTTTGAGCATAATGCCTGATATCAATACCACAAGTATTTTCAGTGCTACCTGGGAATAAGGGGGAATGAAGGCAGAAGGCTTTTGAAAAGTCACTTCTGATTTTGCTCATTTAAAAGCTACGCATTTCAAAAGAAATGAGGGCCAAATTTTCAAGTGCCAATAGTCCCCAGTTGGATCCAGATTTTCAGAAAGATTCCATTCTCATTTACACTTCTCAATAGAGCATTTTTCCACAAGTGCTCAGCAGCTAGCAATTCTTTCTGACCAGGAAGCCATTGAGAAAGCTGGCCTTTTTTTTATTATTTTTTTTATTCAGTGCCTAAAAGAGAACGGAGAGTTCTTTTGTGAATCAGATTCTTCAGACAAGTTATGCCTGATGAGCCCGGCTCTGAGGAAAGAAGTGAAGTACAACTTTCCTCTCTGAAACCTCCAGAGGTTGTGGGTACTAGAAAGACCCAGTCTACTGTTGGGGAGGTAGTTCTGAGAGAGCTAGCTTGGAGACTGGAAGCAATGGAGAAACACCCATAATTCCTCCTGGAGCTTTGCAGTATGTGAGGGAACACATATTTCCATGAATACCAGAATTATTCCGGAAGCCTGGTTTCCATTGGAGTTAGAGTTTCATGGCTGACTGACATTTTAAATGAATTATACCATTGCTGCAGTGTGAATTCTGCCCTTATCAGACAGTGGAGAATCCATAAGGGAGAGAAGCCTTGGCTGCAGAGTGGATTCCCTTATATCTAATAAGGTATAAGTTCTGACTGAAGCTTTCCTTCACATACAGCCAGTCTCTTTCCCAGGTGGATTCTCTCCGTGTCAAATGAGAACCGAGCGTGGGCCGCAGCCTTTCCATCAGTAGAAAAACTCTTCAGCTTTCTATATTCACAAAAACTTACCAACTTGATTATCTCTGAAACCTCTACCTTTCTGCCAGGTTCAGCTGTAATTGCCCAATGGGTACAAAAGCACAAAAGTTTTTAGGCACACACACACACTCACACACACTGCAATTATATGAGCTGCACTTCCTTGTGGAGCCAGGCTAAAAACACCCACTGATAGACTCTAAATGACTGAAGCCTGATGTGTCTCTGAGTGAGCTGGGAAGGCTGTAATAAAGGACTGAGTGGAAAGAGAAATACATTATTCCGTATCTCGTGTCCCATGTAGCAATCAGGCACGTTTCCCTCCGTTTCTAGACATAGGGTCTCCCTGTCAGACGTGACTGCTGCACAGCCCCTTTGGCACGGAGCATGCTGGGGGGGGCAATCAGGGGAGCTGGAAGTGTTCCTAGCTGGTCTGCCAGTGTGAAGGATTGGCAGTGTTTCTTGCAGTTTCCTTTCCCATGAACAGCTAGCAGCAATCAAATACAATCTAGCCCTTATTATTTGCTGTTAGTTTCTTTGATTGTGATTTGGAAATACGTTGCTAAGGAAAGCAAAAACCGTGGTTAACTGATTGATAGAAAATAAGAGTCATAGAAAACATCTGGAGAGCCAGATGAGTACCAGCCATTGTTTAGTTTAATACCCTTATAATATTTGCTGCAAACAGCCAAGCTGAAGGGTGGATTCTTCATTATTTTTATTATGTGCTTATTCCAAAATATTAGCAAAGGAGCTTTGACAGCAATGTTTGATCAGTGCCCTTTCACCCAGACATTACCCTGCCTTGTCTTCCTGAGGCTGTGTAGGGCTGAATTATCAGAACAAAATATCAAAATGTAAGAATGGTAATACTGGATCATACCAACATCCCTCTAGACCCTTGCCTCTGATGGTGACTAATAGCAGATGTTTAGGAAAAATTACAAAGCCAAAAAATGCAGTTATTGTTCTCCAATACACCCTCCTAGCTTCTTGTGATTAGCAGGTAAAGAACAAACTGAGCCAGAGGTGGTACCTTTGTAGTTAATATAAACAGATGGATTTATTTTTTTTCTGCTTAGATTCTCCCCCATCAGCATTTAAAGGTAGAAATAGATAGATTATGTTTTATCTAGGGGAAAATACTGAAGGAAATCCTGCAGCTGTAAACTTTTGGAGACACCCTTAGGAAATGAACTTCATCAAGCTGCAGGGGTATGTCTAAGCCTAAGTTAAGGGAAGAGAGACTCAGACTGATTTGAACTTTTCATGTTCACTCTTGAGCTTAACCATACAGTTTTTGGGCAGCAGAAAGCAGGGAGGTGGAACAGAGTGGGGGGCAGGGATGGAAGCAGACTGCAGCTGTCCAGAGCCTCCCTTCAGTCAGGAAGGAAGAGGGAAGAGAGAAGACCAGCACATCACCTGGCTGACCGTACAGCCCACCAGTTGCAGCCCTGGGAGTCAACACCCTGGTTGAAATGTGCTCTTCAAACACCTTTAAGCAGGATGGTCTCTGAGTACATAGAGACAGTTGACTCAAATGTGGTTAATGGCCAACTTACTTCAAGTCTTTCCAGATGTGTTCCCATGTTGATCAGAGTTATTCAACAACTCTACACCTTTGCCAGTGCATTGTGGACTTGTCAAGGAGCTCTCTGCAGGCCCAGACGGACATATAAATGTTAACATATTTCTGATTTTACAGATACCAAAAGTGAGACAGAGTTGAAATCACTTGTCTGAAGTTCAGAGTGAACTGGTAACTGGACCAAGTACAGAGACTACTCACTCCTAACTCTGTTTTCAACGGCTAGCCAGCATGTCCCTTCACCTAATTTGCTGTTAAATCTAGAGGTATAACCCAGAGATCCATATACCAAAAGGCCTGTTTACTCACAGAACCTTATTCAATATTTATAGTATGTGCGTATGGTGGTGATCATCTACAATATTACATTTTTTTGACTCTTTAAGTGGTATTTTAATTAACAGGAATTGTTGCATTAAAAAAAAAATGGGCTGCCATTTCCAGAAATACATTGTTTTTTTTCAGAATTCACGCATCAGTTTTAAATTCATTACAATACAAAGCTACTTATAGTGCCAATATATTTTTGCACTTCATTCAACCAAATTTCACTGTGAGTTTTGATCAACCATATCATCTCACATTGCACAGAAATATGGGCCTTTTAGGGGAGGGGAGGGGAGGGAAAAGGGGAAAAGGGGGAAAGGGGGAAAGCAGGGAAAAGGAAATTGTGGAAGGGAAGAAAGGAGGAAGACAGGGAAGAATGGCGAGGGGAAGCAAATCTTGGGTGTATTTTGTCTGCCCAAGTCAAGTGGTTATCTTACTTCTTCAGGTTCCCTTTACAATTACGTTTGTTGTTTTCTTACATATTTGGCATTGTTACAAAGTCAGTCATATTCTAAGCAGACTTTTTTATAGTCTAACATGACCAAAATATTAGCTTGTCAGAAGTGGCTGCTGAGCTTGCGTTGAGCCTATGGCTCAGAAACACTGACATCTGAAGAAATTCTGTGAGCAGAAGACATTCACGAGGGCATCCCCTGTAGCTTTTTTTAATTCTGTGTGGACTGTTCCTGCCCTTTCTCACATCGCATTAATATCTACACAAAACTGATGTGGTTCTAAAGCCAACCCCGCTGAATCACCTTCCAAAGCAGAACAGACACGGAATAGTCCCTGCTCTCTGCTATTCCATTAGACCTTGTCCACTACATGTGAAAGGGTTTTCCAACAAACCTACACCAATATAACACCAACAGAAGCATCTCAGTGGAACCTTTTTTATAAGCCAAATCATAAATCAGAAAAAAGACTTTTTTTGTTTTTCCCTGATATTGTTCTGTCTACCTCAGGAAATTGTTTTCATGCTTCTGACTGACACAGCAAGGATGGCAAAACTCTCTGCGTAGACAAGAAATCCTGAGGGGTGTGGAACAGAATATTCACTGCTGGTTGTGGTTGCAGCTCAGTTATCTCTCTGGGCTGGCTTCTTGCATGAGGGAGTTTGCTTTTAGAACTGCATTACTGGAGATTTGGGGTAGATGCCATTATATTTTTTAATGTTCACTTCTTAATATTGCTCATTTAAAGAGAGCACCGGGGTCTAGCGTTTACTGGAAATAAAAAGTAGGCCCGAAAAAAAGGAGTGCTTTAAAGAAGATCAACACATAGCCAAAAGACTGGCAATGTTTGACCATTGGAATGTATTTACTGCAAGAACATTCTTTTTGAAGGACAGACTCTGCCTGAGCAACTGTGGAAACAGCCTTCTGGAAGCAAATCTGGCAGAACTGATAAGCAGAGCTTTGAACTGAGAAATGAAGGGTACAGAGTCAAAGACTTGAATAATCTCCCCATGCCCATAGCACACCAGAGGAGAAAGCCCAGGTACATGAGGGTATGCCAAAGGATAAAGAAATTTATGTGATGAGAATGGCACAGAATAAGAAGAAAGAAAGTGAAAACTGTGAAGAGAACTGCTTCCAAGGCGGAAATACAGTGATTTACCTGGCACTCACTGTGTCAGGTGCGGGTCCTGACAAAACTGTGGTTATGGGGTGCAGAAACATGTACCAAAAAGGGGAAGAGCATAAACTAAGCTGGCAGGGCATTAGGCAGGACAGGTATACACTGGTAACAGAACAGAATAGCAATCACAGCTGGAACACTGGTCTCGAAGCACATGCATTATTCAGAAAGGCAGAGATAGAGGTGAAGGTGGTGGCAGAGAACTTCACATTAATGATACAAAATATTGCAAAGAAGGATGTGCAGAAGGGATAGCATGCAAAAAGCAGAATTTGTTCTAGTTAAAACCACTTTGTGGAAAGCTGGAAAAGGAGAGTACTTGAACAGTGTGATCGCCCTGATTTCTCTCTGGTTATGTTCATCAGTAATGGCAATAGAGAGACAAGTTCTACTAAGTTTGTATGATGCAGGGAAATTTTTACCTTCCCAAATATGAACAAAAGAACAAACATCACTAATAATGAAATAATCTAGATACTTATGGATGTAGTAGTCAGCAAACATCTTAATAAAATTCTCACAGAACCAGTAAAAAATGATGCTGATCAAGACTTGGTTTTGGTAACTGCTGACTGCAGCAAAATAAAAGGACTTTGGCTCAAGTGATCAGGGACTGACACTTCCTAATTAAATGGAACAGATAAACTGGTCTGTTAATAAGATTTTTTATTTCAAAAAGGCAAAGATTGGTAAACTTGTGGAATTGATTAGTAAAGTCAGATGGATTGTAGAGTCCTGGCATTAAAATATGAAAGAGGCCAGGAGCTTCTACAGGTCTGAGCAACTAAAAACCTAGGGAATCTACGTACCGGCCAAAAGAGAAAGCCTGGTTGTGTAACCACATCAAGAGACATACTAGTTCATTATCTTATGTCTTTTAAAAGAAAGACCAGTTCCTAAATGGGGAATGGACTTAAATGTGACAGGAAAGATCACATCAAAGTCTTCCTAACCTTTCTTGGACAAAATCATATCCTACACAGAGACAACAGTGTAATATTGTCTACTTGTGTTTCACTACAGTTTTTGGCTCAGCAGTGCAGATGATGTTATTTGCTAGCTGGAGTCTTTCTGCAGAAAAACTGTTTGTGTAATAATGATCTGGCTCATAGTTTACAGACATCACTGAAAAAAAGCCTTACAAGACTGGACAGAAGTAACTAGGAAGGTACATCAAACTAAGTGCTGGGACAGATCTTGTTTAATATTTTCATAAATGTTCATGATACTAGTACAGACGTCTAAATTTTGATGCAGCAATGAGAGGTGTTATTAATGCAATTAAAAGCATATCAGGGCTCTGAAAACCAGTAAAGATTAAACAAAAAAAGTAAATGCAAAGTTAGGACTAATAGTATAATTTCTCCTAGATGGTCCAAGCTTATAAGTGAGCAGAAATACCTGGTCATGCTATGCAAAATTATTCTTATGCTACAGTATGATGCAGATATCAAATCAGGTAACTAAAATTTAGTGAGACAGAGATTGGAAAGTGTTAATACTTTAGCACAAAACCTGATAAAACCTTGTATGCAGCTCTGGGCACCCATGGAAATCTCAATTTCAGCTATACAGAAGCAAGATTACACCAAGGTTGCATGTTTGATCCTCATACGGACAATTTCTGTTAGAGTTAGACTCAATGATCCTCGTGGGTCCCTTCCAACTCAGAATATTTTGTGAATGACATAACTTAGAATCATATGATCATCATAGAGTCATAGATTATCCTAAATTGGAAGGAACCCACAAGGATCATTGAAGTCCAACTCCTGGCCCTGCACAGTGCAGCCCCAAGAATCATACTATGTGCCTGAGAGTGTTGTCCAAATCTTTCTTGAACTCTGTCAGATTTGGTGCTGTGACCACTTCCCTTGGGAGCCTGTTCCAGTACCCAGTCACCATCTTAGTGAAAAACCTTTTCCTAATATCGAACTTGACCAAGAGTAAACAAGAAGAGGCCTGAATAACCTGGTTTGTTAAACTGGGAAAATTAAAAAAAAAAAAAAAATGGTGGAGATCTGAGAAGATGCAAGCCAGCCACAAGAAATCAGCAAAAGCAGAAAACATTTCCTAGCTGTTGCAGTCACCAGTCTTGCTGTGGTAGAAAGTGAGCAGAAAGAGTCTAACGGCATTTAAGATTGAACCTGACACATTGTTGAAAGCAAATCCATGTGTTTGTGATAAGAGGAGTTCCTGCTAGTCTGAGAAGTCTCTTTTAGTTTGATGGGCCTAACTGTGGCTGAATATCTGAGGGAGAGGCTAAAAGCAGAGATTTGTGTGTGAAAGAAGACTGCAGGTCTCCAGCCTTTGTTAAATCTTTTCTCAGCTTCTCAATTCAAAACTATTGCTAGTTTGCAAAACATGAGATGAAACAGAAAGACACAAATCTTGAAAAAACTTTTCATTTCAAGTTGGAGCAATATTCTGAAGCCTGAGTCATGTAAAAGGAAGAACGTGGGTTTCCATGGAAAATTTAAAACATTTTTCTCAGACTTGTCTGACTACTCAGCTGAACTTTACCATCTGAAATATTCAAACTCTGTATGTCCTAAACAGACATAAAGCCCCATTCACTATCTACCTGCTAGTCAAACACCATCAAAAGTGAAAGCAAAGTGGCCTAGGATATTTGTCTATTCCCATCTCATGTGTATGTGGTGTTGCTCTTTGCCAGTTTGAAGGTAAATCTACTAGCAGAGCTAAAGACCTCTTACAAGAGGCCACAGAATATTACCCATTGGCTTCACTGGGATCATAAATAAGAGTTCTTGTAGCTGAGCAGGTGGATATTTTCATCTCTGTCCACAGGGTCCATCTGCTTCTTCTGCTTCTCCAGTGAGGTCCTTGGAGTGAAATTTTCCATAAAAGTGGCAGCCCCACTGCTCTTTCCCCCCAGATATGTTATTCTGAAGGAAATGGTGCTTGGTTATTCTTCCGCTTCTGCCACTGCTAATTAGCTGTTCCCTGTGTCATTTTTTACTCCTGAGACTCACCTGTTTGGTCTCCATCTTGTACCATGACTCTGGCAACTTGCTGGTTTCCATCCCAGTGCTGCAGGCTGACTCAGCCTAAGCTAACCTGAAGCTAAGTGTGACTCATCCCACCACCACTTGGCTCCAGCTTTGGGGTACATATGTCTCTTTCACAACTGCCCAGCCCAGCAGCTCCCTTGCCTTCGTACCTCCCAGGTCATGGGGTCTCACTAACTGGAAAGTGAGAGAAAAAATTTGAGGTTTTTATGGTGTAGATCTAACTCTCTACAAGCAGTGTATGCCAGCCATGGGTAAAGGAGTGTATTTCAACACAGTGCAACCACATTTAGAGGGTATTCCTATATTGATTTTTGCCTGGTTTTGGTTTGAGTTTTAGAGGTCCTTGTTTTGTTTAATGCCTGTCTTCTAGACTCATGCGGTTATGCAGAAAATATTTGAAAAAAAGGGAAGATTCAATTCATCCTGTCATGAAAAAACTATAAGACCTCATGCTTCAGAGAAGCACTCCAGTCTGGATAGCCAATAAAGGGGTGCAAAAATAAAAATGCATTTCAGTTGGCATCACTATAAATTGATCAAATGAGCTGTAGGCCCGGGTCAGTTTTCCTGAACCTGTCTGAGAGATATATGTTTATTATGGGCAAAACACATTCACACTCAGAAATAACAGCTCCTCTTGACTAGTCCTGAGCCCTGAGCCACTGCTGAACACAGCATGTTCTTGTCTGCAATGCCTACAGAGAGGTAGGACAGGACCCACCTACCCTAACTTCAGCCATCCGGTCAGGTATGCTATAACTAAGCTAACTGCCTGTCTGCCTGCTAAAATCGACTGAGCAATGCAGGCAACTTCAAAAGGTGACTCATCCCTCCCTTTAATAGGTGCCTAAGTTGCCTGGCATGAATAGCTCTCCATCATTCTCCACTGAATAGAGAAGGAGCCCAGATTTGGCCTACGCATTAACCAGTATATGGTTAAAGTTAGTGAAGATAAATCCCATCTGCAGTTAGTGCTGGATCTGATAACTCAACAGCTAAAACCCCATTTGAAATGCAGGCATCGCTTTTAGAAATAGGTATCATAAACTTATTGGTATCAGATGTTGTCCATAAATGGGCAGTTCAAAAGGGGGGCTGGGGGCATGGGGAGGGATAGTAACCCCTTGATTGTGAAATAACATGATTACTAAATAAATATGATTCTTCAGCAGGCTGTTTTTAATGTCAGGGTTGTGTTTCTAAAGAAGGAAAACATGTTGTATCACTGATCCTTATCACAGTGTCCATGCTGTCTGCTATCAAGAGAAGGCAAGCTCTAAGCTCTAAACACAAGATCTCTCAGATTTTTATTCATACCTGCAGAAATAAAACCAGAAGGTTATTCTTTTTAAAAATCAAAATAGTCTCTGTGCAGTGTTTCTGATTCAAACCATATTGCTAGCAAGGTGGAACCTTGAAAACATTAAGATTTTTCTATGGTAAAAGTTAAAGATTAGAGGGCCCTGAGGAAACAGAACACGTGGGCCCAAAGTTTGAAACCCAAATATTAAGGATAGTCAGCCAAGTCAAAACACTGGCATCTACATTAAGGGATTGCGAATTACAGAGGGACTGAGCACCCGCAGAGTCTACTTATTCCCTGGCACTTCTGAAAACTACTCCAGTTTTAATTAAATACCTTTATTTGGATAAACGCTCCAATTTTGTACAAAGGAATACATATGCTACTTGCTTTACTAGAAGAACCCCGAAAGGGTTTGGCCCCTTATCTTTCTACACTGAAATGGGAAGAACATGGAGAGATGCCTTTGATGTTGACAAAGTTTTTTCAGATAGATCAGAACTAACCCCCCAGAAAACAAAACAAAACAAAAACAAGCAGCAAACAAACAAACAAACAGAAAAACCACCAAATAGGCCTCTCACATAATTCACCAATGGCTCATCGAAAGAATTTTGGAGAAACAGAAACCTTCCACCACAACTTCAGCAAGTTTGGAATTAAAAGCTTTTGATAGGCTCACCCACATAAGTTGCACAGTGAAAGGTACCTTTGACACGCCATAGCTGATCCTGCCTGTGGCTCTCCTGGGGCTGACCTGAGAAATGCATTGCCTTGAATTAGCTCAAGGAACTATTCTCATATTTCAAGTTTGAGAAAACTCACAACACTGAAGTAATTTCAAAACCAAAGCTTAATTCCTTTGAATGATAAAGAAAACCCCAAGGTACTCTAGATTATATAGTAAGAGAAAATAGGTGTCATATTTTAGGCTGAATTACAATCTTTATGTCCCATCCCAATAGAAACAAATTAATACCTGCTACTGTAGAGCTCAAAGTAAGTCTCCCTCACCAATGTCAGGAGGATCTTTCCTAAACTGGAAGTCGTGACAGCAAAATGTGCCATCTGCCGTCCTTCTGGATTTGCGCTCCCTGTGGGGTGAACAAGCACGAGGAATCTTCCATCTGAAAGAGACTGGGCAGCTGTCTTTCCACTACTCTTCATGTAAAAGCAGAGGAAAAGTTTTTCCTTTCTTAGTTTAAAAAATTCTCTCAGCTAAGACCAGTAATTTCTATTTCCCAATGTAAGCACAAGCCTGGGCTTCTCTGCTGTTCCTCTCCTTTGCTGGACAGTATGGCTTTGGATAAGGAGCAAAGGATTTGTCTGTATGCACCTTCTCAATTCACAGTATTGCCAAACACAACATCAAGGATGCCAATCTTAGGGAAAGGCACTTGAAAGTTAAGTACTGAGACAACTAAGTTTTAAGACATGTAAACCCTTCACTGGATCTATTCATAAACCTCTCTAGCCTAA
The DNA here is from genome assembly GCF_003984885.1 of Neopelma chrysocephalum. Lineage (NCBI taxonomy): Eukaryota > Metazoa > Chordata > Aves > Passeriformes > Pipridae > Neopelma > Neopelma chrysocephalum. Next base: position 37,794,312 of record NW_020897694.1, on the reverse strand, counting down.
CTCTTCATAGATGGCTAATGAACTGGACTGTCTCATTTTTCATGCCTACTCTGAGATATCCTAGCCTGACTATCAGAGGTTTTCTACTGCCCATAAACCCAAAAATGCATTTTCCTTTCAGCGTAGACAGAAATTACCCTTCCTCTCAATCATTGAATAAGAGGAGCATTTCTAGACTCAAAAAGGAAAGTCTGTTCCTCTCTGTGGATATGCACATCAACATTTCTATTCTGTAAAACCAGTTCAGTGATGGTATTCTGTTTAATTTTTGTAATGTGAATGGATGTCAGTGGCACTCAGATACTTAATCTGCCAAAATCCCTTGGGCAAATGTAACCTGGCCATCTAAGTCACACAGGATTTGCCACATGCAGAAGTGACATCCAAGGGCAATGGACAATCTGGGCTGAAAAATACATCCAGTTTGAGTGGCCTATGAAAATACAATTGTTTCTAGCCGAAGGCTACACTACCATTTTATGACTTCAAGTATGGACAGAAAGATTTCTGTGCTTCTTTGGGACTCCCTGTCAACATGCATGTACAGAAGACCTAAGTAAATACAGTAAAAAGGTATGTGTATTTGAAGACTTAGCTTGTATTCTGTACCTGTAACAGAAATACAGAAGCAGAATAAAGAAAAATTTCAAACCTAAAGAAAAATTTCTATCGTGTTCAGCAGAAGTACCTGTATTCTCTAATTCTAACTTGAGCCCTTAGAGGTGGCAAGAGCTGCAGCAAGGCAGGCACCTGTAGAGATTAGCTGTGATCTTATATGAGCCCAAATGTCGAGGAGAGTCTCTGTTTCTTTTGGTTGCTCATGCCATGGGCCTGGGGTGAGCAGGCTCCTATCTGGGCAACTAATGCGGTGCTTAAACAGAACTGGGATGATCAAGTGAGAAGCCTCCCATCTGGATATGGACAGAGGCATGGCTGAAGAGCTCTGTCAAAAGGGCAGCATCATAATTTAACCGTAAAATTTAATATGTGCTCAAAAATTTTGGAAACGGAAAGCTTTCTGGGATACTAAAGAAGCAGCAGAAATTTGGGGCCTGTAAGATGCAGCAGCTGTCTGGGGCCCTCTCTGACTTCCCAGAAAAGGGAAAGAGTTAAATGTGCTGGGTTGAGAGGGCCTCCTCCTTTCCATCCCCAACTCTGTCAGGCTCTGATGGGATTTATTCATTCCTCCTCCCTACCCTGCTCCCCTCCCAAAAAAACCAGTTACTCTACCAGTTCTTCTCAGCTACAACGACATAATAAATAAAAATAACACCGCAGAAGTTGGGGGAAGCTCCTGAAGGATAATGCCCTGGTCGGGTTACAAAGCACCTTTCGGGCAGGTTTTATGCACAGGATCAGCGCCCTTCCTCATGCCAGGGGCACCTCCCAAGAGCGATCCCGCCCCGGCTCCTCTTTCCTCTGCCCTGGGCGGCGCGGCGCGGCCCGGCCTCCGCCTCCCGTTAGATGGCGCTACAGACTTTACAACTACGTGTGTGGAGGGGAGGAAAAAAGAATAGTAATTTAAAAAAAACACTCTTATTGTCCGAAACGGGGGGAGCCGGCCCCGCGGAGGGATGCCCCTTTCCCGTAGGGAGCGCCCGGAGTCGCCCGCACCCTCAAGGCGGCTGTCGGGGCTCGGCCCCTGGGGGCCCCCAGGGCAAAACAAGGGGCAAGTGGGCGAGCGAGGGCCCGGCGTAGCCGTCCCTCTTACCGGGAGAAGATCCTGCAAGGGCCGGGGAGAGGGGGCTGGCCGGTTTCCGCCCGGGGAGCAGGGCGAAATCCACGGGCAGTCTCTCGTCTCTCCCCCGCGTTATTTCTCCTTTCCAAAAAGCCGCTCATGGAATCTCCACAGCCTGCCTGGGCTCTGCTGGGTGGGTGTTTAATCAGTCCCTCTCCTTCCCCCCAGACACTTTTTATTCTTGTTTGGAGTCCCGCGTTTCCCCCCTTTGCAGAACCCCGCAAGTTTTCGGGCAACCGATCTGTGGCTGCCGCGGGGTCCGCCGGAGCGGGGCTGCTCCAAGTGCGCGGCTCGGCCCCTCGCACACAGAGGACAGGAGGGATTAGGACGGTGTGTGAAGCCGCTGGTCCGCAACTCACTAAGCCCATGACCGACCCGCCAAAACTTCTTCCCCCGGTCCCCAGCCGAAAGGCGGCCGGGTGCCCTCAGCCCTGTCGCTGAGCATGTAAAGAGACCACTTTGAGAAGGGGTTAGGGCTGTCCCGGCGCAAAGGCCGCACCCCACTCCCGTGCCTGCCGTCAGGCCATGAACTTTCCAGTGGGGTAAGTTCTCCTTTAAGAAAGCGAACTGTTCCTTATGCATATTTAAGACTTTGTCTGCAGCGCCCAGCTGACGCGGGACTGGAGGCTCACAGTCAGGACCCGAGCTCTCGGGGACTAAATCATCCTAGTTTAAACGCACCCTCTGCCAGGGCTCCAGTTGGGAGCTCCTTGCCATTGCTCTAAACACATGTAAGTCAGAACGGGGGGGAGGGGGTTGGGGGGCTGGGAGAAGGAGGAGGGAGGCTGAGTCTAGTTAGGGAGATCTGTAAGGTATTTTGGTCATTCCAATCACCAACGTCCGCTCCCAAAACCAAACAAACAAAAAATAAACAATTAAGCAAGAAATCTTATCCTTGGACTTATTAAATACTTTTTTATTATTATTATTTGTCGTCCAGCCTAGGGGGTCCTGCCCCCCGCTCAGCACGCCTGTAACCCTAAGGTAGCCGAGCGGTGGGGGTTCGAGGCTCCCTCCCTCCTTTTGCCCTTCACGAGAGCGCTTTTCTGGGAGCACAAGTGTGTGTGTGAGGAGCGCAGAGGAGCACCGAGAGGGTAAGTGAATCCCTTGCTTCAGCCTGGGTGGGCAGGAGGAGACCTCTCACGTCACCCGAGGATCAGAGGGCTCCTCCGTCGCGCCGAAGGTGGGATCCCGAGCAGCCTCTTCAGCCTGCAGCGAGCTGGGGGAGCCTCTCGGGGATGCGACCGCCTTGGAAAAGCCCCCTCCATGGCTAGGCACCCTGCCACCTCCGCACGTGTGTACTTCTGTAAGTGTGTGCGAAACGACAAAGTGTATGTGAAGGTCAGGCGGGCGAGCTCAAGTGGGAAGGAGCAACTTTCAGTGCTGTGCTCTTAGCGGTTTCCTGCCTTTTAAAGTGAACTTGTTCGAGTGTGCTATTCAAAATGTGGTTCAGTAGTTATGCCTTCAAATTAAGTTGCTTCTCGGTCCTCATCGAGAAAAGCAGACATGTGTCCTCAATTGTATAGTATATATATATAAAAAAAATCTACTAGGTACTTTATGGTTCCATCTGGAGAAATTAAAAGCCCAGAGCTGTAATGTTTATTCTTACATAGTTTACAAAAAACGGGGGAAATGTGTGAGACACATGTCTCCAAATATAACCAAAGTGCTTTCCCTTCTGGTTAAAAAGTTGCATGTGAATGTTTTCATTTTAGCACTCCCTGCCACCTGTACTTCTCAGGGAAACTTTTCTTGGCGTTAGTGGTGAAGCACCAATAGTACTTATTAATGAATTAATTATTATTATGGCTGCTGAATTGACTTAAAGTGCTTTGAAGGTCAAACTAATCCATGTTATTGAGTTACAATTAATTGTGTTTCAGCTGTTGTTTTAAACACAGTTTCAAAGAGAGAGGCGAGGAGGCTGTGTATGGGGTGTAGGGCAGGGGCGTGATCCGGAGACCCTTCCCAGCCCATGGCACCGAGCCCATCGCTCAGAAGTTTCCTTTTGGCTTACGAAACAGGCGGAACCTTGTCCTGCCTCGAGTGACACAAAAGTACGAGAGGAAACTTGGGTGACAAACACCTCCTTCTCCCACCGAAAGCTGCAAAGGTTAAGGGAGTCCCGGGCTTAGGAGCGCAGCCCCGGAGGGAAGTTTCCTCTTCGGAGTTAGCATTGCGGGGAGGGCACCGGCTTTGCTGTGCCATCTTTGCTTGGCCGCTTTGCTCAGGGCTTTTGTGTTGCCGACGGAGACGAGGAGGCAGCGGTGGGCAGCGAGGCTGAAGGGCTCCACAGAGCCCTCTCGCGGGGGGGGGCGGCTGCAGCCCGTGCCCAGGAAGGTATGGGGGGAGAGAAGAAAAAAGCCCCCTGACGGGACAAGAGGCAGCTGGGCCGGGCTCTATGCGTCCCAGGGAGGCCAGAGGGGCGGCCGCAGGGCTGAGGGCAGGAAAAACCAGGACGGGCAGGCAGGCAGCCGAGAGAGATGCCAAAGGGGATGGTCATCCCCTGCCCTACCACTCGCCGGCTGCCCCGCCGCCGGTGAGACCTAGGTGGTAGGAGTGCCGGGCTCAGCGGGGCGGCGGCTGGGAAAGCTGGGGAAGAGTAAGGCCAGGGAGAGGAGTTGAGAGAGTAGGGCAAAGTCTGGGAAAGACCCCGCGGGCGATGTGCAAGGGGGAGGCCCCAGGGCCGCCGTTTGGCCAGCTTGTCGCAGGGGTGCCCCTGTTTGCCCAGTGCGGCGGCTGCAGGGGAGTATCCCCTCCACGAGGAGTGGAATGCGAAAGTGGGGTGGGACTGGCTCAGGTGGACCAGGCAAAGACGGGGGTCGACCCGTCGGAGCTGGGGTACGCGCACCGACTGCTCACACGCTCAGTGGGAGCTGGTAGCAGGGAGGCGCTGGAGCCCAGCTGCCCCTCTCTTGCCAGGGAAACGATCTTTTCCACAACGATAACGACTCTCTTTCACAAAGTTAGGGGCAGGAGAGAGGGAGAGCCAGCGGTTCTTCCCAGGCTGGGAGCCGCACTCGCACCTTGCCTGTCCCTCGGTCTCCGGCGGCCCCGCGGGGACGAGCCTGTCCCGGGGGGCACTAGACGTCACCAAGGATTTCTTGTCCTCAGAAACTTACACTTCACAAATGTAAAGCTCTCCCCCGATCCAGGCTTCAATGTGTATTTTGTTTTGTTTCTTTGTTTGTTTTTAATGCCAGTCCGCAGAATGGCAATTGGAAAACCTCTATGCCCACCCTTTCTCTCTGAAATCGGGTTGCTGGAATTTTTTTGCTGTTTGATTTTTTTTCCCTTTCTTTTCCCACCCCAGCTCCTTTTCAAAGATGCCCTTCCTTTCTCTCTCTTTTTTTTTCTCCCTTCATCCCATCCTAAAAACTCAGCTTTTGCTTAAGACAAAAGGACAAGGAAAAAAAACAAACAACCCAACCCCTATACATGCAAACAGACCTTTCTTGGAGAGAAGTAAAACAAACAAAAAACTTCTACCTGCAACAGAAGAGAGGGTACAAAATTTCACACACACACACACGCACACACCGGTCTCGTATCGAATACAGCTGTAATTAATTGAAAATTGAAGTAAGAGATGTGTTTTCCACGTGGGAACATAGTAACTAAGGTGCAGTGGGCAGTCCGGTAGGTAGGACACGTCGTTCCTGCTCATCACGCGTGGAATCGTTTCCTCCAGCTGGGATGGGTGCTTGTGCAGATCTCGTAGAGGTGCAGGAGACAAATCCTCGGCTCTCGTATATCACAAAAGCACGATGCGTTGGATGAAACATAGGTATTAACCAACTTTCTCCCTCTCCCTCCCTAGTTTTATTTGTTTCTCTTGGTTGCGGGACCTAGATGGTCAAAAACAAACAAAAGCACTTGCGTTTGTGTCGGCACTTTGTCGTCGGGGCAGCACACGCGCGTCAGATTATTGCCAGGGATTTATTTGCATGCAGCTGCAAACCCACAAGCCGGCTGCTGACCGCTGCGCATAAAGGGCTGCCGGGGCCGGCCCCTGCCCGGCCGCCGCGGCTCCCGGCGGGAGCACGGCCCGGGGGCCGGGGTGAGGGGAGTATTTGGGAGTGGGTTTGCTCCCAACACGGCCTGGGGGGTGGTCACAGAGCCGGCAGCAGCAGGGTCCCCAGAGCAGCCAGAGGCTGCAGGTGCGGGGGATGGGGGGGAGTCGGGGGCAGCCCCGGCCTGCAGCCCCCCTCCCCTCCACCCCAAAGGCAGCCGCAGCTCCCGCTGGCCTTGATCACAAACACATCCGGGAAAAGCTTTCCCTAATGCATATGTCCCGGGAAAAAAAGAATCGGTGGCGGATCCTCGGGATTTCCCAGAGCTATTTTCAGTGCTTTGAAAATTGCAGTATTGTCGATGTTCTTTCCCCACCCCCTTCTCCCCTCTCTTCGGCCCAGTAACGTTTGGCAGCCTTTGACGAGGGAGCTCTTAACCTTTGAAGCAAAGGCTTTAGGTTCAAACTACCTCCTTCACTACCCCTGTCAGCCTCCCCTCTCCCCACATACAGGCACATCGCGAGGATGGATTTGGCGGCATCTGGGATCTGTCTCCTCAGGCCTCCCTCTACCTCGGGCTATGCTACTAGGTCTGCTTCATCTTCTCCCGGAGACACAGGCGAAGGCGCAGGGTTCCCAGGGCTTGAACTTGCTCCCCTCCGAGTGCAGCGGGAGCAAAAGCTGCCCCCGAAGCAGGAAAGGATGGGGTCAAACCAACCCCTGCATACTTGAGGGGGGGGGGGTATCTCTTCGTCCCTCTGCTCCGACGGCCAGCATAGGACTGTAGGAGAAAGGGCAAGATGAAACTCGGTTTGGGGAACTTAATTATTTTGGCAGAGGAAAGGGATGTTCCCGCTCCAGGCAGGCTTCTTCGTCTGCGCGTGAGCAAGGGGGCTGCTCCGGGCTTTTCTGCCAAACAGGGGGCTACAGAGCAGGAGCTGCCAGGCAGGGAGGGCAAGGCCGGGAGGGCCCCTCCGCGGGGAAAACCGTTCCGGTAGGGTGAAGCTGGAAGGACAATGAAGACACACAGACACACACATACGGACACGTTCGCCCTCCGCCTCCCTCGCATTCGCGCGGCGGTGCGTGGGGATGTCGCGCTGCCCCTTGGCCACGCCGCGCCATCGGGAGGGGGTGAAACCCTCCCACCCGCTGACAGGCCGGGGGGGGCGGGCAGGGCTGGGGCGGTCGGTGGGCAGCCCACCCCGCCGGGCCGCCCTGTCTAACGCGGAGTACCCCGGGTGCGGCCCGGTCTCTGGAGGGACACGGCTGGGCTGCGCAGGCACAGGAGCGCTCATCCCCCTCACTCCCCTGCAAAGCACAGAGGGGGTGTCTCCAATCTCATTCCCACTAGAAACTAGGCAATAGAAGTCTGGGGGTGCTTGCGCAAACTGGGATACGCCTCTGGGCTACAGCGGGCAGCGCTTGTGGGGAGCGGGTCAGTAACACGAGTGGCCAGGAAAAGCGCGGGGAAAAGCAGAAGGGGATGAAACCATTCGCAGGCTCCTTCCTTGCGGATAGGGGGTGTGTTGTCATCTTTGTTTTGGTTCTGTTGTTTTGTTTTCCAGGAGATTGGGACAATAGCTGGAGCGGATTATGCATTCCCGTAGGCAATACTTCCCTATATGAGCTTCAGGATGCAGTTGGAAGCTCGGGAACAAAGCGGGCATCGAATGTCAAGGTAACTGGTCCCCTTCCTTTGTTTATGCTATTGTTAATGACGGGGCTCACTCAGCCCTGGCCTCAGCCGTGCTGTATGGCATTAATACGGACTTGAGAGAATAGGCAGGGCAATTAAAAAACAAACCCCAAACCCAGAACAGCAGCAGCATCCAGCCAAAGACCAGTTCTTCAGGTAAAACACGCCTCTTCTGAGCTGCTAACAATGATATTGTCATCTCGCCTAGTATTCACAGAAATACACATACCGTTTGAAAGATTAAAAGTATCTGTATCCATCATTAACACCAAGGGGAGACACCCTAACCCTGTTCTTCAGTCCCAAATCAAAAGGGAAAGGGCATTACCTTCAAATACCCAATATTACAGCATGAGAGGATTCTCATCATGTTAAAAAAAATAAAATTAAAAAAATCTAACAAAATTATTCTTTTAATCATGATTATCTAAAATAGCAGAAACCTTAGTGTTTATTGACTCATTTTTCTTCTTCTCGAGGTAGTGGATGGTATTTAAAGTTCAACATTTCACACATCTCCTTGTTTAGTTTAATTTCCTCTACAATCTAGCAATTTCAGCAAACTGAGTTAAAAATTTTGGTACACATCTGAGTATGGATCTGCATAAAATAGAGAGGGCAGTAGAACTGGGGAGAAGATGTTTTGTTTTTTTAGGAAGAGAAAGGAGTGTAGGTTTGCATGTTTGTGAGGATGCATATGTGTGCGAGAGAGAAACAAATCTAGAGATTTGCACCTTACATGTGGTCTGTAGCTTTAGTGTGGATGCTGGAATAAATATCTATTACAGTTCTCTGAGAAATGTCCCACTTGGGCAGACAGACCTCTGTTTTGAATGAGAGCTCCAGGAGACGAAAGAAATGTATGTTACTCCAGAACAATTCTTTACCAACTCATTCTTTTTTTTTGGAAAGATAAATTTCAGCTCTGCTAGTCTGGGCCCATTTCCTGTCAGGGAAGGGATATAATAATGATCAATGCCCAGCACTTCTCATATCTTTTGTACTTAGTAAATATTTGCAATGTCTTGAACGTGGAGGAGAGGTGAAGAGATGAGCCCAAACTCAGCTTCAGAAGATCCTCACTGCACTCACACAGAGGCGGGAAAAATCCAAACAAGCAAACCAACCTTTCAGAAGACCCTCTAGTCTACAGCTCCCTTACAGCTATGCACTTTTTGTATTTTATCTGCCTGCTTAGTGAAATGGTCTAAAAACATCAGGCTACCTGTTTTTTTGTGACCAGCTCAGGGTGTACATTAGTACTCCAGTTGAAAGTGGAGCCTGGAGTTGTTGAGCAAACAGTTCCTGCTTGACTGTAGCGTGAACTGAATGCTGTATAGTCAGCTATATGGAGCGGTGACAGGGAAGTAGCACCAAGCATTTCCGAAACTAATAACAAAAGGTTAATATATATAAAATGTTTATACAGCTCATGTTCCCTCAAGTTGTTTAAATTTCAGTTCGATGCACATAAATATAGTAGCCATACCAGGTTCCCCATTAGCCAATCCCTGCTTTTTAAAATCAATTCATTTCAATTTGAAAGAATGGCCCCATATGCAAGACAGTCAACAATCCTTTGACTTTCTCCACTCAGTGTGGACCTCTGGAAGAAATAGCATCTATCTTTGTCATTTCACATGCCATTGCAGTGCCTTGACATTGTTTTTTAAGAGCAGGCCTACTACCAGTGAGGGTAACAGTCCCCAGCTGGTTCCCTTTTTCTAATCCATTTCCCCCTTTTTCCTTTTGAGAAGAAATAGTTCTGCTGAGCCCCCAGGTCTGGACTTTGGGGAACATGGCGCAGTGGTCTGATATAAAAGCACTGTCTCTGTGGGTAGAAACTCTCCTGTGTACCATGAGCCTTGCAAGAAAGGCAGCTAGGGGACATTTCGAGTAACCATGCATCTGGCATCAAGCGACAACAATCCACTTCACACTACTGCAGAGGAGTTTGTTCCCAAACCAAATGCTTTATGGTGCTCAGTGCTGGTGTCAAATTGGTTTGAACTGTCCCAAGTCTAAAATAAAGATCTCCATTGTGGTATACCAGTGAGCTTTTCTTGTTAAACCTTCCCTGCTTGTCTTGAAGGTATAGGGCCGATGTAATACCGTCTTTTCCCCCCACGGATGGGCGCAATAGGAAAAGTTCAGAAAAGTTCTGTTTATCTTTTTTCCCCTTGTAGTTGAAGAAATGCAAGCTATCAGAAACAAGCCTAAGTTTGAAGGTACAGTTTTCAACATGTGAGTTGGAAACATATGCACTGGCACTATTCAACTGATCTGTAAGGGCTGTGCTTGAATTTTGGCTTTTAATCTCAACTCTGCTAAAGACAGATGCAAAATGGAATGGAATCTGATTATTTATGCTGTAGCCTTGTGATACACATCTTATAACCGTTGGAGAGAGAAGCAAAACACTTTGCTAAAGCTTTGGGTGAGCCTGAGTTTCAAGAGGACTCTAGTCTTCACAGGTTCTTACTTCACTGTCTTTCTTCCCTTAGAATTTGTTATATGGGATTTTTTTTCTGCTGTTCTACATTTTAAAGTGAGTAGAGACTAAATCCTGCTGAGAGAGTGAGCTCTCTCCACCACAAACTCACGTTTGGAAAATGCCTTCCCCTTTTGACTGCTCCCCTTCAAATTATCCTCCCCCTTTCAGGGCAGAAAAGAAAACTTTAAAAGAGAAAGAGAGAAGTGGGAGTGGGGAGGACGGGGAAACCCCTGATTCCTCAGTGATCTGTACAGCTCGGACAGACCTACAAGTTCCCCTTTGCCTCTTGCAGACAAGTCCCGTCGGAGAAAAAACCCCCATGCCTGAACTTTTAACGTGGCTTGGGGTTTATACAATTCTGGCTCCATTTCAGAAATCTCGAAAGGGGAAAAAAAAACCCCAACACCAAAAACAACAAAAGAAACAAAAAGGGAAAAGAAAGTTTGGATTTAACTCTTTGTTGCCAAAAACCCCACCACAACCAAACCCCCAGCCATTAGCAAAAGGGAGCAGCGTCACTGGCAGTCGGCACCTGTCCTGAGGCGGCCCTCCCCGCCACACAACGCCGATAGCCAACAGGGAGAGGCAGCCTCAGCCCTGACTGCCAAGCACCTTGGGTGCAGCCGAGCCCCGGAGCTCCCCCCGCTGCCCCGCGGAGGGGGCAGCACTCCCTCTGAACATTGTGGGGGAAGGCAGCCCTGCCTGGGATCTGCGGGGCTGGCAGGGAAGTTTTTGGTACTGCTAAAGGCATATATACACACACACACACACATCTATCTATATCATACACACACATCTTTATATATAGATTTATATGTAGGTGTCTAGTCTATGTTTAAATTATTCTATCTATACACACGGTCCTCCCCTTATGAGGTCATTCTCCCATATATACGAGACTGGGTGCATGGTGCCAGAATCTAACTCCAAGATCTTATCTCTGGCGATCTGAAAGCAATCTAAAGTAAATGTTAGCAGAAGGGGAAATAAATTTTGGAGAGAAACATTCAACAAGGTGTCTCTGAAGCCTTTTCCCCCGCCCTCCCCAGCCGATGCACCCACGCTCTTTATGCCAAAGAGAGCCATTTCGGAGCAAGAGACTCCTGCTTCAGAGCAAGGACAGGCTGCACCCCGCATCGTGGATCTCTGCCTGGCTGGGGCTGCACCTTGACAATTTTAATCCCCTCTTCCCTTTCCCGAGCGATGCTCTCCTCTCTAATGCACTAATCGGCTGCAGCTTATTTATTTTTATTTTTTCCCCTGTGGCTCCAAATGTCTTAACGTTTTTGATTTCAGGAAACTCCAAACGGAAGGAGGGATGCTACTTGAAAGTGTGACTCAAAAAAAAAAGGTTTCGCTTTACAGCCATCAGTAGCACCAGGAGACAGCTCCATTAAAAAAGTAGTTTTCCACTGCTCTTGAAAAGCCGTTATTTTTTACATCGCTTTTAGGAAGATAGATTAACAAAACATCACATTTCAAGCCACTCTGATCTGTAATTAAATGGAGGAGCCCGTTTGTATTCTCCTATGGCTTTTACAGAAGTTGCAGTGATCCAAAGTCAGGTTGCTGTGTCAGAGTGGCATTTTTATTAATGAGAATACAAAAAGCTTGCATATTCTTAGCCTGGCTTGAATTTAGTTGCTAAGCAACCGCTGTATGGTAATTCATCCGCGAAATTTAAATCTTGGAGAAAGGATCCTGCGTTTTGCTGAATGGTCGCCACGAGGAAAACAACTTGTGGGACCCGCGGCAGCTGCCGCCGCGCCACCGCGCCGCCCGCCCGCCGGCTCCCCCGGGCCGCCCGCCGCCCCGGGACGGCCCGCAGGGAGGGAGTGCAGCCGGGCACCGGTGGCCGCCCCGTCGGCGCTGCCCCGGACCGGCCTCCCACGTGTGGGGAAACGCAGCGCCAGCGTTTCCCCGCGCGTGGCGCGGCCCGGGCCCGGCCGCAGCCGCCCGGTTCGAGAGGGGTAGGGACGAGAAAGGCCCCAGTGCGGCCCCGGGGGCGAGGCCCCGTGGGCACCTCCGCGGACCTGGCTGCTCCTTTGGTGTCGGGGAGGACGGGATGGGCGGCGAACCTTCCCCCGCTCGGCCTTCACCCCTTAGCTTTTTGTGTCGCCAAACCCTCTCAACCAAAGAACTCCCTACTGCTGTGTCATTGACACTGCGGGGCCGCTCGCCCTCCTCTCCTCTCGCTCCCGCCGCCTATTGAGCGCTGCGCCCGCTCCATTGTGCCAAACTGCAACTGAAAACACCGATGGGGCAATAACCACCTCCCTGCATGTCCTCCACTCTCTTCATCCATCCATCCATCCCTCTCGCCACAGGCGACCAAGCTCCTCGCCAACCCTGGCTATAGCAAAATGGGTCCCTGTCCTCAAGCGCTTACCCCACGCCTGCCTCCGAGGCCGGGACTTGTTGCATCCCTTTTAGAGTTGTATTAATTACCCTGGAACTTAAGCAAACTAAAGTACATATGGGGAAGAAGCTCATGCCTACAGTTTGGTCCTGCAGCCTGCCAGTTACAGAGGTAATCTTTACACTCGCTTCCAAATCGGAACGAGCATCGCTGCACCTCAGAAAGGTATCCCTGTATAAATATATAAAGTATCGATTTTGCTGTAGCTTGAAGATGTTGATCATTTATTACAAAAATAAACGAATAAATACAACAATATATTGTTGCTTTCACAGGATAAATATTTTACAAATATATAATTTAAAAAAACAAATTTAATTGTTAAAATTATTTAAAATAGTACACTTATTGATAAAATTATCAATAGTATATACTGCATTTCATATTAGAACCAATTATTCTCTAAACGTTCCATTTAAAACCATTCATACAAAACAAATTATGAGCATTGTAATGTGCAAACACGAGTCACTACAGTAAAGCAAAGGGTTCTGTAAAGATCACTTTCTGACAGGAACCGCTGCGTTTTAAAACCAAAGTAGAGGTCTTTGCTAAATTTCGGAAAATACACAGACCAACAGCAGTGAGGTGACTATTTTGAATACACCTGAAAATGATTTATTGTGTACAGACTCGACGGGGGAAGGATAGGAGGTGAGAAGACTGGGGCGTAGTAAAGGATCACAGAATATGAAAATGTAAACTATAAATAATCACATTTCGGAATTACCCGGTCTGAGCAAACATAACTTTGTAAAATATTTGGCTTTCCTTTAGGTAGAAAAAAAAAAGACTAAGGAAAATGATGCCGACTCCGTTACCAAGCACAGAACACTGATATTATAAATGAATACAATTACTAAATTCATTAAGAGATCTGGCGATATATAACAATATTTTCATTATTTACACGTGTAACAATATAACCCTTAGCGCAAACCCTTTCATTTATTATCTACCTCTTGCTATCTCAGAGACTCACAACCCTGAAATTCCTAAATACATTCAAAGGATTCAGTTTCTCGGGGGCGGGGGAGGGGGCGGAGGGGCGGCGGGGGGTAGCGCCCATGGCCTCACTTTTTGTGCATAACAAGTCCACGGAACGGGCACATTTTGCCAGTCCCTTCGACCACACGTTACTCCTCCAGCCTAACCCCCAGCTTTTCGGAGGCAGCAACCCGCAAAGGTTGCCTTTTAATAGAAACCAGCGTGAAGCCTAACGTTAGCTCTTTGTTGCCATCCAAATCGAGTAACCAAATACCGCTCCGAAATTTAAATAGACTTTCTCCGCGGCTAATAAAACCGCTCCCCTTCGTGAGTGAAAACAGGATCCCACCTGACGTGTCGGTGGTACCCGGCCCCCGGAGGGGGGCCCAGTCGGCCCGCCTGCCCGCCAGCCCCCGCCCGACCCTTTTTCCCTACCCAGCAGCAAAATCAGCCAGCAGCTTCTGCTAAAACGAACAAAAGAAAGAGCGTCCTTTACCCTTTCGGGCTCTCTTTCCCTTTGTTGGTTTGGCTTCTCCCCACCCCGCTTTTTTTCCTCTGTGTCAGTAGGGCCTTCTGGATTTCACAAATCAAACCGACAGTGATATTTACTACGAGCTAGTGTTAAAATAATGCATCCCGGTGCCCGATTCTCAGGTTGGCTTTGATTTATGGAGTGACACAAGGCCTATCTGAAAGGAAGAAATGCTTGTTGTTCCTGCAGCAGTTTTCTGGGGTTTTAACCCCTGCCTCAACAGCACTCAGAGAAGCAAGGCGAGGGAGGGGGCGCGGAGGAGGGGAGGAAGAGGAAGGTGAGGAAGGAGCCCAGGGGCGAGCTGGATCACAAAAGAAAACCTTATTCTCCAGGAGACTATCAGTGGGGGCAGGTGGATGCATTAGATGCAGCTCTCTACTTCCCATAACCTCCCCGCTGCAAAATGAAGAGAGTTGAGACGGTCATTCACTTGTCCCTATATTGCAATAAATTATAGTGGATAAGTATGAGAGGTCAGCTAGTGCATCTATTGGCATCTCCAACATTACTGACACACGCGTATGTTTGCAAAGATGGCATGGCAGCGCTATGGCAGAGTGGAGGAGAAAACTAGGCTACACCACTTCACACCCCATAGAAAAACCCTAAAACAACAACAACAACAGCCACAGCAACAGCAACAACAGAAATGGTGAACTAGGCAGACAGCACGTAGGATGTTGAAAGTATTATTCTGTATATTCAGTCAGAAAAAAAAAAGAACGTACCTTTTCCTTAAATTATAAAGATAAATTAAATACAAATATTAATACATACATAAAATGCATAAAAATAAATTATAGCTTGGCCCCCCTTCCCCTTCTTTGCCCCCCCCCAGCCTCAGTTTGGAAAACGAGGAAACAAGAGTGAACTTTTGGAAACATCCCTCTCAGCACCGGCCACGCGGGACCAGAAGACACGCTCAGGTATCACCCGCACCCAAGTGCCAGCCCAAACTGAGCCGACACAGCCCTTTGTGGGAGAAGGTGGCCTTTGGTGATCCCTAGTCTCGTCGTCCTTCCCGGTGACACAGAGTTCCCGGGCTGATGGAAGGGGCTACGGACACGGGCTCGGAGGAGGGACGGGCAGGGGGTGAGCCCCGCGCCGGGCCGGCAGCGGCAGGGGTGCGGCGGGGGCACTGCCGGCGAGCACAGGGCCGTGCGCCCGGCAGATCGGACCCTCGGTATTTCTCTCCCTTCAGCAGTATATCCCTTCAGAGAACCTTTTTTTTTTTTTTTTTTACATGTTTATGCATCAGACACAGACTATTTCATTCTAACAAATTTATTTTCTCAATCAGCTCTTACGGAATCACTACTCAAATTAAATTACAATCAAATTATCACATCAAAAGATACCCTTATTACCTAACAACTGTCCATATTTTCATTTCATTTTGATTTGTGCTCGTCTGAAAAAAACACGTAATACAAGATCTGGGGAAAAAATAAATTACCGTTTTGCAGCAGTTCATAGGTATTCTGAATAAAATATTAAAAGAAGTCATTTAATGAAAATATAAAGCAAATTTTTTTTTTAGATCAACAACGGATCTAACAATTCTATATTGCCGTCTTTTTGAAAAGTCTGTTTATTAAAACCTACCAAAAACACTGCTTGGAAATGGCAGTATTATATAATCACATCCACAGCACCCATTCAATCAAAGTTGGCAACGGATTTAGGAGAGGAGAAGTTCAGATAAGTGCAGCTGCAGATGCTCAGTCCTTCTAAATCCCTTTATCTGAATCAGTCCAGAAATAAAAAATAAAAATATTAATAAAAAAAATATTAGCAGTGGATTTTTTTTTATGACTCTTCCATGATGATTGGCAGCCGTCAGGAACAGGACTTTGACAGCCCTAAATTATTTCCCTTTCTCTCGCTGGTTCCCTTAATTCATGCAAAGTCCTTCTACAGAGCTCGAACTTTAGGAACCAACAACATCTCCTTCTCCCACCCTCCCCCCGGCGTCTGTCCCTCCCACCTTTCTCCTCAGGGTCAGTTTTATCCGCGTGCGGGCATTTATTTCCATATTTTTGTTCTATAGCTATACCTATATATATAGATAAATATATATATATGTATTTGCTTCCCTATTCAGCCTGCTTGTTTTTAGTGCTGTGTGCATATTTTTTCTTCCTGGAAAAAGTGGCCCGTTTCATTTTGCAGAACATATATAGATATATATGTTTTCAGAGTGGATGTCTGCCTTGCACCAAAATTCTACGGTTTGGCCAAGAAAAACAGGGTGCTGGAATGCAGCAGGCACCCTCTGATTAACCAGATTATTTTGCTTCTGCTTCCCTTTTTTGGATTGCTCCCATTGAAAAAAAAATAAAAAAAGAGGGAGAGAGAAAGGAGAAAAAAGTTTCCATGATTCATAGAAGAGAGCCCTTTTGGGGATAGGGGGAAGAGTGCGAGGAGGGGGGGAGGAGGGGGAGAGAAGAGGCGCAGACAGTGGTGTTCCTTGCTGCGAGAGGGGTATAATTTGGAGAAAAAATAAAAATAAAATAAAAATTAAAAAAAATCCCAAGCCCACCCACTCAAGCCCTCTTCCCACAACCAACCAACCCCCCGGCACATCTGCAGTTTTGGTGCATTACGCATCTCCACCCCGTTTTCCCAACAAGGTCTAAACGCTCTCGCTCGGATCGACCTTCTCCACCGCTCCCTATTGGTATCGATCTTATATATATATAGATGCACGCATATATCCATATATATATAAACACAAGCAGTCTGAACGAGCCTGGATCGTGTGTGTGTGTGTGCGCGCATGTGTGTGTGTGTGTCTGTGTGAGCGTGCGGCTGTGCGCGGCGGTGCCGGTGCCGGTGCCCGGCCCGGCCCGGCCCGCGCTGCCCCCGCGCTCCCCGGCCCGCCCGCGGTGCCCCTCACTGCACGCTGGTCTGCAGTCCGTGGTGAGGGGGCGGCGTGTCGGAGTTGACGGTGCCGACCTGGGAGTAGACATCGTCGGGGGTCTGCTGCTGGATCCCCGGGGGGGTCATCCGTTTCTCTTTCTGCCTCCGATTGCAAAACCAAACCCTGACCACCTCCTTCTCCAGCTGCAGGCTGTCCGCTAGGTTCGTAATCTCCTGGGCAGAGGGCTTGGGGCATTTCAGAAAGTGGCTCTCCAAGGCCCCCTTGACACTCACCTCGATGGAGGTCCGCTTCTTCCTCTTCCTGCCCTGGGCGGCGATCTTGTCGATGCTGGTGGGGCTGCCAGTGGAGGAGTCGGCTTCCTCCAGCCACTTGTTCAACAAAGGCTTCAGCTTGCACATGTTCTTGAAGCTGAGCTGCAGGGCCTCGAAGCGGCAGATGGTGGTCTGCGAGAAGACGTTGCCGTAGAGGGTGCCCAGCGCCAGCCCCACATCGGCCTGGGTGAAGCCCAGCTTAATCCGCCGCTGCTTGAACTGCTTGGCGAACTGCTCCAGGTCGTCGGAGGTCGGCGTGTCCTCGTCTGAGTGCGGGTCGTGGCTGTTGACGCCGCCGTGGTGCGGCGGGTGGTGCCCGGGGTGCTGGTGGTGGTGGTGGTGGTGATGCCCGGGGTGCTCGCCCAGCTCCGGCGTCTCGCCGCGCACCAGCCCCGGGTGCACCAGGCTCTGCCCGCCGGGGGGGGGGGACTCAACATGCCGTTCACCGTGAAGCCCCCGGGCTGCGAGTAGAGGAGCGACTGCTGCTGCTGCTGCCCGCCGGCCATGGAGGGCAGGTGGGCGGCCGCCGCCGCCCCCCAGGCCGCCGGGTGCCCCTGGTGCGGGGGGCCCAGGTGGGGCGGCCGGTGGTGCAGCGCCGCGCCCGAGTGCAGGTCGTCGCGCCCGCCGCTGCCCTTGACGTCGGGCGGCGGCGGCGGCTGCTGGGGGCTGCCCGTCATGCCCACGGGGCTGCCGGACCAGGGCGAGCCCGCTTCGGCGGCGGCGGCGGCGGCGGCGGCGGCGGCGGCGGCGGCGTGGGGCAGGGCTGTCACCCACTGGTGGGCATGGCTCAGCATATGGCCGCCGTTGCTGGCGGCCATGGCGCCCGGCATGAAGTCGCTCT
>NW_020897694.1:37701367-37775991 GCF_003984885.1 Neopelma chrysocephalum | reverse complement strand
CGGGGCGCCGGGGCGCGGGGTTCACCTGCTAGCGCTCCGCGGCGCGCTCTCCTCCGCTCGTCCGCCGGCCGTCCTGCCTCCACTCCGCGGCGCGCTCGTTGCGGTCGCCGGCTCTCGCTTCGCCTTTTATATTTTTTTAAGCCTTTCTTTTTTTTTTTTCCAAAAAAAAGAGAAATATTTAGCTGTATATATATTTTTCCTCCGCCTTCTTCTCGCCCGGGGTTGCTGCTCGGAGGGAGGAAACCAAACAAAGGCTAAAAAGCGAAAAAGAGGGGGGGGAATCAAAAAGCCCCCGTGCCTTCTCCCCTCCGCTCCCCTAGGAGTACATCTCCTCCTCTCAGCCTTCCCCTCTCAGAGAGAAACTTTTCCTTTTCTTCTTCCTTTAAGGCTTTATGTGTGGGTATATTTTCCTTTTTTTCTGCCTCTCTCTGTCTTTCTCTCCTCGGTTCCTCGATCTCCTTTTGCTCTTTTATTTGCAAGTTTTGTTGGTGTCCTAAGAAAACTTCCTGTGATGATGATGGTGGTGATGGTGGTGATGATGCATTTCTCAAAGTTGTGCTGTTGCTGGAGCACTTTGTCCCCTTTGAAACAAGAGTCCTGTCGGAGCCTTCTTGCTAGAGTCACGCTCTGGATAAGACATTTTTTTTCTCTCTACCTTTCCTTTAGGCGGTCGGAAAAAAAAAAAGAAGTAAAAAAGATTTTTAAAAAGTTGAAATTTCTCGTTACCTCGCGAATTGTTTCTTTCCCTCTCCCGCTCGCTCTCTCGCTTGGTTTGTTGTCTTTTTTTTTTTTTTTTGGTGTTTGTTTTGCTTTTTATTTTAATTCCAGCAGTTGGTCGAGGGAGGAGGCGGAGGAGGAGCGCCTTGGTGGAGAGGTGTGTGTATGTGTGTGTGCATATATGGTATCCTTTATACACTAACTCCAGCGGGGAAGTTGGCTGCCGGGCTGGCAGCGCGTACTGGCGGTGCCGGAGTCCCGCCGCTCGCCTCTCCCCGCCTCCCTCTCCCGGGCCGTGCCCGCGCCCGCGCCCTCCCTCCTCCCGTCCGTGCGTGTGTCCCTCCCTCCCGCCGCCCGCGCCGCCACCGCCCGGCCCTGCCGCGAGGAAGCGGCCGCGCCGCCCCCGCCGATTGGCTGCGCGCCCCGTGACGGACAGCCCGCGCCGGCCGCGCGGCCCCCCTTCCGGCCGTTCCGATTGGCTGCCTTTTAATTTAGGCAAAGCGGTGTCGGAGATGGAAGTTGCCCCCCTCTTCCCTCCATCCTTCCTCCCTTCTCCCCTTCCTTCTTCCTCCTCCCTCCGCCTTTTAACTCTTCCTGCTCGGCGGACACACACACCTCGGATCTCTCCCGCCGCCGCCTCTCGGGCAGGGGCGAGAGCGGGCGGTAATAATTAATAACAACAGTAATAACGACAATAATAACGACGCCGGAGCCGGGCGGGGGTCGGAAGGGCGTTTGTGTGGAGGTGCCGCTGCCATGCACACCCACCCGCCTCCCCCGCCGGCAGTGCTCGCACCGGCGCTCAGAGCTGCCCCCCCCCCCGGTGCTCGGCCCCGCAGGCGCCCGCCCCTCGCCCGCTCCCCCCTCCCTTGGTCCGCCCCCGCGCCCCCCGCCTTCCCCCGCCCCCCTTAACTCTTTCCGTTGGACGAGAAATAATACAGCATTTCATGCCGCGGGGCTGGTTCCCTTCGAGTAGACCGCGGCGGGCAGGGCAAGCCCGGCCGGGGCTCCCCTCGTCACCTCCCCCGCCGACGGGGCGGCCCTTCGCCCGCGGTCTACTCGAAGGGAACCAGCCCCGCGGCATGAAATGCTGTATTATTTCTCGTCCAACGGAAAGAGTTAAGGGGGGCGGGGGAAGGCGGGAGGCGCGGGGGAGAGATGCGACCGAGCGGAAACGCTGCGCGCAGGCAACCTCAGTGAACCACAAAAAAAGAGAAAGTGGCAACAAAAACAAGGGCAAATTGAACGCTCCTCGGGGACTGCCGGTGCAATAACAGCGCTCGGACAGGGAGGGGACACGGCGCTGCCAGTGACCGCCGTGCCGTCCCATGCGCGCTCCCCGGGTGGCGGGGACACGCGCGAGGGAAACGCGCGGTGCGGGCATGGGAATGGGGAACGTCGCCCCCCCGCCCGGCCCTACCCGCCTCGCTCCCCTCCTCCGCACGCCCGGGGGGGCGGTGAGCTGCGTCCCGCTGGCAGCGCCCTCCGCGCCGCCCCGCTCCCGCCGCGCTCGGCAGCCGGTGCTCGGGGCTCCTTGCAGCCCCCGGCTGGCACAGCACGAAATACCATGGTAGGTCGGGTTAGAAAAAACATTCAAGTGAAGCGTGCGCATCTGAAGGGCGCTGGTATCTAAACACCAAACATAATGATTTTATGTATACATATATATACACACACATATATATATGTATGTATATATATTTGTTCCCATGCGTCCTCCAAAGGTTTCTTTTTAATATATAAAAGATCCAACACAGATTTCATTGAATAAATCTGAGATCTCCAGGTGCAGACGTTTGAATAGTCAGTGCCAGAACCCCATGTTTTCCTTTCCAGCCGATTTTGCTTGGATCAGGCTCAAAAACCGAGTGAGTCTCGTGGTTTTGTTTACACTGAATGGGGAGGATAGGAACGGTGCCATGGGGCCGTCTTTCATTAATATACAGTGAGGATTTTGTCTAAATTACTGCTATGAATTTCACAGTACATGCTTTCAAAAGCCGTCTCAGGTGGCCTGATGAAACGTGATAGCGCCTCTGCAAACAGATCTACTTTCTTAATAAAAAAGGAAGGTGGGGGGTGGAGAAATCCCCTCAAAATAAAAAAAATTGTACACCCATATAACAGCGACAACAAAAAATAAAGCTTGAAATGGAGTAATGTCGTTTATTTAAAAAAAAATATCCCAACAAAAACCAAACAACCAACTTCGTTCCCCAACTCTTCCCACCCCCTCCCTTGCAGAGTGAGATTGTTTTGTCTGGAAAAAAATCCAAAGTATAACAAGGGGAGAACAGTTAGTGCTGATTTTCATTTGCATAAATTTTCATATATTTTGGTGAAAATAATAGACTAGTGGAGAGCGGGGCTTAGTGGAGTCAGTGCAAAGGAAAATCTTAACATGGATCGTTTCGCTGGAGTTGAGAACATGCTTTTTTCCCCCTGTCACCTTATTAAAATCAAAAATTAAAAAAATTTCTCTAAATCCTGGAAGTATGATCGGTAAGTGTTTTACGTTTTTTTATCTACTTTTGTTTGCTTTAAAGTCTTCTGGATATATATTTTCAAGAGCTTAGGACAAGACAGGGAAACCTATGGCAACTGCCTGGAAGGAAACAGGCTGGAAAAAAAAAGGGAAAGGGAAAGGAAAACAAAAATCCCAACAGCAACAAAAAGCACCTTAGTGAAATATTACATAAAAAGCATGGATTCATTCCAAAGCTCAAGGCAGCAAAGCAATTCTTCAGCGCTGGAAAGTCTTTCTGGTTACTACTTCACTTTTCTGGGCACTGTTAATTATTGTAACACCAGGACTCGGGGAGGCGAGGGGGAACGTGGGGGGCAGCGAGGAAAGCTCTCGAAAATATTACAGATTTGTAAAGGGGAGCCGAGGCAGAGATGCAGGCTGTTTTCAAACGCTGGTTCGCGGGGGGGCGGGGGGGTCGCCTGGCGAGCGGGGAGGGGGCTCGGCCGGTGCGGCAGGCGGGAGAGGGGCCGGGGCCGGGCCAGGGAGCGGGGTACCCGAGCACCTGTCGGCGCAAGGACGGGCGCGGGGGGAGGCAGGGGAAGGTGCGGAGTGGCGATGCACGCAGAGGGTTAATATTGTAACTAGGGAACAGACGGTTAAGCACAACATCTAGAGCTCTGTAGTGAAAGTCCATCAGAAAGAGTATAATCAATCAAAACTAACCAGGACATCCCTTCATTTTATTCTCCAAGGAGATTGGGGCTGGAGGATTACAGACCAGATTTCACTTTGTTTCTCTCTCCTGACAGTCTTGCCTGTCTCTCTGCTTTCCTCGAATCCCGTCCAATTGAGAGGTGTAGTCTAATGATCTGAAACTCTTCTATAGCGTTTAGGTCAGTGTGATAAATAATGTGATAAATAATGTAGGGTTAAATTAATAGGCCAGATACTGCTCCTGAAAACTTTATCGAGGCTTAAATATGCCATTATGTGACTTTAATTATTTTAATTTTACTGTGTTATTTGCATATTTTTTTCTTTCCCCCCTCTGTTGCTGCTCTTTTGGACACACAGTAGCTGGTGATCATTGTAATTTCCTAGAATTAGTTACTTCTTTGGAAACGGTCGATAGCCAAATCAATAAAATGGCTTGTAAAACTAGGGAGGTATAGGTTTCAGTTTGGGAGGGGGAGGAAGAATCGCTCATTTTCCACTTCTTGTTGACGTGCCCAGCGTCTCTTTTGACTGGGGTTAACTCTGTGTGCTCCATCGGAACAGATGCCGTATAGAGCTGCTCCCTCAAGATCATTTGTTTCCTTGATGGGGGAACATTTCTGAGCAGAACATATTGGTTGCCATAGAGAAAGAAATAAAAGGAAGAACACTAGTCACATTAAGCTATATGTTTGTGCACTGGGCTTTAGATAAAAGGACCCCAGTTCAAGCCAGAGAGAACGGGGCCAAACCAGAGCTTCTTAGCTTCACTAAAACTAGCTTTATTTTGTTTTGGACTTTTACGGTTGAAACATGTAAGCTAATTTTATTGGCTGTAGTTAATTTTATACGATTCGGCTTGTGAGCAAAATCAACTTCGGCCGAGCTCCGCCGGGCGCCGGCCACCCGCCAGGGGGCGTCCTGCAGCGCCGCCGCCCGTCGGGCCCGTCCCGGCCCCTCACGGCCCCGCGGCGGAGGCGCAGCGGGCACCTCCGGGCACCTCCGGGCACCTCCGGTCCCTGCGCTCACCCCCGGGCACCCCTGGTCCCTGCGCTCACCCCCGGGCTCCCCCGGTCCCTGCGCTCACCCCTGGGCTCCCCTGGTCCCTGCGCTCACCCTCGGGCTCCCCCGGGCCCTGCGCTCACCCTCGGGCTCCCCCCGGTCCCTGCGCTCACCTCCGGGCTTCCCCGGGCCCCACAGTCCGGCACAGCCCCGCCACCGGGACACCCCGTCCGGGGGAGACAGCCCCAGAACTCCCGAGACCGACGAGGCGGCGCGCAGGGGGAGAGGAGCGGGGAGCCGCGGATTCAGAGCCCGCCCCGAAAGTGTCCCCGTCGGTTGCGGTACCTCCGACGGACCCGGGGCCTGTGAGGGAGGGAGAGCGGTAATTAAACACAGGCACGGGCACGCGGCTCGGGGTAACCTGGGGTGCCGCACTTTTTTTTTTTTCATGTCCGAATAAGGCGCTTAAACCTCTGGAGATGCAATAAAACTACTCTTTTTTTTTAACATAATTTAATATTTAATCGCAGCATTAAACCTGGAAAAGTGGCTTCTTCTCTCTCTCTCTTCTTTTTTTTTTTCTTTTCCCTTTTTTCCTCCTCCCCTCCTCAAGCTGGCCACTCCTCCCCCCCCGCATCCCTTCCTGACTTATCTGTCTGCGGGAGCCAGCGGCAGAGGCAGCGCCGGACTCCTCCCGCCCTGCCCGCACACCGGGCACAAGTTGTCGCCGTCCGGGACACTCGCAGACGTGATCCTCAACTAAAAACAACAGCATCCACGGCGACCACAGCTTAGCTCTACACAGCTTGGCTCCCTTCCCGAGCACGTGTACTCTCAGCCCTGTGCCCCTTTTCTCTGCTTTCCTCCCCAAGTGGTTGCAAGAAAGGATGGAAGTGATAAATTTAGGGGAGTTTTTTGTTTGGTTTGTTTTTGTTTTTGTTTTGTTTTGTTTTTTTTTGTATTATTCCTGCTTATACACGTCTGTTTCTCACTCCCGTCCGCCGGCAGGACGCTGGGCAGGGGCGGATTCGCGTGGCTGCAGCATCCTTTAACGCACCTGCAAGGGGAATGTCTCAGGCAGCCCCCGGACGGGGAGGGGGGAACTGCTGCCACGGGGTGGGGGGCTTGAAGCCACTTTGTTTCCCCGCGCTGGAGCCCCAGCACTCTCCGTGTGACTGGGAAAGTTTTATTCCTTGCCTCCGTGAAGAAAAGACCAATTGGAACCCTGGAAATCACACAGCCCATAAATATGATAGAACCTGGCAAGATGATCTGCCCGCCTAAAAGCCTAACGCAAACACGCACACCCCAAAAAAAAAAAAATCAAAGAAGAGAGACAGAGGGACACAAAAGTAATCAAAGAGAGAAAACGACCGACAAGAAATTACATTTTTCATTTAAAGTGTTCGCGGGTCTTCATTTGGAAAACGGAGTCAAGTCTCCGTGCGTAGAGACCTTGAGGGAAAAGGGTTGAGATATTTACATGAACAAAACTTTCCACCTACCGCGTTTGGCGCAGTAAGCACTAGCAATATTCCAGACTAGTAAAACACATTCCAGAGCGCAGTTCTCTTCAGAAATGTGGTGGCTTGCTTGAGATTTGCCGTAGTTTAGTGAACATTTCTCTCACCTCTGAAGGGTTTTGGAGTTGAAAGACCACAGCAAAGCTCAGCATCCTGGGGTCGGGATTGAGCGGATTTCCCTCCAGCTTTCCTCTGTCCCCCCTCCCCCCAACCCTCCAAACGTAACCTGCGTTATATTTTAAACAAAACAGGAGTTAGCAGCTCGGCTGTTCTGCTGTATGCCCGCACTAGTTAGCAGCAGCAGCAGTCTGCGAGATACCGCAAGCGAAGTGAAAAACGAAGGCTAAAACGAGCAACAAGTTAATTCGATAAAACTTAAACTTTGCTGGCTGCCTTAGGAAGAGTCTGGTCCGGCCAAGATTGTTGGCTTCATGCTTGCAGCGGCACCCCAATTGTAAGAGTGCTACAGAGAGCATTTTTTTCACACCCTTCTTTTAATAAATGCCTATTTGTCCGAATGGACGCCTTTGGAAAATGGGTGTAGACGCAATACTGTCTTGGAGGTAGGGAAATGAAAGTGTTTACCGTATTTAGTATTCATTTACTTATAGTGGGAAATGATTAGGTATGTACTAATATAACCGTGGAGACCAACTGCCTAATTAGCATTTACAAATTAAAATGTTAAACATAAAGACATATTCCGTATACAGTCTGCTATATGTAAAACACATTCGTGCATAATACGGCAGTCAGCTGCAAACGTGAAGTTGACTGGCTTCCAGATATGTAGCGTTCTTGGCTAACGTGAGCTGCTCTGGGTTTTTCAAGCTTACCCACGCTGTAGTTCATAGTTCTTATGACCACCTTGATAGCTGCACTAGGGGTATTACACTAACCAATCTGGAGAAAATAGGAAAATACAAAGATTACTTTTAAAGTCTGACGATAAAAACGATAAACACAATAGGCAGGCAGATCATTTATCCGTACCTTTTATTCTGAAGGCTTCACTCGGAACCTTATTTATTGTTTTGAGCATAACAAAGCATTTCGGGTTCTGTAATAAATTAGGACAATAATACAGAACTGCACATGCAAAGCAAGATAGCTTTTAAAATAGGGGTCCTTTCTTTCTCAGCTGCATAATTTTGATATTACCCAATGTGTCGTGCTCAGGGTTCACCTCACACAGACTGTAATGAGAGTTGCTAAATGAATGGAACAATCTATCTTTTGACTTGAGCTCAACGTAGACATATTACATATGATGGAAACCTAATGCTCCCACCGATGTTAAAATCAGGGGGATATATAGTTCCCATCCAGACCCTTGAACATGTAGATTTTTATTTATCAGAATAATTGTGCATGTAGCGACATAAAAAGGGGATTTACAAGTTGGAGTCTTTTAAAAGAGACTGTGAAAACCTTAGCCCTGCTTTTATTAGACATGATATCATTCCGATTTGCGTGCTTGCCATCTCAATGGCTTTTCACATGTAAAAAAAAAAAGATCCATATGCATTACATAGATTTTCTTTTACGCACATAAGGACTGGCAGTCTCTTAGTGGATAAGAGGGTGAATAATTGTGATACACCAGAAAACAGTTCGTGCAGTTTGGCAGCTCTGGTTATTATTATTAGATTTTTTGACATTTGAACTTGTCTATTGTCTAAGGAGCTCAGTGCAGATTGCAGTAGGTCAACCTTAAGGCTGCTCTTTTTGGCATTGCACACAAACATGCACACGCTGTCTGTTCTCCTTGTGTGAATGCAGCAGCTACAGTTTTATCGTGCCTTTTTTTTTTTTTTAATGCACATCTATTTATATTTATCTAATCCGCTTGGGGTTTTCACGGTCGTGTGATTAGTTTGTACATGCCTTCATTTTACACCCATTCCTCCAATCTATATATTTGCCTGATGTTGGATACTTTTAAGTACTTTACAGCAGTATAATTCCAGCATCCCGACGTTTGATAAAAGGGACTTCAGTAGCCCTGGGATTAAATGACATATTTCCCTGCAGCTTCGCTCAACTCCATCATGACTCCTACATTCAAAAGTTAACGTTATTCATCATCTCCTTGCATTTATTTCCTCCTCCCCTCTCTAAATTCAGCCCCACCACCCTACTTCTGAAACGATTTCTTGCCGCCTGCTAGGAGCTGGCGGGGGGGGGGGGAGGAGAAGTGTGGGGGGCGGAGGCTGGGACCCGAAAGCCCGGCAGGGAGCCCGCAGCCACTCCGCGTCCCCGGGGGTGGCCCCCGCTCCGCCGGCCTTTCCGCGGTCGCGGAGCGGGCCGCGGCCACGCGAGGTCCCGAAAACGCCCTCCCGGGCGGGGCGACGGGAAAGAAGGATGCTTCAAAGAAGGAAAATGCGAAATAGGGATGAATCACTTCAGGGTGGGATGGAGAAGGGGAGCGGGTAAACTGGATCAAACCCGGTAGGAGAGTCAGTTTGCACTGGGAAAATCTAGAGATTGTGTCTAAATAACTTTTCCCAGGAGTAATTTGCACCTCTTGATCTTTCTTCTCTCGTTTGGTTAGTGCTGTTTTCTCATCTACCAGGGTGAAGGCACTCAGGCCGAACGACAGTCCATCTCTTCTTCTAGCAGTCTGTCATTTAAAAATGTATCTATATGCGTGTATAAGTGTGCAGATATATAGGTATACTTACATCCAGGCGTGTACAGAAGCATATGCATCTGGATTTGTTCCCCTCTTCACTCCCCTTTCCCTCTTTAACAAGTGCCTGATAACGCATTTAAGGCTTGTTATTTGAACTCTCAGATCAGCATGCAGAAATGTAATTGCAACGTTTTTCATCAGAAAGAAAAGAAGGAGGAAAGGGGGAGGAATTCCCCCCCAACCCCTCACACCCTCACGCACAGACATCCAGTGCTCGGTAATCGCTGAGTCATCGTATTGGGGGTCAGTGGGTAAACACGAAGGAGAGAGAGAGCAGCAGCTTATTAAAAACCTCGGCACAAACCTCATCCCTCCTCATCTCCAGCCTGGAGATCCCTCCCCTCCTTCTTCCCCTGGATTTATTAATCCAGACTTGAAATAAAGTGGTCAAAGTGCGGCCAGAGCCCTTTTTTGAGGCTGGATGTCCTCCTCATGTGCAGTGGGACCCGCTTTGTTCTGGAGGGGTGAAGGAAAGAAATTCAGCATTAAACGGTTATTTGGGCTGCCGATGATGTGTGTCGTTTTATGAGGGAGAGGGGAGAAGGAGGAAAGGGGGAAACACTGGCCAGTTCACTTAAGGATGCAAAGAAAGGGAGAGCTTTCTCCAGGGCTGGGCTCTGATCTGGGCATGTTTATTCCTGTTTAAACGCTATTGTTCCTGTCAGCCTTTGACACAAACAGAAGGGGCGGGGGAAAGGGGGGGGTGCGTTGAGGGGGGTGGCTGGAACAAAGCTGCTCAAACCCCAGCAACCCCCAAAGGTGGAGGAATACTTTCTTTTCTTCCCTTTAAAAATGTATGACCAGACTTTCTGTTTGAGGTCGTTTTCTGGGTCCCCCCACTCTCCCTGTGAACTGAGCAGAGTGTCTGGCAGTGATTCACTTACCAGGGCCCGTTTAGACAGGCACATGTCCCCCCAGGTGGGTGCCAGGGAGCCTTGCAAGGACAGCTTCTTGGGCCTATGGCCTGCCAGCGGTTTGAAGGAGAAGACTTAAAATCGGTTTGCAGCAAGGCCTGCAGTGGGAAACAAAGAGGCAGAAATGTTGGGAGCCCGAGGAGAGCCTGAAATACAGAGAAACATCGAGCTTCCCAGAGATGTTTCAGCTTCTCAGCGGGGGACAGAGCAGGATCCTTTTTGGACTGCCTCTGTGCATTTGAGGGCTGGACTGTACAGCCCACACTGAATCAGAGGCATTGTGTGTAAATAAATAAGTGCACATTGTTTTGAAATGCTGCTATTGTATTTGGGGTTGGGGGGAGGAGAGGGTAATATTTTGTGTGTGTGTATATGTACTGGCCTGTGTGCTTTCAAAAGGTGAGTGCAGATTGCAATAGTTGCTGCTCTGTTTTTGTTTGTCAAACAGGGCCCATCTCTCGGGAGAGGGGCATGTGGCGGATCCCAGCCCAGGATTACATTAATCAAAGCATTATTTCCCCAGGGATGTGCAGCACAAATGATAGTAAATCCTAATAAAATTGGATCGCTGAGAAATTGAACGCTTAAAGTAATCTGCTCTGCCTGATAAAAACTTCAAATTTATAAGATATGCATCCCCACCCCCAAACACCTTATGTATCATCACTATGTGTGTATTATACGTCTATCTGTAGGAGAGAAATCACTGCTCAGTTTAGCAGGCCCGTCACTATTGCATGTATACATAGATATAAATGTGTGTGTATGTACATGCACACATATATTGCACACACACACACAGTCATAAAATAAGCTAAAATCTATATGCACATAACAATAATGACTATGGCTAATATTTTAAGGACTTTACATGCAACACCTTTGCTGTGGCAGGTGTTGTAAAAGGCTTGGACAGCAATACACACAGTTGTGTACCAGCACTGTAATCTTGCCTGGGGACTCAATTCTCTCTTGCTTTTTACTGATGCTCACCATGGGCCTCCATGATGGCACCTGTAATCTCAGCCCACCAAGAGCAGCTTTACTTTTTAAATATGAGACCACAGGAGAGGTAGGAAAGGAATTTAAAAAAAAATAAAATAAGTGAACATGAGTATTTGAAGCCTTTGAGGGGATGAGCTTCAGAAGGAAATTGCCTTGGACCAGGTGGGCATAGTTGAAGGAAGGAAAGGTGTTCCCAGGCCAGTTATTTTGCCTCAGACATGCAGCATGCTGCACGCAGTCTCTCAGTGCAGGGCTAGACCACCACCTCCTCTGCCCCTTGGCATGGGCCAGCAGAGGCCAGGGTATCTACTGGCCATTCACGAGCTTCAGACTCTGAGTCTCAGCTACTTCCTTTCTGCAGAAGGAAAGTTTATTTATAATCGCAGCCATAGGACATGACAATAGGCTCAAAGAGACCCACTGTCCAGCAGGAGAAAAAAAAAGTCTTTCCCCCCCTCTTCCCACTCAAAGACTGCTGTGCTTCCAAATGTGAAAGGGGCAGAAGGCATTTCCACTCACCTAGCTGAAACCCTTTGAAAGGCTGTGAGCCTCCCCGACGTTATAAATGCCGATCATTCCTCCTACCCCCGCCGTCCCGGGACCCCTTACCCCTGTGGGAGTCAGCCATGCTGCGGGCCCCCATTCGGGACAGGTCCTGCCCGCTGCCCTGAGGCCGACGTGTCCCGTACGCTTCTCTCTGTCCCCGTCTTTTCTGACATCTCTAGGCAGACCGAAGGTGACTTAGCCCTTCCCCTAGCGTGGGGCTTTCCCGCCCCGTCCCTGCCCCGGGGGCTTGCAGAGAAGGGCGGGCGGAGGTGGCCTCGACCCCGTAGCGCCCCGCACCCTGCCCCGGCCTGCCGGTGTCTTTCCCCACTGCCTGTAGAGAGGGAGGCGGCGGGGGTGAGCTGAGCCCTCTCCCAGCCCCGAAATGACGCAGCCCCTGCTCCAGCATCGTCTCCCGTTTGGGCTGGCTCCATTTCAGGAGCTCCGTCTCCCCCCACCCCCTTCTTCCCAGTCTTCCTCCTTCCTCCTCCTCCTCGCCTCACCGTCACTCTCAACCAACACCCCCCTTTCCCCCCCCGCCTCGCTCCCGCTTCCCCCCGCCGCCCCAAACTCCTTCCTAAGGACCGTGGGATGCTGGTGAGCTCTGGTGAGAGTTGCCGGTCTCCAATTCCAAACGGGGAGCCACCGGGAGCGGTGAGGCAGCCGTGCCGGGGGAGAGTGGTCGGGGGGATAGGGAGGCAATGAAGGAAGGAGGCGGGGGGGCGCATCCACGCACACCCCCTCTCCCCCCATTTGGCGCACCCCCTGCTCCCGGGAAGGTGCAGCCCCCGCGCCCCGCCCGGCCCGGCGCTGTCAGCGCACCGGCGGCTCCGCGACCTCCGACGGGGCTCCCGCCGCGCCCCGCACGACTCCCCTCATCCTCCCCCACGCGTGTGCGGAGCGTGCAGGGACACACTCACCTCGCCACTGACGGTCCCTCTTTTCCTTTATTCCCCTTCTTTTCCTATCCCTTCCCCCCCGCAAAAGAACCCCCCCAAAAGCCCAAATATTTGCCCCCCCTTTGCCCCCCCCCCCCGGGTTCCCCCCCCCCCCCCACTTCTTTTATCCCCCCCTCCACCGCCGCCCAGACCGACCCTTCTACCCCACTCCCCCGGAACCCGGGTGCAACCGGATGACAAAAATCAAAGCTGGATCCAATTTACCCCAGTTGTCTTCCTTTGAACATTCGTAAGGTAGGTATGGTGGCATGCTGCGCTCCCACTCCCCATGTGCTCAGTGAGGTGCCTTCCTCTCCACCCTCTCTCCCCCTCCCCCCCACACCGCTCTCTATTCCTTAATTGGCTCTATCTTGATGTGCACTTGTTTTGTTTAGCCTATTTTACCATTGCGGACGAGATAGGCAGAAAAAGGAGCGTTTGACTTGGTATGTCTCTCTGATTTTTTTTTTGTTCCTCCCCCTTCCCCTTTCGAGGTTAATTTGCATTCGAAGTCTAATTCATATTTCAAAATCCTGGCATTTGAGGACTGTATAGGAACAGGGTATTCATTTCTATTTTTGAGGAGGAGCCTTTCCTGCATTTGCTCCTCTCTGTATAATTTCATTGTGTTCACAAGTGACAGGGATTTGCATCAGTTATTTTGCAATTTATTTTTTAAAAGAGTTGGATCAAATTTAAGGAAAAAAATCTTATTTTTAAAATTGCCAAGGGAGTAAATACTGGGCATTATAAAAGGAACATACATTATTAACAATGTTGCAAACTTAAAGTTTAAGGCACAGACTATGTATTCCGATAAACATATTAATCTGCATTCCTTGGAGTTGCATTTCTGAGTCCTGAACATCCGATTTTGATGACAGTCAGAGAAAGTCAACTATACAAATACTGTGGTGTATTTATAGTTCCACACATTTATTTACAGGTGATTTTACTGCTGTTTGCTACTCTTGCTCCTGCGCTTTGTAATTATTTCACTCCTGCAAGGCATTTCATAGGATTAGATGCTGCTTTACTCATTAAAGATTTTTGGCCTATCCAGCTGTAACTTTCATCCACAACTCTGGAAATAGTTATGTGGCCACGTGGGCTTTATGGAAAGATTATAAAAGATATGTGGATATAAACCAATCTTTTTATACATCCATGTATCTTTCAGTTCTTTGGATATGATGAAGAATCTCTCTACATTTAGGCCTTTATGGGTCCTTTAAGGACTTCTTTCACATATTTTATTTGTATCTATAGAATGAATTTTCTTTATGTATGTAGGGATTACATGAATGGCATATGTTGCATAATATGTATATGAGGCCTTTCAAGTATTTCTGCACACACACAAATTTATTTTTGACAAATGTATATGTGTGTGTACATGCATGTTTATACATGTGTGTGATGAAAAACATGCTGGAAGAGAAACTGCCCAAAATAAAAAATGTTCATAAAGGAAAAGCTGTTAAAGTAGTTCACTGGCAGTTTGCATCTGGTACTTTGCAAAAGTCACTTAAGTTGCAGACTTTAAATACATTTATATACCCCCATTTCAGCATAAAAATTTCTCTGCATGTATTTGTCCTTCTATAACTAAGTGGGGCTATGAATTATGCCTAAAAAGATGCCACTGATATAAAAAACTTGTAAAATAGTAATGAAATATGGAATTTTATATAATGCCAACAACCGTAGCATGGTTCTTGGCATAAGCAGTTTAGTGCAATTTCATTTGTCTGAACCAGAATGATATTACAAAGTGAATTAATAGAACATTAGTACTGAAAAAAAGAAACACTTCTTCCTTTGAAATATGAAGTGCCACTAACTTGAGATGAAACCTGAAAGTCAGTGAATAATATATGGGAAATATTAATATTTTAAATGTATCATATTTAAAATTGCTATGAACTTAAACAAGGTTTCACATCAAGAAAAAACAAGTAATTCATTTTAGGTTCCAATTTTATATGCAACATTTTACAAACGAAGCACTTCACTAAAGAAGGGAAGTCAGGTATGTAAGCATATTTTGTAATTTTGCACATGAAATACAGTCATTATGGAATATGAATTTAACTTGGAAAATGATAAGAATATTTATTTTATTTTTTCTACTGTGCTGCAAGGAAAACATTTTTAAGTAGCTGATTGAGGAGATGAAATGAACTGATATGACCCATAATACCCACATGGGCTTTTATAACTTGTGAAACCACACCACAACAGCACCTTTATAAAAATTATGAAGTCAAGTAATGCAGTCATATTTTATATTTAGAATGGGAGTTGATATGATTCAACCTAATGTTGTAAAGAGTGAGCCCTCTGGCACTTGGCATTACATTATTTTAAAATTACTCCTGCAAGGAAAGTTAGTAGAAAGAGGGTAGCAGTGTTGAAGCCCAACACTGAAGCCCAGGGGCAAATTGGGGTGCCACTGCCTGCCCTGCCACTGGTTTAAGTGGGGACAAAGTTTCACCCTTGGTTCTCTCCTTAGTTCAAAGTCTGTTGGCTCCAATGTTTCAATGCCCTGCTCCAATGAGCAGGTACAGCTCAGCCTCTGGAAGCCAAACCTGTGCTCCTTAAGATGGGCCAAATTCTCCTTTTCACTTTCATTGAAGCCACTTGGAGTTTTTTCTGGTTGGAATGATACGTAGGATATGTATGACTGGGCATTTTGAGCAATTGGGGAAAAAAAACCCTACCCAAACCCAAACATGTCTTTGCATCAATGGAAAGTGTTGGATGTGTCTGAAAGGGCAATTGTGTGTTCTGGGAAAGAGTAAGTCTGCCATGACTCTAAGTGCCTATGAACTGCCTTATGGAAGGACAGCAAAGTCTGTTTAGTCCATAGCCTGGTTCCCACCTACTTAGCTGCTCCCACTAGGAGCTAGTTGCAGGTGCCACAGAAGAAGACAGGTTGGTGGTGGAGAAAAGGGGACATGGTTGTCACTTGCTACACAAGCAGATCTCTTTCTGGACAATTTCACCCAAAGCCCTGGGACATTTGCTATGGTTCTCTCAATTATCTCCCAATAATTTCAGTAGCTTGTATTTTCATTACAAATGCCCAGTGTCCTTTGGAAACTCGCTACAGATATTTTAAATTCAGAATAACTGTGATGGGAAAAAATCATGCTTTTCCTTTTTATTCAGTTTTACCACAATCACAGTTTGTTTAAATATACATTTCTCTGCTGTGAAATAACCTTTCTTTCCACATTTACACCCATGTGCACAATGCTAACTCATAGCAGAAAAAAACATTTTAGAACACTGTGCCATGCTTATAGGATAATTATTAATCTTGCCAGAATAAAAAGCATGCTAAAAGTATTCCATACAAAGGTTTGTGCCTTAACGTTTTTGAAAATTTTTTTTAAGGTAATCAGAGATGTCATAACAGAGGGAGAAACCAGACGATATATAGCACGTAGTAAAAGTATATGACTCCTACAGGACTATTTAGAAATACACAAAGCTTATTTTTTCTCCTTTTGGTTAGTAGACTACTTGAGGAAAAGGTATGTTTTTATTTTTATTCCTACTTGTGTCTGTGAAGACAATGGGAAACTATAATTTCCAGATTTTAGTAGCTATAAATGGTATAAAAATAAGGAAGAGAGATGTTAATGATACATATCTGGAGGGATAAATACACAATAATCATGCACTCTGATAGCAGAAAGAATAATTATTTGACTATAAAACCAATGCTAAATACAAGCAGAATAATATTGTTCTAGTGAGAAATATAGCAACTAAAATGATACAACAAAAAGACACTTTTGAAGCTCCCTGTATGCTTAGAACTTTTCCAGTTGAATATTCCTTTTTAATGTTTTGTGACCACTGAGATATAGTTAGTGAACAAGCCAGTCAAAACTTTTCTTTGTTTTCCTACCCCATATCTACAAATCCAAAAATGCAACCTGTAGCAATTCCACTTGATATTAGGAAGATGATTTTCCTATTTGTTGCTTGGGTTTTGCTTGAAACTTGATTTTGCATACTCTGACTCATGTGCTGAAATTTCTGGGGCATGCAGCAGTGTTTGTAGGGTCATCCACTTATTTTGTGTGGGAGGGCCAGCTTTTTCATACTGGGGATTCATTCAGGCACAGGAAAGGGATACTGCAGGATAGGGACTATTTTTCAAGAGCATTGGGCATTTACCCTCTCATTTGACTTCAGTGAGAATTCTGAAAACTCAGTATTAAAAAAAATGTGCCCATTTTTCTTTAGAAAGTAAAATGTGGACATAGAAATCTGATAAATTTCTTTTATCTCTGGTTGAAAAAAAAAGGTAAAATGCTATAGCTGGAAATGTCTCTTTTTATCTTTGTATAGGTTTCGCGTCAGCCCTTTGAGTATAAAGCACAAACCTACCTTTCCCCATGTGATAACTGTTTACTTTGCCTTTTTGTTCTGAGGTAGAAAAAATGATTAAACCACTAATGCCCCCCAAACCCCAGACAGAAATAATAGAAATTATTCTTCATTACTCAATTAAGAAAATAAGAAATTTGGAATCTGCGTAGGGTGAATTATGATTTTATATGCTGCTGATTTGACTTTTTGAAATTAGTATCTTCGTACTGATCTCTTGCATATATTTTTATTACTGTTAGGAAAGAATAAGATGCACATTTCAAAGACCTGTTAGAGGGACAGCTTTTTGAACTGTGACACGCTGAAGCCTAGGAAAAATATAGAAAATGTTTTGAGGAGCAATCATTATCTGGGGAGAGGAGAGTATCCATAGATGCCTCTCTGCCAGTGAACCCTGTAGCAGCTCATGTGCACTTGGGGCTATGGATTTCTCTTCATAAAAGGAGTAGCAGGAGAACCAAAACACGACTGGTTATTGATCTAAGTTCCCTCAGTGCAACACTATCAAGTTTTGGGATCAATTTTGGCTGGATGGTGTCAAGCTGCAAGTGGGAAAGAGGTCCAATCGAAAGCGCTTTGCTCCACCAGTGTCCACACTCGGAAAAATTTCTTCGTCTGCAAGTGGTGGTTGAAGCCATGACCCATGACCCTTCTCCCAGCAAAACCCAGGACAAGCTGGCCCCATGGCTCCCAGCCGGACTTGTGGTCCCTGGGGTGGGAGGGCTGCGCGACTTTTTTGTGTGGAACCCACAAGGCTCTCCTCTGCATCCTGATGTCAGTTTTCCTTTGGTTTCATCTCTAACCTCTCTGTTAGGTTTCTTTAATTTTAAATCCTGGCTTCGTCTAGAAACGATTGGGCTGCGCTCAGCACCGCCTGTCTTGATAGGTTTGAAATTCCTGGGAAACCTCAATACTGGCACTTTCTAAACACAGTGAGAAAAGCACAGTGGAATATTAATGGGTGAAGCACATTTTAAAGGGGCAACACCACTTTGTAATTTTCGTCTGTTAAAATATATCGGTCAGGGGCAGCTTGGGGGAGTTGCTGCAAAGCCACAAGTGTTCTTCACAATTTGGAGCTTCTGTGTTTTGATTTTTTTTTTTTGCTGCCACTATGAAAGATCCCTGGAGACAATGGGGCTGTGACACTGAGGAACAGGTTATCCTCATTGCGCAGGGAGCACCATAAAAAACACAGAACGGAGACAGAATAAAATACATCTCCCAACCCCCCTTCCCAGTTTCTCTATTTTCTGCTGTTACAGTAGTTATGTTACATCAGCAGTGGGTAAAAAGGAAAAAACCAAACAGATGGAAATGTGTGTCTAAACTGACAGAGCCTCTGTAAATTTTAAGAAC
This sequence comes from Neopelma chrysocephalum, assembly GCF_003984885.1. Classification (NCBI taxonomy): domain Eukaryota; kingdom Metazoa; phylum Chordata; class Aves; order Passeriformes; family Pipridae; genus Neopelma; species Neopelma chrysocephalum. The sequence continues at coordinate 37,757,704 of NW_020897694.1, read as the reverse complement.
TATCTCAAGGAAAATAATAATAATAGTAATAATAATAATAATCAAATAACAACAGTAATAATAATAATAGACATTCTACACTGTTATGGATTTTATTTATTTAAACACAAATTTATGGAGCTGGCCACACACTAAAAATTGGAGAGTTTGGTACTGCAGTTGCTTTGGTGTATTTTTCAGCATTGTAATGGGCTACAGGGAGACAAAGGAGAATATGGCAGTTGGTATTTAGATTTGGGTGACATTTTTGCTTATTTTAACTCTCTCTTTAAAAAATTTATTTTTCTTCTATCATGCTATTGAATTGCAGCAGATATTGATATAGAAAAGCTGGAATTATTTAATAACCAAAATTAGAAGTGATTTTTGTAATATATTTCTCATTAACAACCTCTTGACTGATAAGGAATCCTGAGGTCCAGGCTAAACTCACCCACGGTGAGAAAGAGTGAGATGATAGATGGACATATTTCTCACCTTCAAAACAGGTTTCTTTAGAAAGCAGTAGAAAGCAAACCCTTTCATAGAGCATTAAAAGGCAAGCTCAAACATGACACTGATGTCACACCTTTCATGGTACTTTTTTTTTCAGGAGTCTGCCCCTGATTTTAGTCCAAAGGAGCTGCTCTTTGAAATGGCTTGTCCAGCTTTGGCGTTTGCCTGCTGAGGAAGAGGTATGCCCTTTGTCCCTCACCTGCAGATGGCTTGGATGCTTTTACTTTCCTGAAGCGAGCACTTCCCAGTGGGCTGCGTTCAGAAAGTGCTTTTCATAGCAGTAATACAGAACCAAGTTACAAAAGAATATTAATCCAATACATTCCAAAATTCAAATATGTGTGATTAATAAGCATTATTATCTATAAATAAGGCTCTAATGATACTTTGGCAGTGTTGTAAACACAAGAATCAGAAGCAATTATTGTCATTATTGTTCTGCAAGTACTTTCCATGAATACCAAACGGATATTACTGTCCAGCTCCTCGGCACATAGAAATCCTGTAAAGAAACAGTTGTCAGTCAGTAAGGCCTGGCTGGCTGCTGTTAACTACATTTTTCTAAAATGCGGTGTACCTAAAGACAAGGCCCTTGAGTTATCGAGAGTAGGATGGTTGATTAAAAAAATTATTCTTTGTCTTTTGCAACCCCCCAAATGATGTTAAATAAAGGCTATGATAAAGTTTTCACATTCTATGAGAAGAACTGTTTGTGCGATGGCTGTGATTAAAAAGGGAAATGGATTCTCTGACAAAAAACCTGCCTTTCTTTATGTGAAACCCACAAAAGTGAGAAGGTTCCAGCTAAAAGGTGGTGTGTAAATAATGACACTCCCCAGCTGTACGAGGTAGCCCATTGCTAGTTTTCAAGGACATGGGATGAAAGGGGCATTCAAGTCTCATCACATTTACCTCTCCCCAGTTTGTACAGGTTCCACAGACTGGAGTCACATTGTCGGCCAGGTCGCGCTCTCTGTGACACCCCCACTTGCCTGCCTTTGGCAGTCTCACCTTCCTCAGCAAACCTTGCTGCTTTAGACGGCGCCAGCCAACAGCAGCATTTTGTGGTGGGTGTCATGTTGTTCTTCAGATGCCAGGGTGTCATCGCGAGCGGGAACAGTGTGGGTCTGACTCTCTGAATATGCAGAAAGAAAAAGTAAAAAAAACCCCAACCAAACCCCAAACAGTAAGCTTTACTTTCCAAATACGTTCAATTCTTCTTTCCTCTCCTCGATATTTGGGGCGTGCAGCACCCTATACCATGTGGTTTAACATTTTGTTCTCTATTTGTAGGTCAACATTTCCATGATTAAACTTCATCCTTTATTCAGCCTGTTCTGGCTAGGCTTTGCAGCACATGTGATATAAGCTGTTTTCACAGCTAGTAGGCCAAATCTTACTCTGAATAAGGGAGCCAAACATATGTGACTGAGTCAGACACTTAAAGCAACTCCCTGGTAAATGGGAGATAACTCCAGGTGCAGTGATGAACACTGAGAACCAAAAAAGTGAGAAGGGTGGCCAGCATTCCTCTGTACAGGAAAAGAGATATTCTATGCACACAGGCAGTGAAATCATAACCCTGCCCAAATTTTGTTCTCCCACATTTGCCTAAGGATACAAAGCCCTCTTCACTGGAGTTACTGGAATCTTTCCATTCGGGGTCAGGACAGCCTGGAGTAGGCTCAGCTGCAGCCAGGCATGGGACAGGTTGTGCAGGAGGGGGACATGGTGGGAGGAAGTGAGGCCCTTCCTGTGCAGCATGCACAAGGAAGTTGCTGGGGGAACATGAAACACTTTGCACATGGCATTGCGTTTCTTTCAGTTGCCCTCTTTTCATCACCTTTACCTGTCTCATTTACTGACCGAGGTTGGTGGCTCTTCTTTTGCCTCGGGGCAGGTATCAGTTGCTTTAAGTCCATGGGGTTGGACTGGGTGACCTCTCTGCATAAATTTCTGGAAATGCTGGCCACCCAGAGGGAGAGTTACCCAACCCAATAATCCTTGGTGCAGAGGATTTGTGTTGAAGGACTCTCTTTCTGGCTGTGTGCTTTGTTACCATCATCTGGTAGCTGTTAAGACTTGTCAGGCACAAACAGAAGAGCCAAGGGAGTAGATGGGCATCATAAATAATCCAGACCTCCTGTGTGGTTGCTGTGTGACATTCCTGCCTTCACCAGGGCTGGACTGGTCTGGGATGTCAGGTTGCTACACAGCAAGTACCGGAGTTGACTAGAGTGAATAGCAAAGGAGAACTCCTGCAGTAAGTCCAGAGAGGACATGTTTTTCTCAAATGGACATGGCTGTACCCATAATATTGCAGAGAGGGGACTGTGCTTCATGTCTCTAATTTGGTATTGAACTGTAGCATCACAGAGGGGAGTTGGCAACGAACTGTATCCCACAGGAACAAGCCTTCCAGAGTTCCACTTGGGCTGCCTCCCTCAGCTAAAGGAAATACAGGCAACGTAGATAGCAGGATTTTCAGTGACTTTTGCTTTTGTCTTTTTTTTTTTCATGGCACCCCTTCTTCAGCTTTTGTACATTTGCTTTGGTTTTTTCAATAGCTTTTTTTCATTTAGGAAAAAAATGTATCCATCCAAAAATAAATCAAATCTGTTTTCTCGATCTTCAGTGGATAAACTCAAATAATGATTATTGTGGCTGTGTGAGTACTGTACTATCCACAGTTTAGAAAGTCCTGTCCTGATAACACACACAGGATGAAATGTATGCACTAGTCTGGGGCTTTGAGGACTGGCCTTATGGTTGGGCAAATCCCTCGGCATGCATGTGGGCATCTGATCAGCTTCTCTGCTATTGCATTGGGAAGAAAAGGCGGCTACAAGAAGTTACTGAGGACTTAATAGAGGGCAGGTGCCTTCAATGCTTGTCATGAGGTTAGGGGATGCTGCCCTGAACGAGGCACAGAAGTAGATGATTTGGTCTGGTGTGCCTGGTGACATGAAACAGTGCAAGGCAGGGGGAGGATGAATTGCACACTCCTGGAAAGCAATAGGGAGAGTAGCATGATTTTGCCCTCACTGGAATGAAAGTTAATCCAGAATACACTGGAATAAATCCCTACGTGCATCAAAGATACATTGGTGTCAAATGAGTGGAAAGGAGAGGGGAATTGAGGCCAACTAAGATCTGCCGATAGGGTCAAGTGGCCTCCCTGTCCTTGGGTCTACCTTTTGGAAACACAAACTGCACCTCAGTTTCACTTTTAAAAATGAGCCAAATCCTAATGTGTACAAAAAGCAAGAGGAGTGGAAGAAGATGGGGAAGTTCTGTGATGAGAGTGAGAGAGAATCACAGCATGGTACAGTGATGTGAAGTTGAGGAAAAGAAAATTAAGATTTTTCTATCTATTTTTTTAGACAAAAGAGGTTAAGTTACTGTTTTCTTATGCTTAAATAACAGTCTCCCTCTTCCATGGTATAAAAGATCTTGGGACCGTACAGGAATGAATTAAGACTGTGGTACCAGACATAATTTCAAGTTAATAAAGAGACAGTATGTTTTGTATTATCTTTTCTTTTGTTTCTGATTGTCTTTTTTGGGGGGTTGATATCACTGTAAGTAAATACATTTGTCTTTTGTTTCACTTTCCCCTGGTGACCTATTTCATTTAATTAGAAGGAATTGTATAATAGGAAATGAGCATCATCACACTGGGCTCCATCCAAAGCCTATGAAATCATCAGGAACCTTTCCTGGGCTCTTCACTAGCACTAGGTCCAGCCTAGCAGAAAAAAGAGGCTATTTCCACCCTATCTGGAAGAATGTGTGCTGCCAGAATAAAAATATAATAGTCCTCATTTTAAGGTCTGGCCCAGATACTAAGGAAAGATTTTGCTACTGCATATACCTCTCTGTGCCACATGTTTCACATCTGCGGCAGCACGTTAAAGGATAAAGGTTCCTAAAACTTTAACTTGAATATACATATAAAAAGAAGATACAAATTAAGGAAAAGATAAAAGATATTGATGGAAGTAGAGGAGATGCTCTTTAACATGCATATTATTGACTCAATAGATTGTTATGGCTTCAGAGCTATTAGGGTCTGCTGTGTCAATGTGTACTTAGGGACTGCTTAATATGCAGATGGTTGACATGACAGACTGGAGCCATTACAGTCTATCATGTCAGGGGGGATGCATGAATACGCACTTTGCCAACACCGTAAAAAGTCCCTTTAAAATGCAGGAGCAGTTTTTAAAAATAATTTAATAGATTCAGAGCCTGGATTTATCAGCAACAAAAGTTATTTCCAAATTAAGTCATTTTCCATGTGGAATGTGCAGTCAGGAGTACAGGGTGTAATCTCAGATGCGCAGCTCCTATCAAATCTTGTAAAATTAGCTATTGCACTTGTGCATGTGTAGAAGAGATCAGAATCTATCTGTCGGCATGTGTCTTTTTGAAGAATATAGTTTTGTCTTTTTGAGGGGTAAGGGAGATTGTCGTCTCTTTTTTCATTCAAATAATCTTCAGTAGCAATTAAATAGCTTATGCTACCTAAGAGATCAGTTATTACAAGATAAGCAGCATGACAGTTTGGAAAACCGAATAAGTCTTTGATTATTTACTAAGTTTTGATATCTGCTATTTGCCTCGAAATGCTAAAAAGTGAAGTATAAGATACAAACATGAAAGACTCATTTGATCATCATAAGGAAAGGAATCAGTAGTTTTGCTTTTCTTTTCCTCAACAACTTATTTTTTATTAAAATAGCAAAGCCAAGTGTTGTGTTTAATAAGATATATTTTTTTCATTTGAATATCAAATGGAAAAATACAATTAAAATATTTCTGCTTTTACATTAATTGTAGGCTATATTTCAGCAACGCATATATCTAAGAAGCTCAGCATACACATTTGGTATATATTAGATGCTTCTAACAGATGCCCAGACCTCTTCCCCTGATTTTTAATGTTCTTTTTTATGGCAGTGATCCAGGGACATTTTAATTTGCAAGCCTGTGAATTGGGAAATAATACTTGTAGTGGGGCATTATGTCTAGCCCATTCGCTCTAAGTTTATTGTCCTGTGTCACCTAGCTCTGATTTTAGCTGATTTGCTGGACTGAGTTGCACTGTGCAATTCCAGTACAAAATACACTGAGCAAAAGCACTCTGCCTTGCAAATAATAGTAACTGTGCAATATTATAAAGGCCTTTCCTCTTATCTGTGGGACAGCTGGGGGACAAATCTTGCAAAGAAGTGCATTTTCAGGCAAATGTGATGGCTGATTTTTGACAGCTCGTTTTACTGCCTGGTGCTAACAGGGAGACCACTGGGGTAATCAGGATGTGGTGGTGATGGATAAGGCAAGTACCAGGAGGTAGAAATGGACATTTCCCATAAGCTGTTACACACAGGTGCTTTTGGGTCTTCTGTGAGATATCTACAATAACACAGGAAAGCCAGGAAAAGCTTAGGGAAAAAGAGGGGTCTGGGAAAACCCAGGATATGGCTTTTTCTTACAGCTGAATGAATTCACCATCTGCCCCAGGAGAAGTCCCTAACAGGAGATGCCTCTCCCTGTGCTGAGTTACCTCAGCAACAAGGAAGGATCAAGCAACAGGAGCCTGAGCCGCTGGAAAGTGTATCATAGCCTCAAACTGCATCAGTGCCAGTGGGAAAGGTGCACCTTGCTCCCTCCCCTGCTCTTGGAAGGCGGGCACATCCCTGTGGTTGGTCTTGGCAGCTGGTGGTGACCACAGCTGCAGGAGTGGTGGTCCCCACAGCCCTTCTTGCTCCATCTCTGACCATCATGGTGGTTGGGACAGGGGCAATGTGGCTCTCCAGGGCTCTCTGCCCTTTTTCCCCAGAGCAGTCCTGGAAGCTCCGTATCCCTCTCTGTGTACCCATGTGCAGGGAAACATCATCAGCTGAAAGAGGCATGTATGAGGGTGCAACGTGGAGTGCTGCGTTACCTGGTGCTAATCAATAAAGTGAAAATGTAGCTTTTTGACAGCACTTGTAATTTTGACTATTGCAATGGTGTGCCATTTCTTTGAATGCAGTATGCTTCTGTGCCCCATTAAAGCATGGCTGGCATCGCTTTGAACTATTCACAAATGCTGAGATGTTGAAAAATGTAACATTTACAAAAGATACATCTGGTGTATATTTACAAGGCTCAGGAATCATTTAAATAGTGCCTGTGCCATCACCACATTAGGAGAAAAGTTAGTCCCAGCCGCATATGTGAAATCAGTAGTTGAAGGTGTGCTGGTTGAAAGTCCACTGCTATGATAGAGGATTTTGGGGTATTAAATGTGAACATATCAACCTGGGTGTAACACCTGAATGAGATAAGGGTAGGTGCACATGATGTATGCGATAACTGCGTATAGACACCTGTTTCAAATGGCGTGGTCACAAGAGGGTTATGGATTTTGAGGAATAAATGCTTAATTTTTTTTTTATTAAAGAAGAATCTTTGGCTTCTCCCTGTGAGATGTCATCATACCTTTTTCCTGTTCTTCAATGAAAATTGTGAGACCTACATAGCTAAGAATCAAGAAAAAAGCTATTGAGCAGCTTCCTTTATATCACATAACATGTCAAGGACAAAAAGGTGTTTGTCTTCTCCTGCCAGTGCAATACCACTTAAGTTACATTTGAAAACTATTTTTTAATTAATGCAATGGGTCATGTTTTCACCACACTAAGGCAGGAAATTCAAGGTAAACCAGATACTCCTTTTCTCAGTCAAACACACATGAATTAAGCATCTAGCATTAGACTTAATTTCAATTTCTAGGTCTGTAATTGAATCTAGCTCAATGTGAACTTTTTTTCTGCACCATCACATTGATATCTGGATGTTAGTGACATTATTTAAAGCAACAAATCAACCTATAGGACTGTGTTCAACTATATGTCATATGACAGTAAATGGAATAAAAAAATGTTTCTTTTCTCTAGGGGCAGATTTGTTAAAGAGTTTTCATCTTTTGTCAAGATATTTAATCTTGGAATGTTTTTAAAAAAATGCAGTTTGTACAAGCGCAGATTTCTGCATGCACAGTTTGCCTGATTGCTAATTTGGCTGAACACACTTAGGCTTAACACAGGCAAATGAGAGAGGAAAGATAATTTTTGCATATATCCTTCTGAGTCAAGTGTGAGTCCCTGGACTCTATAAGGGAAGCAGGCATCCACTTTTAGGACTGAAGGCTGTCACTCTGGATCACCTTGTACATCAGTCTCAGTTCATGCATGTCAATGAGAACAAATCCTAACAATGAGCTGTTGAGTGATGCCAGTAGAAATGCATGTTTCTGAAAGCTTCAGGGTTTTGGAGAAAACAGCTGAAGGCAACTCTGCGGCTTTCACCAGTGCTGCCTAACGGAAGGAGGGTGAGATTTTGGCACAAGCCTCCCACGTAATGGACAATTTCGAACACACCTTTGTTTTTCAGCAGTCTGAGTAAAGCTGGTACAGGACTATAGAATTAAACCAAAATGCCCAACCACGTTATTTCCTCAGAGGGGTTCACTACAGAACAACCTAACCTAAATTATTGGCGCTACTAATAATTATTATTATTCATTGCTTTTGGTAAGCCTGTCGCTCCATCACAGTAGCAATCATGTGCTGGGATGTGTACTGCTTAGGACATCAGACTCCTTTGGAAGTGGATGATTGTTTAATTGATAGATTGTAAAGATGGGCTGACCTATTGCCTTTTCATGTTTTGCTTTGTTTCAGTTGCCTGGACTCTCGCAGCTCCTTAGTATCTTTCCTGATCCATCATGTCAGGCTGGCAGCTGTGCCTCTGCACACTGCCTGCCTGCCCACCACGAGCCAGATTTCACTCTCAGACGCTTGGTGTACCCTCCTCCCTCACTGTCCTCTCACTGGAGAGCTGATTTTGCCTGCACCTCTATTAAGTGGCTTGATTTTAATGGGAACAACTGCTTTCTCCCGTGGATCCTTCTCAATCCAGGGCACTAGGCAGGCAAAGACACAGGAGGGCACATTCCCAGATGTCCCTAGGAGTGTGCTATGTATCCAAGATCAGGCTCTTGCCTGACATCTGTGGACTGAGCCCCCCACGCACCCAACTGAATGGTTCTACTCAGTATCGTGGCCATTTTAATTTGGAGATATTTCCTACACTCTGTGTAACTTCTGCCCTCACTGTGGGCTCCCTGCTTTTCTCAAGCTTAATTTCTCTGTGCCATGCAGGCCCCCAAAGGATGGCATCTTAAAAGAATGAATTCTGGTTTACATTGGTCCACCTCAAAAATTTTCCTCAGAGGTTTCCACCTTGAAAATTTTCCTCAGAGGTTTCCACCTCCTCCCCAACACTAGGAAAAAATGATTGGAAAGTGGTTGAAATGTTATAAGCAGATTTTCAAGAAGGAACAGATTTTTTTTTGCTGCCAAGCTATATAATAGGTGTTTTTGAGAGGTCGTTAACTTCAACAGTATAGTCAGAAACAGTGTTACACCCCACACTGCATCCATCATTAAGCAATTAAGTTACTCATAAGCTTTTACATTTATTTACCTTGATGGAAAGATATGTTTACTGAACCTGAGTACAAATCAACATGAGAAGGTGGAAGTTCAGAGTAAATTTGACTAATGATGTTGTGTTTTCATCCTTAAAAGAAAGAAAAAAGCCTCCCTGCTTTTGATGCTATTTTATCTTCATTGGAAGGGATCCGAAATGATCCTAACTGTCATGTGAGCACTCAGATCCTCTTTGATTGCAGCTGAATATCTCTTTCCGTTGGCTCATACCTTCCCTTATACGAATACAGTGTACAGCACTTCAGGTTGTTTGTTGAACAGTGCTTTAACTCTTCCTCTGTGAATTCCCTTACAATTATATCTTTAAGCAAAATGTGGGCTGTGGCCACCTGTGCCCGAGGAGATGTTAATGTGGCCGCATCGCTTATGCGAAGGAAGAATTTCCTCTTGGTTTCACAATAACTTCTAAAATATGAACAAGTCATATTTTTTCCAGTGAAACTTAATTATCTCTGCTTTTTTTTTAGGCCTGCTCTCTTCTCCACTCTTGGTACATGGATTTTTCTCTCTCCGAGTAATTCCTCAGCATCGCCTTGAAAGGCATCTGCCACACGTGAGCATCCTCCACAGTCTCTAAGATACTTTTGTTGTTTTTCTTCTTTGAACATTTGTTTTTTTGAGATGACATTGACAGACATGAGGTCTAAGTCTGGAGATGTTCTGTGGGTAGAACTCACATTTATTTCAGTATGTCGAGCAGTTTTAGGATCTGATCCATATTGAAGACTAGCATGGCGTAATGAGGCCTGGGCATATAAAACAATATGTATTCTAACACAGCTCACTCAAAACAAATATGTTCCCTTCTCCTGGACTGGTATAAACAAACAATCTCCATTGTGTTCCACACGGTTCTGTTGCACTGCCTTGCACATAGCAAGAGCTTGGCTTCCCTGTTCACAAAAATGGCATCTCCATCCTGTGACATGGAGCTTTCTGCTGTATGCTCAGACAGACCGGTACCTTAGGACACTGTTCCTAAAAACTGACGTTAGGTCTGGTGTTAGGTCCTAAATGCTTTATGGGCAAAGTTTTCTTGTACGGATATAATTAAAAGAGGGTCTTGTTTCTGAGTCCTGTGCACTTCAGTCCGACAAAACAGACTCTGGATTGCACAGTTTGAAAGCAGAGAATCAGTGTAACAGTTGCTGCAAGATCCGCTCATGCTGACCCATAAAATCTTCTCCAATATCTAAATTTCCTTGCGATAAAAATCGGCAGCTGCGTGAAAAATTTGTGATGACTCGAGGTGGAAACATTAGCAGGGGAGAGTTCAAAACTCATGTGTGAGATCCACTGTCTGTGTGAAGTGCAGCAAGTTTGAACCCAGGTGTTCCTTGTGCGATTGAACTCAGACTTTTATGCGATTCTGCAAAGCCATTACCCTCTCCTGTAACTTATGCTAGAAGCAGAGTGAGCTGTTCTGGCACTGAAATGATTTCATTGTTAGGCTAAGTGTTACACAGATGGCATTCTTAAATGTAAAATTCTTTTTATGATTCTTTCAATTTCATATTTATTTCATTAGATCATTATTTATGTTAAAGAGTCACTATTAATCTGAAACGTGCTCAGCTTGAAAGAAAATGTTGAGAGGAGTTTCAGGTATCTGATCCTTAATCCTTTAGTTTTTGTGTTTTGCATTTTCCTATTTAAAATGGTTTTTTGTGTCTCTAGGTGCTATGTGACAGATCCGCACAAACAACAGAGGGGAAAGAGCCTCACTTAACTGATTAGAGTGAAGCAGTGAAAGGGAATATGCACAAAGCGCTGCCAAGTTCACAGAGCAAAGGAAAAGATAAAAAAAGAATCATTTCACTGGCTTTTTTTTTATAGAGAGTAATGTGAGGTATTTCTTATACTAGCAGCAGGGAAACAATTTTCAGACAAAAATGTGATTTCTTAATCAAGGGTCTCTAATTCAAAATACATTTATTTAATAAACAGTAATTATGATAGCAGCAACTGCTCATTCATATCAATAATTCATTCAGAAGTAAACCATATCAACATATTAGCATTTATTTTTCCATTTAATAGGCTGTGATTTAAAATAAATGTAAATCATCATAATCATTCAGCTCCATATGCTGGGAAAGAAAAAGTCACCTTAAACCAGATGCATATTGTGAAAAAAAAAAGAAAAAAAAGAAAAAGAGGAAGACAAGTTGTTCTAAAGAAACAGCATATGGGAGCAGATCTTAAGCTAGGGTAAAGATACGGTGCTTTGTAGATGTCAATGTAGTTTTAGATTAGATATTAAGAAGAAATTCTTCACTATGAGGATAATAAGGTACTGGAACAGGTTATCCAGAGAAGCTGTGGATACTCCATCCCTGGAATTGTTCAAGGCCAGGTTGGATGGGACTTTGAGCTGCCTGGTGTAGTGGAAGGTGTCTCTGCCCACGACAGTGGGGTTGGAACTAGACAGTCTTTAAGGTCCCTCTCAACCCAAACAAATCTGTGATTCTATGATTCGATGATAGCGAGGCTGAGTTATGACAAATGAGATTCTAGTCAGTAATTTTCAAGAACTGGGAGACACATACTGATTTCTTTCTTTTAGAAAATAGATAAATACAATTTCTCTCAGTTTTAATTAGGAAAAGGCAATATGTGTGATCAAGAAAATTCTAGTTTGAAACTGCTTATGTATGGAAAAAATAGGCTCTTTGCAAGTCCTAAGCTGATTCTGCACTTGTACCTGCTTGTGTGCTTGGAGCTGTATTTATTTTTTCTGTCTCTATTTAGCCAAACCCTCTCCTAACTTGTTCCCCTGACTTAGCCACGCCATTTTGTCAGCTGACAGGTCTTTTTCAGCTCCCTAACCCCTCAGCACTCCTGAGGCACTCCTGTTGAACACTTTTGTTTCTGTAACCTGTCTGAGATCCGCAAAGTGGCATTTGGAGGCTGTGGAGCAGGGTTGTACTTCTTAGGAAAATTGTTTATTTTGCTTTGGACATAGGGGAAAAGCAATGAAGGGCTCAAGCCCTGGACAGCGTGTGCTACTGCTGCTACAGCGTCTCAAGCAGTTGGTGTAGGTCTCGTCTTGCTGCTTTTTTTGTTGCTTTAGCTTTCAGTAGGTGAGGCTGTGGTGGGGATTAGGGTGTCACTGCTCTGCTCGTTCTGTTCCCACATCCAAGCCAGCACCGATGGCCTTGTCACAGCCATATGGCCCTCTTGTCCTCTGATGAGCTCAGCAAAGCCCTTTCTCTCCCATAGACAGAGCGTCCCATATTCTGGCGGGGAAAACAAGCCTGTGCACCACTCCTTCCCCTGAATCACTGCAGTGATACTCTCAGAGGACTGAGGGAGGTAGTGGCTGCAGCCACAATGCTGTGAGCATGGTGCAGGTTAACTCTGTAAAAAGGTGTTTTCATATCCTTGCAGGTGAGTTTTGTCACTTGTATAGTTATCATGTTACTCTTCCAAGGCTGTTGGTGCTTTCCCAACAATGACTGCCCTGCACATGTAGCCTGCTCTGCACGGGGATCTGTAGTCTCAGGCAGTCAAGTTAAAGCGGTACCCAACTCTTTTTTTTTTCCCAGTCTCTGCCATGCTTTACACTGTTAGCATTCCTCCAAAAATTTTTAAGGAGAAAAGTGAGTCATGTTTGATTTTCCCTATTTTAATAGAGAAGAGCCATGCTTTTTCCACAAGTTATTGCATTATTCTTCTCTTCAGTGTGGCTCTGATTTAGTGCTGGATGAAGCTCAAAAGGAGGATTAGTGTAGATAGACTCCCATATGCTTGGATGCATTTCTGAACTGTGTACTATCCTCTCTGCTTTTGATAGAAAAAAACTGGGCTATAAACCTGATGAGAACAGGCTTCTATGCAAGATGTTTAGTATTTCCTGCTTCCATTTGGGCCAGGAATAGGGCACATCCAGCCCCTTTTGGCCCTGCTGCTCTTGGTCATGGGTTTGCCTGAAATTTAGTAAATCACAGTGGTGGAAAATGAATGGGGGAGTGAAAGGAAGTTGATTTTTCTCCACTTTAATATAGGCTAGATTAGGGTTTAGTTCTGGTGTCATGGTTTGAGCAGGCCCAAAATTCAATTCTGATTCTTAGCCCCCCACCCACATCTCAACCCCATGTGAGATGGGTTTTCTAGACAAAAACACGAGACTCAATATGGGGGAAGGAATATATTACAAAGACTATACAGCAAATAAATACTATAATACATTGTATACAATCTTAACTCTGTATCTATCTCTACTATGACAATAATATTTACAATGGGCCCAATCTCTTCTCCCTCCAAATAAAAGTCCAGGAGAGAAGAAGAAGAAAAGACCCCTTCCAGTCTGTCAGCAGCAGGCTCTCTCTAGGCAGCAGGCTCTCTGTGTCTTCTCTTCCAGGCAGCAGTAGTAGTTGCTGGCTCTCTGCCAGCACACACAAGGGGGTCTCCAAGCCCCTCGGCCCTCCGTCCTCAAAACGGGGGTCTTTCCGTGGACTACATAACCCCAGATAAGGTCGTTCCACCACGGTCATATCACGAAACACGGGGGTCTTCGTGACGGTCTGGTATCCTCAGGGGAAATCAAGCCCCTGTGCAGAGCTCCCATGCTCTGCCTCAAAGATGGCTGCCAGCTTCTCTGAAGCTGCAGCAAGGGGGGGAAAACCCAAGGTCACCCCCTCCACACACATTCCTTTGGCCATCCTGGCTGAGCTCTCAGGAGGCCGGAGCTTCTTAGCTCCTCTCTGTAGTGCATACTGCACTTTAGGACTCCACTCAGTCCACCACCCCCTCCTCTTTCTCGGAGGGGTCTCTAGTGAGTTTGGAGGTTTTGGTTTGTCTAGTTCTTACCCTCCGAAACTCTCTTCCTGCTGCTGGCTCGGGTCTCTTGTCCTGTTGTTGTTTTTCTTTCTCCTCAGACATCTCTGTGTCTTCCATGCAGCATACTGGCTTATGTTCCTCCTTCTGGTCCTTATCAGTTGGCTCTTTGCCACTGCTCTTCGGACACTGCTGTTCTGCTGCTGCTCCGTCGCTGCTCCCAGCGTCTCCCACTTCTACTTACAGGGGAGAAACTGCCCCAGCTCCTAGCCGCAGGCACTCAGCCCAGCTTTAACACCATTCCGAGTCCCTGCAGCCCCCCAACCGGGGGCTGGGGGGGGCAAAGCCCCCAGGGGCCCTAAGCCCCTGCTTCGTGGCTTCTACAACATGGCCACCCTTTTTCTAACAACAAGTACTACTGTTTCTCTTCCGGTCTCCAGAGATATGTTTATATTTTGCAGGAGCATTGATTGGGTCAAGCCCCAAGGGTCACCACCCCCTGGGGGTTACCACTTTCAGCTTCAGGGGGAAACCTGGTTCAAACCACTACATCTGGCTTTGGCAGGAACTTTGCTGGGGAATGGACACAGGTAGAATGTTTTTATTTTAATAGAATTGGTTCATCTGTCTTTTAGATAGTTTCACTGGAGTGCAAGTCCATTTTTAAGGTCCCGAGTAAAAGAACTTGTGCTGCTTTTAAAGAGCTGTACCTTCTGGGAAAATTAGAGCTGGCTGTAAAACCCTGACTGTATTGTATTCAAGGCAATTGGGAGCATAGGAAGCGAGAAAGAAGAAGAGAAAGACGAAAGAGGAAGAGAGGGAGGCTTCCCAAAAATAAGCTACTGCAGTGAGTCATGCTACTCCTCCATGCTTGGGGGGCTTCACTATGCTTAATACCTGATCATTTTTCATCTGGTAATCAAATCGTTAAATAGTGTAACATCAAGCAGCACTGAACTTGATCCTAAAACTGTTGTTGTACTACTGTTTGGGGGTTTTCTTCCTTAATATTTTTTTTAAAAGAATTTCCCAATAGTACTCTTATCAACTGATCATTTTTCTGATCCATTACAAGGGTTTCCGAGTTTATGAATGAAAGACTATGATTTCTCAACCAAATCCTCCACTCCTCGGTCTATTAGTAACATAACGTTAACTTACAAAATTTGACTGAAACCTCAGGGTCTGCCAGCTGGATGTTTGAGGAGTCCAAGCTGTCTAGGTAAAGAAACACCTTTTTCACATGACCCAGCCCAGCTCCCCTGTTGCCCCACGAGTTTCTATCAGTACAAAAGCTGACATTGTCTGCAAGGAGCAACTCAGATTACGGTCTCTTCCAGCTGCATTGTCCCTGACCCCAATCCTGCCCTGGGCTGCCCATGGTCTGCTCTCCCCACATGCACAGAGACTTCAGCTGCAGCTCACTGCCTGCCAGCACTGACTCTGATCTTGAGGGTGGCCTTGAATGCATTTTAAAAGGCAGCACAGACGCTTTGTGAGGATAACATGGAATGATTATTTTAGGGCAGATTTTCCCCTAAAAAAATAATAGTTCTACATGCACACAGTTTGATCTTCACACAAAGGATTTATATAAGAATTCACTTCTCTCTGTCAGTGACAAAAAAAAAAAAAGCATGCTGGTGGGATTTAGGGAAGTGTGCAGGGTAAAGGATAGCAGCAGACAAAAGGAAATTTTTCTTCTAAGATCATCTGCGCAGCTGGAACTCTGGCACCGTTTTTGTTTGAAAGCCTATAGGTATTCCCTGACTGGAGCAAGGGACAATGCCTCTTTGGCACTCTCCTGACATGCAAATGTGGCCAGAGGTTCTTAGAGCAGTCCTCAGCCCAGTCCCTTGTTGTGTACACACAGATGCATGCACATTACTTTGCTATCAAATGGCTGTTTTGGAGAATCAGCCACCCAGGAGGTAAACTGTACATAAATGATCTAAGGGTAAAGGTGGCGGAAGAAACTCTGTTTCCTTTACATGCTGAAGTAGATACAAAACAGGCACAAAGTTCACTTGGACTCTCAGGAATAGAATAGCTGCAGTGGCTCTGCACCAGCAGAAAACCAACATCCCTGACTCCTAGATGCCCTCTAAAAATGCGCCTATATCTCAGGCCGGAGAGACTTAACAGTAGGTCCGCTAGAGAAGAAGCCCTAACAGCCTAGCAAGAAGCCAGCAGGATACAAAAGATGTTCCCCTGTGGCACCTGCACCTCCAAAAGTCTTTTTAAGGTCAGGTCACCACCTACGAGTAGAGCGCTGCCTAGCTCTGTCTTTGTGGCATGAAGGAAACATACATGTGAGTCTGGAACTGCTCAGATTTTTGTCTGTCTCAGGCTGGCCCCATTCAGCCATCTCCGCCCTTCCCGGGGAAGTGAGTCCCAGATCCAAAGACAGATCCTAACGATATAGCCTGTGTGCTTGCTTCTAATATAGCATGATGCTTAAAAACTGAATATAAGCAGGTATGAGGCTTTAGATCTTCCTCAAATCTCAGAGTAACTTTGAGGTTGTCAGACAGTACCGAAGTGAGAGATCTGGAGTAGGAAAATTAGTGAACACAAAAGTCATGATATTTACTCAGTTTATGCATTTTCTCCCCTTTTTTTTCATAAAACCTGCATAACTGGCATGTAATTGTTTTACTAAGTGAGTCTTGAAAGCAAAAGTCTTGATAGCTGTCACATATCTTCTTTGTAGTAAAGTGTGTTGTCCTCAGAAGATAATCAGTAGAACTTGCTCAAAAAAACTTAATCAGCAGAACTGAGCATATTGTCAGTGCTTAACAAACAATAAATTATAACAGCAGTTCCTTTTGACACAAGCTATCAAACTTTTTCTTTCTTTCCAGGATGCCTTACTCACCTCTGTTTAGGATTTAATACCTACTACAACTCTGCTTTTTATGGTTGAGAGGACTGGTGATACAACCTAACAGAGTGGAAATATTAATTGAAACGAAATTTTGACAAATGGCAGAAAAAAACCTCCAAGAAAATTCTTGGGCTGTTCCTTTTCACTTATTGATGTTGCTTATAAGTCTTAAAAACTGAATTAAAGAATAGATTTGATCTGTTCTGTTGTTATAATGTAAAACACTCTGCTTACAAGTTAGTAGAATCACTTTCAAATTTCCTGATAGTCTGGATTTTTTAAAGACAGACTCATTACCCTTTCTTTACAGAAAGGTAAATATATCCAAAAGCACATCTATTATTATTAATTATTTTTATTACAAGGAGCTTGGCTAACTCAGAGAGTTGTTAACATACCCGTGGTTATCACTTCTTTGTCACCATTGTAATTTGGCCTGGGCTGGCAATCATTTCATTTGCTGTTCATTTGGTAGTTTCTATGCAATTTTTTTTTGAGTTTTATTCACTTTCAACATGACATATATTCATGTTATAGAGAAAACCACCGGGTCAGCTCTAAACTGCCACTAATTGTCACAGGCTTAAATGGACCCATTTCAGTTTATCCCAGTTGAGGATCTGACCAATGATCACAATGGGCATTAATTAGCAGATGTGTTATCAGAATCCGTGGAAATGTCCTGGTTTGAGTGACAAGAGAAGTGCTCAGCTGCTGCAGCCGGTGGAGCCATGCCAGTTTGGCAGCTGACGGCACAGCACCCGATACCGGCAGGTGGAAAGTCCAGGTCACCCCTGATGGAGGCACAGTGGTGGCTTCTGTCACAAGTCTCCATGTAGAAGGAGCCCTGGAAGGAGCCCAGAGCACCAGGCAGCTGGTTGTATTAAAGCAGAAGCAACACAGGGCACCTGGGAGGGGGAAGGCAGGGAGAGAAGAGAGGGGGAACGCAGTGCTGAACTGACTCATCCTGAGGCTGGGTTTGCACAAGAGATTGCACTGCTAGTGACAGGGGAGAGCCACTAGCAAATGTGTTGGGGCTCTGGCTTTCCATGTGCACCATATGAACTGACACTACAATGCCAGTTGTGCATGGGTGGCAGAAGGGTGGGGCAGACACATCTAAAAAGAGGGGGTCCTAAGAAGCAGTTGGCTTTCACAGAAGCAGCTACTGACAGTAGCAATGCTATTATGGCTAGGGGTTCAGACTATGACTAGAAGAGTGTCTTGAGCAGGTCATGGGGTGAATGGAGAGCAGGAATGTGAAAAATTTGAGATGCTGCACCTTTATGGGGAAAAAAGAGAGTAATACCCTCCCGTTTTGCTTATCTGAGTGCAGCATGGGTTAAAACCAAGCCAATAACCTGTGCAGATACTAATTGCTCAGTAGCAGCCATTTTGTCTTCTTTCTCATGCCCACATACCATCACAGGATGGTGGATAGGAACAAGTTGCCAAGCTAATAGTGTGGGACCTTTGTAAAGATTTACAGCCTCTCAATATTTACAGGACAAACCTGGACCTCAGGTAGCTCAGGGAGTAATTTTTTCAGCTGCTGACACAGTTTCAAAATTTCCTTAAGTAAATTGACCCCATGCAGTTTGATTCACTGGGAAAAAAAATCTTTTCATTGTGTGATTTTTTTATCGCAACCCAGGAAAGGAAGACAGCAGGAAAGTGAGAGCTAAATAGTACTGGGAATGGAGAAGTCTTTAGACTGGTCCCAGACCTCTGACCCTATTGATGGGAAGATGCAGAGTATTTGAGGAAGGTGTAAATTTTGTCACCCTTCCTGTACACTTCTCCCACCACTTAAAGCAAGATATGAAAATTTTTCTGTGAAAAATCTGGGTCCTTCTCTGAATAGCTGTCTCTGGGCCCAAAGCCACAAAAGGGGATGACTGAGACTCATGTGGGATATAGATGTCCAAGTCCAGATTCCCAACCCACACACAAGTTCATCTGAATTTTTGATAAGAAGGATCTTAAGACATCTAAAATCCACTTTCTGCTCCTGTCTCTGGCCAGTCACCAGCTCAGCTGAGTTGAACTTCCCAGCAGCTAATCCTGATTCACCTCTTCAAACGATCCATGCTTTGCTCATGCGCCTATCGAGAATGTCCCGGCAAAGCACGCGTAACACAGGATCAGGACTGAGCAGTACATAAAGTACAGCAGCCATGTTCACTGTCATTCAAAGTAAATATCTTCAAGTCTGCCCAAGCCCTTATCTCTTATCTGCAATGAGAGCAGGAACCCTAGCTAGGAAGCTACAAGCTAAATATTCATGTGGGAGGAGATTTTCCATACTTCCTCCAGAAGTGGTGCTGAAATGCATAAGGTTCTCTGGGAGGAGTTTAAGGCAATAAGGTGGAGAACAAGATACAATCTCCAGCCCTATTCTGCTGAATTAGCTTGCTGTTTTGGATTGGTACATGATAGAGGATCTCTTTTGGTATACTCATTGCTGCGTAAGGTGTTTCTTAAACATTGTCTTCTCAGCCTAATGAAAATACAGTGATTTTTCAGAAAAATCAGTAGAACATATTCTCAAAGGATATGATGATTATTGGAGTTTTAATTAAAATAGCAGGTAAAATAAGTATTATGGTGTGCTATTATTTCTAAAATAACAACAGAATAAAGATGCCCATTTCTTTCTTGAGTGCAATTTTCTAAATGAAAAAGTAAACATTAATATCTGCAGAGATCTTACTGATCTTGTATGATAATTTAGAAAAATATCCCTATTAGGGATAGTTATATATGCTTTTTGTTGGAAATGCAATCACAGGATATGCGCATAGCTGCAATCTGTAGACAGATTAAGTAAATTAAATCACTCAATGTCTTTTTTCAATAGCTCTAAATTTAAAAGTAATTTGCAAAGAAAATACTCAGTTTCAATTGGTTTGTAATATCTGTTAATGATCTTTGGAAAAATTTCTGATAACATGCAGGAATTCCCTCAGGGACAGGGTTGTGAATAAGTAGATTTTTTTAAGTTTGAGATGTCATTAGCTGGTGATTTCTTTGAAGTAAAAAGCTGTTACAGAATAAATTGCAGAGGTATACAAGTGAACAGGACAATCATTTTTATGAATAATATACATTATTTTCACTGTGCTTTCTGCCCTCCAAAGAAATAATTTACAATTTAACTTGTCCTTACAAACATCCTGGAATCACAACTGCATGTGCATTTTGTGCTTACTTTATGTATATGCTCTGACTCTATATAAAAGTATAGCTTGCTGGTGTCAAACCACTGGTGTAAGGAGCTGATTTCCTTTTATTTTTTTTCCTTTTCTTTTCCCCCCAGTAGATAACTTTTTCAATCCACAAGACTGAAACAACTTCCCTTAATTGAAATGACTCCAGAACAGCTATTCCCTAGAAGACATCCTCCTTGATTTCTTGCGGGGCCTGTAAGATGACTGAAGTTGTAGGTAAGTGCAATCATGGAAAAAAGGGTCTCTATTCTCTTGGTACCTTGTTAGCATTAACATATTCTTAACAGTTCAGAGACAAATCAGATATCTATCATGCATCACTGTAATAAGGTAACATTTCTCAGGGCAAATGAGATCTCCTGGCTTCTGTCCCCACCTTAGGATGTCTGAAGTAGAAGAGAGTGCCAGAGACACCACAGAACATGGGGAATGTTGTCCTGCTTCTGAGGTTCAGATATACAACTCAACCATGGGCAGCTGTGGATGGACTTTCTGCCTCCATAGGTTTCTGTGGGTAAGCCTGGGGTTTAGATGGGGACTGGGGACTCTCTGAAGGGGTGCTGATCTGGGTAAAGGGGCACTAGGACTCCCATGTGTGCTGTCACACAAATCAAAAGATACAGCTAATTGCAGCCATTGAGCTTTGATTTCCTCACCTTTCTCCAAACCTTTTCTGCCCAAGACCTTACTGAACTTGGTCTGCTTTTTCCTGATCTACAGGCAGGGCTGAAGACACACCATGGTAGCATGAGTATGACTGTTGCCTCCAGGGTTCCCACAAAGGGCTGGAGGAGAAAGGATTTTTCCAGGTCTAGAAAGAGATGTGATAGCCACCAGTTTGAAAAACCTCCTAGACTTTCCTGATCCTCTGAAGGCCCAGTGTAGGAATTGGCACCTGCCCTGATAATCCATCAATAGATCAGAGAGCCCCTTGCTTCTCATACATAGATATTTAATGATGCTCTGCAGTTAAGCTGAGAGTAGTGGGCCTTCCTGGCTGCTCCTTAGCAGCCCCTGGCATTGGTCAATCCTAAGATGCCTGGACTTTGACAGAGACCAATATCAGACCACATGTAAGGAGATTCTCCCTCCTCACTGTGCATTTAACAGTGCCACAGTTTACCATGGATTAAGGTCCTGTCTTGACACTGTTGACTGGCACATGCCATGAACCCCTGAGATCATTAGACATTATTACATAATTGCATCTAGTAAAACTCACAGATCTTTTAAGGCTAGGAGCAACCATTATTGTCATCTAATCTTATCTTCTGCTTAATGCATGCTACTGAATTTAACCCAATCTGAACTTCGTGTGAAGATTTGCTTTTATGCCTAAAAGTGCCTCCTCGCTTACAAATACTATGTTGTTTCTCTCAGTACTAACTCTGCAGCAGCAAGTTCCATTAATTAACTGTACATTGTTTGGAAAAGCAATACCTCCTAGCCGTTTGAAATTCAATACCTTTTCGTTTCACCTTGCAGGATAAGAAAGATTTTTTCCTTTGCTGCTAATTAAGTTTGAAGATCATGAGGATGAAATGTTATTTATATTATAGTCATGCTTAAGCAGAACTCTGGCGCAGCCTAGAGATCCCACCACACAAAGTGAGGGAGACTGTGCAAGTCCTTTGGGGCTCAGACCATTTTAATAGACAAAGGCACATTTTTAAGGAAGACAAGTGATTTAACTGAAAAGGTTACCAGTCAAGTCAATGGATTTGTACCTCTCAATCACCTCTGACTTTCAGAAGTTTTAAAGAAAGGTAGGGAAAAGCAAAGTCTCTAAAAGACCAAAAAAATAAGTCAGAGATACGGTCAAGTCCCTGGAAAAGGACTTTTCACTTTTCCTGTAGTGACAGGACAAGGGGTAATGACCTTAAACTGAAGAAGATTAGATTTAGATTAGATATTAGGAAGAAATTCCTTACTGTGGTGGTGGTGAGACACTGGAACAGGTTGCCCAGAGATGTTGTGGACTCCCCATTCTATGATTTAATATAGGAAAAAAGGTGTTACTTAACTCTGTGTTCTGTCCACTGTCCATGGGTCAGACTGGCCTTCAGTGGCTGAAAGTTCTATGAGAGGACAGGGTACACTGTGGAAAATACCTTCAATATCTGATTCATGCAAGGGCCCAGAGCCTTCCAGAAGAACCGCTGGGGTCCAAGGACATCTTCTAGATTATCTCAGACAACATGTGTTCAGATTTTATGGAGAGGGTTCATTCAGTTTGTGTATGATTTGAATCATAGAATGATTAAAGACATCTAAGATCATGGAGTCCAAACCATTAACCTAACACTGCCAAGTCCACCACTAAACCATGTCCCTAAGTTCCATATCTATGAATGTCCCATGAGGATAAATCCTCCCTGAGAGACAAGCTAATGCTTATGTTCTTTAACTTTTCTCAAGAAATTTCCCATCCTTTTGACTTTTATCATTTTTATTACCGTTCCCTGGACTTGTTCTATTTCCACTTTCTTTTTTCAGGAATGAGGTGACCAAATTTGAAGACAGTATTCAAAGTGAGGATGTGCCACTGATTTATATAATAGCATTATAATATTTTCTATATTATTCTCTAAAACTCTTATCTTTGTACAAACCCCATAAGATTCTTTTAATTCTTTGAACTACAGTGCCTTTTAACATCTGTAGTTTACTCTGATCACATTTTAACAAAGGAATAAAAGGTTTCATTTTTCACATAGAATTTTATTTATTGTTTGAACTTTAGAGGAGAAATTGGTTAACTTACAATTTAAAATTCTTGGCAATGTAGACTATTGGGTAAGAATATAATTATCAGCCCTTCTATACTTACTGTAGAAATGTGTGAGACTGAAAGTTGGTATGTAAGGTCTTGACTCAATAGACTTGTCTTTTGTCTTATAAACACAGAAAAAGACATAATTTTGAGCTGCCAGCATGCCCAAAGATGTCAGAAATGTCATTCACCTGTACCTCCTTCCTGATGAAACATGCTGGAGCCATACATTTACATGCTGTTCAATCAGGACCATGCACATCTGCAAGTAGTACCTGACTTCTGCAGTCTCTCATTTACTGTAGCACACACCTTCACGCCAGGTCAGAGGAAGACCCCTTTGAAAATGAGGCACTTCATGATTGCAGAGGGTAAGGATCTTGCTCTCATGTCACAGCTTGGCGTTATGCCTTCATCAGGGTATTAGGAAAGGCTCAGGGAAAATGGTTACAGCTATTCTATTGCCTAAGACACTTCCTGCAGCTACTGCCTTTCCTTAGAATTACCAATCCAAGTGGTGACCCTGCCTGACCCTACTTATCTTGTAAAAGCTGACAAGATCACAGCCTGAAGCAGTATAGCCACAGGCTCAATACCGGCTACCAAAATGTCTGTTTAGTATTTTCAAGAAATGCTGCTCTAAAGATTTACAATACCAGCTGCTAGATACATGAACAACACCAGCACACAGCTTTGACCCCTGAACATTCATCCCCACTTACACAGAAATTTGTGTCTCTCAAGGGGCCAACACTGAACTGCTACAAAACAGTGATTCCCTACCTGCAAGCACACTGGATTTTTAGCACTATTTGATTATATATACTAAGATATTGGGTAAAAGTATTTGAAAACTAGCTTGAGTTCAGAATTCATTGTTAGCTTTTTTTCATCAGTTGCATTACTGCTTAAGCAACAGAAAGAGCTCTGCCATTTCTGTGTAATACGTTTTTTTATTTCAGTGTAGAGAATTTTCTTCATCCTTCCATGACCAAAGTAGTTTTTCATCAGAAGTTATTTTTAGATGAACTCTAAGTTTCTTCCCTAGCAAACATTTTACCTGCACTGTATGAAAGGAAATGCACATTTCCCTAGATATCTCTAAGGATAAACACAGGTTTAAATGCCCAAAAAGATCTTGGGGAACAATCTGGTTTATATATATACATTCATATAGCAGATGCAGTAAGAGTTCTTGCAGAGTAGTGTGGGTTTTTTTAACCCTTTTCTTTTTAGAACAGCAAAGACATGGAAAAGACATTGAGGTCCTGTTGCTCCTGTTGGAAACTTCTGTTGGCTGCAGCATGAGTTGGATTGGACCCAGAGAAACTGAATACACACAAGTAATGATGAGTTGGCCATACAAGCAAGGAAAATCACAGATAACAGGTGCACACCAATTAGCAATGTACCTTTTAGGTCATGCAATACAGCTCCGTGTCACAATGAGATTGTTTCATATGGTATATTTTTGGGGTTTTTTTGTGCCTAGATTAAATGCCCTGGTGATGCCTTGTCTCTAGGGAGAGGTTGTGCTGCCTACAGTATCTTTTGTCAGGAGTTTTTTTTCCTTTCTTAACATCATCATATTTCTTCTTTTTACAACCCTTTGCAAATTTCCTTCCTTCCATTCATTGATATCCTTTAACTCGTGTGGTGATGTGTTTAGTTAACATTAAGCCAACCCACAGATATTTGGATCACTTAATCTTCCCTAACCTAGAAGTCCTTTCAGTTTCCTTGTTAGTCTTCATCTATTCTAGTCACACTAGATAGCCTGTCAGTATCTTTTTTAGCTATGAGATTCTAAAGATGTGATACATTTCTCTAAACTAGCAACAGATCTGATGTAGAGCTGAGCACCACTCATGTCTCCTCACTGAAAATCTTTCCTGATGTGCCCAGAGGAAAGCTGCCAGCACTCTGAACAGGCACACAGGTAGAGTGCTCAAACCACTTCCTTGGTGCCTCTTACTCTATTGGCCAACAAAATCCTATTGAAACAGTTGATCTAGTAGTTCAAAAAACAAATGCATGTCATTATGGATTTATTTTATTTCTCATAATGTAAAAAAGACAGAGTAGTACAGATAAAAAGACCTTTGTTGCTGTTTTTGAGATTTTCTAATTCTTGGTCATGGATGTCATATTCTAAAATTATGGAAAACGTCATCTTCCATAACTATGTCTGAGTGCTAGGAAAGTTCGTTGTAGAAGGTAATTATATACATAGTCACAAGCCTAGCTGTTCACTTCAAGCAATAAATTCTGACCTACAAACAACACTCCTTTGGAGCTAAATGTGATCTTCGTTGTAATGGACTGTCTTTACCTAGTGTTCTGTTGTATTGGAGGAATATAATTTTAATCTGCTATCTTTAAATTTTCATTAAGGAACATTTCAGCTACCTGTAGCCTCATCCGATGACTTTTAATGACATCAGCTAGCTTGATCTTCCTCCATGCACCAGCAGGGACTTCTTTAAATTGCTCAACTGTACGGAACATTGTTTTCAAGTTTAATGTACTTGGAATCGACCTTTTAAAGTAATGGCATCTCTAAATACAGTTTAAATACGTAGCGCACACATATGTTGGCATTTATATGTGCATGTGTGTGTACACCTATATATATATATGTAAGTGCACACATATGTATAGAAATGCTGATCCTATTCACCTTTTTAAAATCATTACAGCTAGTATTAACATGAATGTGCTGTTAAATTGGCAGTGTTATACATTTTTGTTGGAGTTTACTTCTGTAACATAAAACCAGAAAGATAAGCTGTGAAACTCGTGCAGCTGATGACATAATTCTAGAATCTCATGACGCTGAATCTCATATTGCTAGGAGTGTGGGATGGATGTTCTTTGCTGAAATAATTATACTGCTTCTTGCAATATATGTTTCCTTGTTTTCATGTGGGTGCTGAGAAGTCCAAACCATTAAACATAAATGGTACAATGAGTCTTGTGTTCCTTATTTATTCTAAAGAAGGTAATAAATTTATATGGTTTTGTGGCATAATAAAGCCAACTACTTTAAGAATCTGTGATGAACATAGCAATAATCTGTGACAATATGCATATTTACTTTTAATAATTATGTCCAATTGTACATATATGCATATAAATATGTATATATGTATATACAAACACACGTAGAGAGACATATGCACAAATTAAGCAGAACCAATTAGAAGGTGGCATAAATAGATTCAAACCTTACCTGTTATGGCTGTGTGAAGGGATAATTTGAGCTACAAGGACATGAAAGAAAGCATACTCAGTATACTCCATTGGCTCACTCTCATTATGCTCAACAGTGACAGGCTGTATGCTAAGATGGGGTACCAGCAGACATTCATAATGACAGCTGGTTCAAAACAGAGCTTTCAAAATAGTGCAACACCCCCAGCTTCCTTCCAAATCTTGGTGTTTGCCAGCACTTAGCTGAGGCTGGCTCTTAAGGTCAGATGTTCAGATGTAAGTTATTCAGAAAGAATTTGCTTCTTTATGTTCTAACTGTATGTATATTCAACATATAGGCTCCTTGTTGCCCATGAATTTGCATTTAAACTCACACATGGATTATGCTTGTCCATTACCTGCAAAAATGATGGACGTTTCTCCCTGATACTGCACCCTATTTTTCTGAGATGTCCTCTGTCGAGTTCTCTTTTGGGGTACATAAACTGAGACTCAGATAGTAGCTCTTTCTTTTTACTGGGACTGAAAAGCTCCTCAGCCTCTCTGTTGAGAAACGGAGGAAAAGCAGCTTCCCGTTAACATCACCCACATCTGACCCACCATGCTGAGCCAACTAGGAACACAGCAAAACAAATCCCAAACAACCAAACTTCAGATGTCATGTGTGACTTTTCCTGGTGGATGTATATAGAATCTGGAAATAAACATACTCCTACTTTGGAGGTAAAAGCAAACAGGGTTTATCTATTTGCATTTGAACTCAGTGAAAAATACCTAAGTACAGAAAGTGTACTTGAAGGTAAGACATGAACATAAGCAAAGATAAATTTCACTAAATCCAAGTGAAATGTGCCACATTTTTATAATTACTACAGAGAACATGCACTAATTAATTGTTATGCTGTGCTGGGGAAACAGTTGAGTATTCCATAAGGGGCAAGTAGAGGAGGTTACTGATGCTATTGACTTTGCTTAGAAGCCAGTATGTGGGGAGCACGCCATGAACAGTCTTGTGAAAATGAGACTGGTGAACTGATTTGGTCTTAGAAAGTACTTTTCAGAGTGGTTAGAAAAATATTTTAAATCTAAGATAAATTTTAGTTGTACTGGATTACTGGACTGCTAAGTGTGTGCATTTTGTTCAAAAGCAGGTTTTCATTTGCCTTGTCACCTGGGAACCCCAAGCGCTAAGCGTCAGATCTTCAGAGGAATTCAGACAAATAATAGTGCTGCTCTTTGGGGATCTTCAGAGCTGCCAGGACACTTCTCTGTAAATGAAATTAAGGGGACATGAGCATCAGGGAGCTTCAGAAAAGCATTGACTTGGTACCTATCAGTCTCTTGTGGAGCTGCACTAATTTCTGAAGTGTTGACCCTGCTTTAGTTGGAGGTGCATCTGGGGATAGGTTGAGGGGAACAGGATGGATCTGTGCTCATTTCTGGAGGAGGTATAGATCTCCTGCAAGCCAGAGGCCTGTGCAGGGCTGCTTCCCTGCAGCAGGCTTGCTTGGCTTACAGATATCCGTCCTGTTAGCTCCATCATGGTATGTGTGAACAGTGTTGGCCTTGCACTCAGTCTGGCGATGCTCCTGTTTGCCATCAGCCTTCCCTCCTGGATCAGGGCCGTTACCAATTGCTGAGGGGTGGCCAGGGGCAACTCCCTCTGGTGAACCTCTTTTGTGCTTTTATCTCCCTCTTCTTGGCAGTAAGCTGCCACTGGCTCACAGCCATGGCCCTCTCGCCCTCCCCAGTGCCCAGCTTGCATGCTCAGCCAGTGTCTACATCTCTTCCAGCAGCTGGCCCTACTTTTTCTCCACAGCTGGCTGCTGCCCCCTACTGTGGTAATTATTATTTATTATGGATATTCAGGATACATTACGTGTCCAGAGTCCAGTACAGTCTGAATCACTACCAGGGTCCCACTGTGTGGGCAAGAAGCACAGTCGTACACAGTTGTTCCACATTGATATTCACTCTACTCTCATGCAGGGAGAGGCTGAGAGGAAAGGAGTGAAGGTAGCTGTTGGCACCCATTAGCATTATCTGATGCGACACCTACTCTCTCTCCTGTGTTACAAGACTCCAGCAACAGCACAGCTTAGGGCAGAGCTGCTTTTTCTCCACCTTGCTACCAATAGCAGGTCTCCTGCTATTCCTGCTACCTAGCAGGAAACACCTGAAGTGTTTTCCAAAAGTCATGGTTGCTAATCGATCACAGTTTAACTCTCCACTGCTGGGAATGCAGATGTTGCTTGGTTTTCAGTCGCTGTCAAGAAGTAATGCCCTTAGACCACAGCATGGCTATGTGGGACACCATTTTCTTTCCTGTTTCTCTCCCTCACCTTCTCCTCTGGGATTCTCTGTTCATGCCAGTTCCTTTGCACATGCATTCTTCTCCTTGCAATTCAGCCTTCCTTCTCACCCTGCCTCCCTGAAGACGCCACCCTCAGTTAAAAACAGAGGAGCTTTAACTCCCACAACTCAGTGCACAGACAAAAGCACCTGGAGGGAGAAGCAGCTTCTGTACACTCGAAAAAATACAGAATCCTAAACATATTTCACACAATTATGCACATGTGTGAGAGGCAAGTTCTCAGCTGTGCTGGATAGGGTTAGGTCTGCACAAGAAGATAGAGCAATACTACTCCATGGCAGCTGAGAATCTGTCCCGGTATGTAAATGTAAACATCTATTTTTACGAGCCCTCCTACAGTTTGCTTAAAAAAATATCACTTTTTAGACTCTGAAAACACACAAGCCAGTCAGAAATGTCCCACTTTCTATATTTCGTCTAATTCCTACCCCTGACTTCCTCTGAAAGCTTTCAAAATCTAATGAATTCAAGAGACAAAGTGAACTAAAACTGAAGCAGCTTTGCCTTCAGTGCACTGGGCCTACAGGAACTGAAATATTTGATTGTAACTGGCCTCGCTAAACCCAGCAAAATTCCCACTGTCCTAGTACTTGTAATCTTCTACTCTTTCAGCTAGCTGCAGCAAGTTAATGTCAAGAGCAAATACATGATGCAGTCTCTACATCAGAGCACTTTTTGCCATGAATCACTTTTTAAATTGTTTTGAGTTTATATTTAATTGCTTCCTTTGCATGCTATGTGTACACATGCACTCCTCCCGCCCCCCATGTTTCACATGTAACTGTTGTGTAGGCTGGAGTCTTTGAATATGAAGTATTCAAACCTCAGAGCACAAGGAGTTTCAATCCAGGAACTGGCTTGTCCTCTTTTAAGATGGGAACCACGTGTGACTTGAATCCAGATCTGGGGTGAATTCTGGATGTGCTAATTTGAGTGAATTAGGATTTGGGATTCAGACTCATTTCTTTGTTACAACACTAGTTCTGATACCCACTACTGGGTGTTCACCTTTCCCTTCCTCAACAGAAAGAGAAATGCTTCCCATATTCACTTATTCAAGACTGATTTGCAGTTCATTCCAGGATCAAATCACCTTCAAGGTATTTTTCTGAGTTTTATTTCTTAACATTCTCTGTGACAATTGCTTATAAGTGACCTCTGCTAACAGTTTTGAATATTTGGATCACTTGGTCACCTTCCTCTGAGAAGTCCCTGTCATTCCATTTTCCCTCTGAAGGCTACCCCACTGGTTTTTCAAAGTAATGCAGTCGTACACAGAGACACTTTTCCCCTTGTAACAGCCTTAGTTTGGGAGATTGAAACAACAAACTATCTCTTGAGCTGCTGTTCAGAACCAGTTTCTTGGGCTCCCTAAAACTGTGGCAAACTTCAAAGCTCTGCTATTCTCAGGATTTTCCTCATCTCCTTTTGAAGATAGGCAACATATAATAGGGCTTCCCAGTCTTCTTGTGCTGCATTTTTCAAGGGAAGAAGGCATCCCCTTGTCAGTATTTTAGCTTTTTCTCACTTTATTTCCCCTCAGAACTCCCAGATGCACACCATCCGGTTGTGGTGATTTACTGCACTTGAGTTTCTCAAGTTACTCTACAACTTCCTCCATAGAGACTTCAATCTATATAAAGGCCACACTCTGATTTTCTTTGCAAAGTGCCTTTGGCACAGGAATTTCTACATGACTCTCAACAGCAGACATGATGCAAGAGAGTCATTTAACTCCTCTGCTAGCTTGTTGCACTCTTTTCCTGACCCACTGTATATGGATTTGTGGGGATCTCTGCAGTGTTTTGATGCATAGTCCAGCCTAAGATTAACATGTGAGGCTTGTTTCTCAACTAGTTTTCTCTCGCTGCTCCACTGAAGGATATTTCTGTACGTTACTACAGTCACTCTCAACACATCTTATTTGGCTGGCTAATTAAGCCCAGTACCATTCCTCTGCACTACATCTGTTGCAGGTGGGTTAAATCCTCACTGATGCAAACTGGCACTGTCCCTAGTAAGATGTTCAGGTGAGGAGCTGGTCCTGCAGGAGACCCTCCCCTAGCACTATGGTAATCGACCCCCTGGCATGTTACACTGAAGGGGCAGGTTGAGTGCTCAGCAGCACAACTCAGGAGGAGCAGGACCCATATCCTAGGCCATGGCCTGGCCCTCACACAAGTGAAAAGCCCTTTGGTCTTTTGTCTTTGATAAAGGGAAGCCGGAGGTCTGTGGCAATCCTTTCTCTTTTCTGCTCTTCCTTTTGTGTATCTTTATTTCTGTTTCTTCCCACTCCCTTTCTGTTTTTGAGAAAGACAGAAACTGCCATATGGCAAATCCAGTCTTTAATAATTTTGATGGACAGAACTAGAACATCAGAAATACTCTTCATGCCCTGTTTTATTCTCTGGCCAGTGTAGACTGGCCTTCAGATGTTTCAAAAGAAGGTCAGTTTTATGAAAGCACATGCTCACAAACACTACTTATTTCACACAAAACTGATTTCAATAAATTTTGATGACCATTACTTTGTCTGTTTATAAAACCAGACTCCAGATATTAGCTTAATTTGCATTGCAGTCACTAAAGATATATAGATCTGATTTGAGACACAGAAAAACATCCCTTTTATATGGTATGGATATGAGATCAATGTTAACTATAATTGCCTAAGGCACAGACACAGAAATTATAGCTGAAACCAATTCCATGACTTCATCCATCAACGAGAAAAGTATTCAAGCTGTTGTTGAGGCTGCCCTAGCTTTCAGAAAGGGTGCTGGGTATCCATATTTCACTGACTTTTTTATTTCAAATGAAGAATTAAAATCTGATACCAAACATCTTTATTTCTCATGGGCTTTTGCGAATAGATGAAAGACCCTGAGCTTCCTAACCTTCCTAAGGTGATGCAAAATATGTCTCAAGATTCATAATTCCAGAGCTGCCAGTTGAATTCCAGCCTGTGAAATCTATGTCAAGATACAAACAGGCATGCTCATCCCTATTACATCTGGTTAAATAAAAGAAAAAAACCCTTTATAAATTATTTAGACCCTTAGTTTCTGTCATGGTTTGAGATTGGCCCCCCCCCGAGAAGAGGGGGACTCAGAGGTGATTGGGTGCCAGGGCAGTGTTCCCTGAAGAGCCAATCACCACTCATGTTGTTCGCTTCTGCTCAAAATCATATATATACAGCCCACCGGAAGTGGTTGGCAAGTTCTGTGTTGGCACTTGGGCTGTTGGTGTCTGCTGCGTGTAGGTGTGGAAGGCCGGGGGGTGGCTGGGCTCCCTCTCTCCCCTCTGGGGGGAGAGGGGAGCCCTGCGGCCCCCCCAGCTCTGCCTAAGCCAGAGCAGAGTTAGAGGCAGCATTTTGAGTGTGTGCAGTGAGGGAAGAGACTCACGTGAGCACCTGAATCTGACTTGAGGTAAGAGGAGAGAGGCAGGTTTTTGTAGCCAAGCCTTCTCCCCCCTCCTTTTCTACAGCTAAGCTGTGGAGGGGGGCTTTTCCTTTCCCTCCGCTGGAAAGTGGAGGAGAGGCTCAGCATTGAAGCTGAGCCAAGGTGACGGGCTGTGGAGGTAGGCCCGGTGCTCGGGAGAAAGAGTCCCAAGCAAAATTGGAGACGGACCCCGCCCAGAGAGAGAGAGAGAGGGGGGCCCGGAGGATGTCTCTGCCACGCAGGACAACCAAAAACCTGAGGGGAAATCCACATGCCAGGACGTGGACACTTGATGAGCAGAACCACACTGCAGCAGCCTACGAACCAAGGTATGAGAGAGAGAGAGAGATCACACTGCAGCAGGAGAGCAAGGACTCAGAGCTATCTTCTGGACTTCAGGAGGAGGAGAGACTGCAACAAACAACTGGAACTTGGTGAGGAGGGAGCGTTCAGGCCCAGAACACTCCCACAGAGGGACTGGTTACTTTCCAGCCTTGAAAAGGCTCTTTCCTGGACTAAACTTAAAGGAGGGGCTTGAAAGGACTGGTTGATAGAAATGTAATATATATAGTTGTCTTTAGTTTGTATAGTATTTATTTGTGTAAATAAATGTATATACTTCCCCCTTCCCCTATAGAAGCCTCTGGCCTGAAAGTTTCTCTTCAGTAGTGTTGGGATAATTGTGGGAGGGGGTGGAGAAGCCTGAAAATTGGATTTTTAGATTTCTAACGTGGCTCAAACTGCCACAGTTTCCTAGAGTTTGGGAATTAGCAGAGCAGGATTAATTACAATGTGCTGTGGTTGTCTTAGAATTGGCAATCTTGTCTCAGGTAACTCTTTTCTTTCCCTGTATGCTGTGGATGGCACTTCCAGATCTCATTCTGTTCAACTATTTCATATAGCCATTTTAGGATGATATCTCAGATGGCCATAGGAAAATAAGTTTCTGTTACTGGTGAAGTTTCTTCACTACAGAAGGAGCATGGGTAATTGCATTAGACCAAACCAGTAAGGTGATATTATCTCATTGTTAATGTCTTGGTTCGTTAACATTTTTGATTTAAGGTAAGTCATTCTGATTTGATATATATTTTTCTTTTACTGTAGTCCACAATATCGACAATGCCTCCCAAACATCCCATTTCTAGTCTGTTTTTACTGAAATGATTTCCAGATTTTCTGCTTTATGTGGTGTAAATAGAAATGCTACTTCCTTGGTCTCATTTTCATAACCTACAGGTATTCTTATTTTATCTTGCAATATTTTGACTGAATGAAGTGATATTCTAAGATCCCACTTAACAGTGCATGAGCAAAATCTTAGCAAATGGCCTTGTAGTGCAGTACAAAGTTGAAACAGGGAATAAACTGTAGGAGGCAACTTTTAAGATGTTCCTCCTAACTGATGTAAGCAGTCTTGACAAAATATACCACAATACGTATTTGAATTGCTTTGAAAGTATCATCTCAATAGCCAGTACAAATATAATGTGGTGATATTTCTAAAATACGGGTAGATATAATTAAGTGAAGTAACTGAAATCATACTATATAGCACTCAAAGCAATTTCTATTTCTCCATTTTTGCACTCTGTCTTCTCACAAAACAAGCAGGTCACACAGTCCCTTAAAACATAAATTTCTGGGAGATCAGAAATCTTTCAGAGACGATTGAGAAGAGACACCCAAAGATATTCAAAGCACAGAAGAAAACCATCCTAATAAAGAATCAAGGCAAGTCTTGGCCCTTTATTTTAATCATGCTTCCAGACTTTGAAAAACCTGTAACATGGCCCTCTTGGTGCCTGAAGAGTACCTCTCATTTCTAATGATGTTGGCAAGGTGCAAAAAGTAGCCAACCTTTGCTTTGGCTTCTGGGTTACATTTGGAGTCTGCTTACCGTGTGTAACATCTATTCTGCTTCACCTGTCAATGATCTGATCACACTCACCACTGCATCACTCCAACTTCTCGCTACACTTTATGCAGGAATGTGCAACACCTTCCTCTCCTCTTCATCCGATTTTTGCCAGGACATTACAAAGTCTTTCCTATCCACAGGACAAGGCAGATAGTGCCTGGAAGTGCCACCTCCTGTGTCAGTCAGGCTTTTAGTCTACCTTCTCTAAAATACCTTCATGCCCCCATATGGCTTACTGCAGGGAACTATAAGAAAGATAGACATAACATTTTTTTGAGAGTGACTCCTTTACATTGCCTTCCTTGCACATATCTACATAGTCCCATGCAGTAATCTGTATTTTTGTTTGTGATGTATAGGAAGTATCCATAGAGAGATAACAAATAGCTACTCTCATCATCTTTGTTGATATCAAAGAGCATTGGGTAGGTGAACCAGGAAAGAAATCCTATCGTAAAGTGTAAATCGAGTAAAGATTACGTTGAAACATCCCACAGTTGAGAGCATTTGCAGGGATGACTCAGTTCACAGTACTCAATATATTGCTCACTTCTTTTAGTAGGAGCTACTTTTTGAGAGAATACTACCAAGCGGAGGAAACCTTCTGTGCCATAGGTACGATGTTGATCCAAAATGAGTGATTAGTAAACATCTTTCAGTTGGTGAAAAAAGAAATGAGCAAGAAACGAACCTTAATTACAAAAAAAGTTGGGTGGTTAGCATCCATTCTATTCATGGGGCAATTCATGGTTTTTTTGTCTCTGCAGAATTTTCATTAACACTGAAAAATTTTGCCAAACCTAAGATGATGTCAAGACCTTGGCAGAAATCTGTTACATTTGAGTCTAGTCAACAGTTTCTCATTTGGTCACAAAAAAGTTTTAATTTATTTATTACTTCTGGAGACTTTAAGATTTTAGGAAAGCCCTGACACAGATTTGGATGTGGAAATGAGATCTTAATGGTAGATGTAGACAACTCTGTGAAGCACCCTCAGCTTACGATGGTCTGTTCTAGGAGGAATTTTGATTCATCCTCAGATGTGAATGTTATGGTTTAGGGACATTTATAAAATCCGTGAGTCTTGCAACTGGCTGTGAACACTAGTGTACTTGGGGAACCCACGACACTCTGTGTGATCTCAAAGTAACATCTTGGAAAAGCAGGTTTTGTTCTTCTTTTTCTCCCTATAGATCCTTAAAAATATGCAAATCTATGTGATCTGCTTCTCATACTAAGAGTTGCAAATTCAGCTATGGATCAAAGATTAGAGCATATGCCTATTATTGCAGCTGCCAGTTAACCAATCCAAATGTTTAACTCTTTAAAGAAATAGAGGGTCAGCAGCTTTCTGAATAATTGTTTCCAGATAGTCTTCTGTTACTTGGATTTCTATATCACATTCAACTTCAATTGCTGTTGCAATTTATTTCCATTCCACAGACTCTAACTTTACTAAATTCACATTAGCATTTGAACCACTTATGCTTAGACAAATCCAGAGCATGCTCCGTGATTGTTGATTGTTTTCTATGTTGCCTCACAGATTAAATGAGAAAAACCAGTGCCATCCCAACACCTACCTCTGGTCTTCTGTCATGCCAGGAAGTGCAGAGAGGAAGAAACTGGGCCAAAAATGACTCAAAAATAAAACAAGTCAGGATGTGTACTAACCTTTTTGAAAGCTTATCTTCACTTCAGTATCAACAGTCAGAATGGGAAGTGTTTTGTTGACAACCACAGTTGCCAGAGTAGTGCCGTGTTGTGAGAGAACACTTCTTCACTGGGTCACACTTCCTTGTCTTTCAGTCGTCTTTATGAAGAAAAGCACTTCAGAGATTCTCTGATCAGGTCCTTTGTCCCACTCTGGTGGACACCACCTCACCCTCAAGCCTCACAGAAACGGGACCTTGTGTTGGGGTCAGCATAACGATCCACATATTCAGTGCTTCCTGCCAGAGAGTCACCAATTACTGTCTGCTGCAACCTCTCATGCTGTGTCAGTCTCATTCACCAGCTTTCTTCTGTCTCAGTCAGCTGCAAACCAACCAGTCATTTCCTAAAATGATGGCAAAAATGGTGTAGGGGTTTTACTTCTAGCTGATGGTAAACTGAAAAATAAAACACACTGCAACTCTGTTCATATTCCAATTTTGATTTGAATTATTCAGTGCTAGCAGGGTCTACTTCATCAAGTAACCAATCTCAAGGTAAATATTTTTCTCAACTGACACTTGATTTTAAGAAAGAGAGCAAATGTGTGAGGTTGAACTAAAAAGGACTGAGGAGACGAAAGGGTAAAGGACACTTTTTCTAGACCCTTAGCATCTCCTCAGAAGGAATGATAAACACCTCTCTTTGGCCAGGTCCACTTTCCTACACCTTTTTGAGGAGAAGTAATGGAGAGTGCTATTTATTATGTGTTGGGGTGAAGTTGGGGAATGTTTTCCACCATGTAAAAAAAATAAAATCCAGAATTTATGGGAGTTTGAAAAGCAATTTCCTTTTAAGGTGCAAATTCCTAATTTGCCACATAAAAGTACAGGAATTAAGTGCTAAATCCTTCTTTGCCAGTGAGACCTGTGAAAGGAGGTATGAAAAAAGAGTTACTGTTAGGTTTCTATTCATGTCTCCTGAAAGCCAATGTATGCAAAAGTGCACTGAAACAGCCCTTATTTTTTTTCAAAGCCTTCCTGCCTTCTCTGACTGACTTTTAAAAAATGAACCCTTGTCCGGTTTTATTTGTGTGGTGGGTTCTGATTTTGTTCTGCCTGTACCGTATCACTTTTCTCTCCTCACCATTAATCTTCCATGAGTGTTCCCTGGGGCACCATTCTCCCTTTTCTGCATGGGAAGTTTCTACTGAAATTAATGGACTTTCTTCTCGTGGGTGGAAGGAAGAATACACCCTTATATCGGCCCTGTTGCAAAAGAATATTATTCATTGAAAAGAAGCGTTAGTCTCACTCCTGAAAGCCCAAGGTCTAGTCAGGCAGATTATAGTGGGAGATCCCAACAGGAGGTCTGGTACAGAAGCAAGAACTACTTGTCTAACATGAAAACAGAAGCCAGAACAGAAGACCTTTTAAATGTTGAAACAAAACCCCATGGAAAGTCAGTGGTTGTACTATGAACCACTGATGAGGTGTACTGTCCCAAACCTAATTCCAGGGCAGATCCATCTGGTGGAATATGGATGGTGCAGTGGAGATACCCATAATCAACCTGTAGAACCAGGCATGGTCACAAGAACAGCACAGCGTCAAAAACTAATTTGATCTGCGAAGAGGTACTGTAGGTTGGCCAGAGGGGGACATGCAAATTTGCTGGGCCATGCAAATTAAGGGTATATTGTACTGTGCATATGTATCACCTCATCAGGAACTTTGGCTTGGGAGCTTGGGCGTTGCACAATGCAGATATGCTAATAAGAATGTCTACATGCGCTTAGAGGCTTAAATGGAAAAGTCTTATGTTCCTTTACTGAATTAAAAGAGATGTTGACAACCTTCAATCAAAACTGCATAAATTCTCATAGGAAGAATAGTAGCTGCAATGTGAGGTCTTGAGGTAGGAAGATGACCTTATAAAATATACTACAGTATCTAAGTTTAGTAAAACAAACACACTATATTTAAGCAGGCTGTGGAAATGTAAATATGCTTCAGGACTGGCCCCAAGCAGTTTATGTTACAGTAATGTTACTATCATGTTCTGGATAGATCATTACTGTAGATACTATAATCTGAGGCTAGGAGATAGAATTTAATACGCCTGGGAGAAATTTAAATAGAGGATAAAAAGCTCTCTTTCCTCAACAGTATTTTCAAGGATGAACCTCCACCTTGTAATCCAAAGAAAAAACAAAGCTTGTCTGAGAAGGTGTTACATGGATGTACTAGGCCACTGCAGTATTTATAATCCTTTGGGATATTTCACAAGGGAGTCCTACTAGTCCTACTAGTCCTTCCATAGTGCTTGTTTGCTTCCCGTGATTCCTTGTTCCATACAGTGCTAGAAAGCATAGTAAAGGTTTGAGAACCACAGTGGTGGACAAATAAGGATTTCTTGTGTGTTT
Organism: Neopelma chrysocephalum; assembly: GCF_003984885.1. Lineage (NCBI taxonomy): Eukaryota > Metazoa > Chordata > Aves > Passeriformes > Pipridae > Neopelma > Neopelma chrysocephalum. Next base: position 37,719,947 of record NW_020897694.1, on the reverse strand, counting down.
ACAGTTTGTGAAACCTTGATTGTTGTATAATTAACATGCCAGTTACCCTTGGATTTTCAGTTTCAGCAGCCGATGTGTTTTTAATGTTTACATTTGATTTGAGCATCTCTGGCAAAGCTCTGCTATTCATTTGTGTGTATTTGTATTTTGGTTGAAGATTATATACATATCTATCAAGATGATTACTTTAAACAGTGCTCTATCTGCTCCTTCCACCAAACCTGGAATGCTTGCTTTAAGATTAGCCTTGTCAAATTTACTTAAAGTGACCAGGCAAATACATACAACTAATTTTGTTATAGGCAAAATTAACTAATGCTCTTTTTCATGGTGAGTGCTGTAATGATTTTATATAGCAGTCAAACTATTTAAATACTAATGCTGTCTTCATGGTGTAATCACCATTCCAGTCAGATGTCATTTTTAGTAGCCTATAGGGAATTCCATCCCTTAATTATTCTTCAATACACAAACCAAGCATTCTTTAATTGGTGTAAATTGAACAGTGTTCCAACGCAAACAAGGAGAGGACAAACTAATCAATGATTCTGTGCATGTCTATTGGAAAGCTATTGCCATTAGATCAAGTAACGAATCCTTGACTTCATTAGCTTCAGAGGAACGATGGGGGAAAAATACTGCTAATGCTACTTCTTGTTATCAATCAGTAGTGAAAAGTGTGCAGCAAATCCTACAGCAGAACTCCAGCTTTTCTTGAAAGTGCTCATAGAAATTTAAAATACGAAGATATTCTGAATTCAGAGTCCCGAGTCATATGTTTTTCATGGGGCTACGTCTGGAAACAATGTGTTTTTATCCTCTGCTGCCTCTATCATGTGGCCTGTTTTTTATTTTACTTTTTCAAATAAATGATTCTTGAATGATAACATAACTTTTTTCAACTTGTCAGGAAATTTTGGGTGAATTTTCTGGCTCTCTCTGGCTGTGCTCCGTACATTCATATGTATTCACTACTGCAGCACAACATAAATAGGTTGGCTCTCCTGTCTTTTTTTTTTAATTCAATCTGAAATAAAGGTGCTGTGTTTAAGAAACAGATGAAAAATCCGTCTCATAAATGTGTCATACTCACTTTTCATTCTTGTCTCTTTTTATCAATTCTCTAAAACTGATTATTTATCACTGGAGAGGGAAGGAAAAAAAAAAAGTAGAAGGCCCATTACAAACCCCTGGCCCAGATCTGCCAGTCTTACAGTTTTAGTTAGTGTGCAATAACTCTGGAAAAAGATATACTGGCTATGGTTGCTCACTTTTTAATCTATTTGTTTTTGATATAATATGCTATTTACTGTTTAAGGACCTTTCATGTTCGTTTAAATTGAAGTCTTTAAAACAAGTCTAGCATAAAAAGCTCTAAGTGACAGAGACTGGGTAGAGAAATACAGAATCTTCTACAGACAGCCTTTGTTCCCCACATTACAGTAGAAAGAAGTATAGAGCAGGCTTGGTAGATAACCTGCCTTCTTAAAACAAGAGGGCCTCTAATTTTCACACATCCTAATCATAGTCACATTACTTCACTCTCTGTACCAGACCCCTCAGGGCTGGCTCCAGGTTTTGCTGTGAAGTCACATGTGTGGGGCCTGAGGCATTTTTCCACTTTACTTTTTTCTTTTTTAATCCTTTTGCCAGTTGGGATTCTCTAACTGGCTCTGTTGTCATGGGTGGCTGACTAGGGTGGTAAGGAAGAGAGCAGCGCTAAGGTAATCACTCTCAAGGTTTCACACTTGTTTCTTATGAGGATGAAGATGCTGCAATGTGTGTTTTCTGAGGAAAAAGAAGCCGCTCCCCTCACCTCCTTTCCCAGATCAGTGTGTGTTATTTCTAGGTAATGAATTCCCCTCTGTTTCCCCACTCTTGCTTTGCTGGTTGGCTTGCATGTGGTTACACTATTCCTCAAAAAAGTGTCCCATCTGACTTAAGGCATCCGTCTTCTCTCTGTTACTCTTCAGTGGTAACTGTAAAGTGATGCTAACACCAGCAAGTGATTATGACACTTAAAGTGGGGATTTTGGAGCACTGAAGAGGATTTTCAAGAGTCATAAGCTACCCCTTTGCTCCTCACTCTGCTGAGACCATGTTCTGAAAGGCAGTGGGTCCTTTAGAGTCTGTGTCTGCTTCCTTGTTTTGCAGATTTGGCCCCTGAAACAAAGGGATGCCTAGTGTCTGACACCCAAGATGATGGGAGGCACTCAAAGACAGATTGTTGGGCTGCTTCGAGGTGAAGAGGGGATACATGCTTTGAGATGACACCAAATAGTCTGTGGAGTCTGACTTCTACATTGTTATACAAAAAAGAGATGTTAGCATACTATGACAAAGAAAAAACTTTATCAAAGCAGAACGTTAATCAAACTTTCTTTTTGATAAAGCTTGTGAATTACACTAATTTAAAAAAGACAGTTGTACCACAGTTTACATATACATGAACAAGCCTTACTGGAGTTGACATAAGAAAAGAATGAAGCAAACTTCAAAACTACACTTAGGATCCAGATGACACCACTGGCAGGATTTCGTGTAACAAGTTTACCTAAGTTGGAACCTGTGTTTGCAGTTGTATGCCAAATGTGGTTTAGACCATAACAAAAGGCTAAGATTTGTCATCTGATATTCATGAAAAACAAAGCAAGACATTTTTATTTTGATTTGTTTTTCAAAAAAAGTCAACCCCAGATTGTTGGGAAAGCTTCAGTAGAATAATTTCTTAATCACCTTTATGTTCTTAGGCATATCTGGCCTTCAAAGTCCATATTAAAACTACTGATTTCCTTGGGATTATGCCCTTCAGAATGGATGACAGGAGGAACAAATACTCGTCAGGCCTGAGTCATTGCCTGGCAATCCCAGGGGAAATGCCCCTCTGATCCCCACAAGGCAATCCTCAATCACCATTTTACAGGATAAGGAAAATCTCTCCATTCCCAAGGATGACAGAAGGAGAGAAAGACAGACTGTGTGAGGTAGGATGTGCTGCTCCTGTTTGAGACAAAGAGAGAATGCTAGCACACGAGTAGCCAAGGAGAGGGATGCCAGCAGAAGGCTTTTGTAAGGCAGTCACGATATTTAGTGTGGTCACTTCAATGCAAACAGATAAAAATTAATTAATAAAATAATGTGAAATGTCCTAATTTTAGTGTGACAATATTTCAAAATTCCTTCTACCTTATTACATACTTTAACACTTATGTAGGTGACTCCAGAGATCATTCTGATTTGAAAGACTTATGTTTTAAACAACATGAGGCATTTTTTAAATTTAAGGGTAATTTATTTTTTATGTTATTTATGTTTTTCATCAAATGTACAGATACTACCTGGAAAAAATAATCTTTTTGACTCAGACTTGCATTATACCAGTAATGTTCTATATATCTTTGCCAGGTTGCTATTATATCAAATTGATATTAACATTAGGACAGATTCTGAGATTGCTTTGCTTCGTACTTCTTTGCTTAGTCACAGTCATCATGATTCTGATTCTAAAAGCTGTTGAATATACTCCGACTTTAATGATCGAGTTCTGGCATATTGGTTTCCTTTATTTTATAGTGTTTAATGCCAGCTTATCCATCACTGAAATCTTTTTTTTTTTTTTTAATGAGCTCAACTTTGGTCATTTGGACCATTCTATTTGTCCAGGTTCAGCAGAAAAACCCCATTGCAATTGCTCTCATTCATAATGGCAGCTGTGCTGAGCATTCACAGGATACTTCTTTCCCTAAAATTAATTTAAAAGTTTATTTATAAGACCACAAAAGCAGGAGTTCTGTCAGCTTCTTAAAATCAATTAAAAATATTAATGTAATATCTGCTAAGGAATTACTTTCCACTAAAAACAATATTCACATTATTTTGGAAAGTAGTTTGTGCAGCCTATTCTCAAAAGTCTTCAGTGAGGGGAACTCCAGACTCTCCATAGACAATCCCTTTCACAGCTTCAATGTCTTCACTGTGAGAAAATTTTTACCAACACTTGACCCGACTCTCCTTTGTTTCAATGTAGGACTGTACCCTTCTGTCATTTGGCTGTAGTCCTGAAATACAAACTCTTCCCTGCCTCTTTGCAGAAGACTTTTAACATTTGAAGGCCTTGGTTTTTATGTCCACTCATTTTCTTCTCCAGATGAAATCACCCCAGTTCAGATTTTCTTGCAGGTGATATTTCCCAAACTTCTGATCATTCCCATTCCTCTCCTTTGGACAGTTTTAAAGGCAGCCGTATCTTTTTTGAAAAGTGATGCTTTAAAGGGGGTCCATGCCAGTGTACAGCTGAACAGCATGAGCACTGCCTTATCTTACAAGAAAGCTTCTGTCTGCACAGCTCCCAACTGCTCATCCCGCTCATATCCAGTTTTATTTCTGATTTTATTTCCCACAGCTCTGGGGAAAAAGAGAGAGATTCTCCCTCACTCAAAATCAAGCTTCAGCCTTGTGTTGCCTGCTCCTACCTAGTGAAACCATCAAAGTTCTTCAGATGCTGCTTAAGATGGAAAAAAGGTCCTGCATGTAATCCTTCAGAGGAGATTGGAGACCAAGCTTTTTCGGTGTAGGTGAGACACATACTTTTTACCCCATGCAGTTCTCCTTTTGTTTTCCTTCCAAAATGAAAATCTAGTAAAAATACAATGTTTAGTTTTATCTTTTTTTTCTGGATTTTTTGTCCTCACATAATTATTTACATTATTAATTTAAGTGAATATGATGTAAAAGTACCATTTTGCACCAAAAAAACCCCAGAAAAAACAAACCTTGACTTTTTTTTTTAATAGTTATTTTTTCCAAAGTGGTTTGCATAGTTAAGTATAATAAACCTGGCTTTCATCTTTGGGTCATTAAAAATTTTGTAAAAAACCCTCATCCAGTTCTTGAGTGGTTGCTCTCCTTCTTGACCTGAAACAATTAAACAAATAAATTTTTAGTAAATTCTAATGTAATTCTCTCACCTATGTAAATTCATTCAGATTTTACATCAGGATAGTTGCTTGGATTTGTTTGCATCTGCATATTTTGATTATTTTCTAAAAAACTGCATGATTTTAGTTTCAGAAAACTTAGGGGCTTCACTCCCTTTAAGTCAACAGAAAACTCCCTTGAGCTTCTCTCGGGAAGGGCTGAGCCTTTAATCTGTGTTTGTTTAATAATAAAGACCCTGAGATAGGCTGGTTGATAGGTTTCTTTCAGCCACACTGGTAGCAATATTAAGCACTGGTTTTTTTCCAATATACTGTGGTTTCTCAGACTGCTTAAGCAGGTACTAATGACTTTGCTGTGATGATCTGCTCCTGACCCTCTGGCTTGTCTTTCTGTTCCTATTCCATGAAGGAAGATGTACATATATTTTAAATTAGTGGTTCATCATTACTCTGTTGTTTTCTTACTCCATTAAATTCCATCCCACGTGATCATTTCTGAACAAACATTTGCTGTCAATATTTGCTGAAAAAGTCCAAATCAACCTAGTAAATAAAGCATTAGAAAACATAATTTTGTTTCTTCACTCAGCTAAATCCATTTAAGACTTTAACACAAGTAGAAACTAAAGACAAAGGGAATTTCTTAAAACATGAAGGCCTGTAGCACATTTGCATTTTGAAATTAATTGCTGACCTAATTATTTGTCAGTAGTAGGATAAGTTAATCAAATATAACTTACACTAAAGCTTCTAAACACCCACAGGATTTTCTCCCCCCAGAGTAAATTGTCATAGTGGTCCAGTTTGACAATCCATTCTCACTGTCATCTTGCGACCAAAGGAAGACTATCTGTGAAATGGTACCATATGGAGACACAAGAGAGAATGAAACACTTAGATCTCCTGTACAAAGGCATGATAAGTTAACAGTCACCAGAGGAAGTCAGGAACGATGAAGCTTTGAAAAAAGAAATACCCTGCCTTTCAAATCCATTTAGATTTATTTTTATACTCTTTCCAATTTGGACTAAAATACTCAGATATTAAATACGCATATAAAATAGAAATCAAACGTATTGTGTGATGTTTCATTTCTAGTGTATCTGTGGATCTGCACTTCATGCTTAGCATTAGTTTGATGGAAAGGCTGGTATTTATAGGCAAGACCAGGACCTTTCCCTCTTCATCTTACGGAAACTGTGTTTTCCCCAAATAATATGTCGCAACCAACCACATAACTACCTGAGGCTAAGGATGCAGAATTTTTTTTTCGAAACGCACTTGGAAACAGAATCTGATGAGAAGATCAGGTAATGTGACCAATACATTATTTCCAAAAGGCATACCTAGTCATTTGAGTTAGAAATACCTCATCAGTAATAATGTGAACTACTTCATCGCTTCTGTTATTACAGTACTGCCTCTCTCCTGTCATCTGCTGGCAATGGCAACCCACAGTAAAGGATGTTTTTCTGATCATTTTGCACTCATTAAATACAGCTGTCACAATAGTGGATGCGAGAATGCATACAAAACTTTTATGCCACGTCAAAATAAAGCAGAAACATTTTAAAAAGATCTGAAACCTTTGAAGCCTTTTCTTGAGAAATACTGAAATATTGCTTTTTGTTGTTGTTGTTTGCGACAATTGAAAATGTTCCACAGTGACACACATTAAAACTTACTGCAGAACAAAACATCATCCATGAAAATTAAAGAAAAAGGAAAAAAATTGAGAAAAAATAAAACTAAACCAATTCTCTCTGAAGCACAAAGTGTTCAGTTTCTAAGAGTCTAAAGTTCTGGTTCATCACCTGATTTCTGGGGCTGAATGTGCACTGAGTTTCAAAATCTCGAAGGAGGTGACATTTATTTCTGGACTGTGGATGAAATCTGCCCCATAAAGCTTCCAGATGAGTGAAAACATCTTCCTCAAGTTCTCTGTTCTGAGAACCATCTCCCTTTCAGGCTAAGAAGCAGTAAATTCTGTAGTTGTTTGACATTACTACTGTAAAAAAATATTTAAAAGGGCAGGGTAAATGACCCCAAGCCATTCTGTGACTGGTGTGAACAGAGAATTCCTTATGAGTAGCATTAGTTAATATTCTTATTTGTATGCAAGTGTGTTGTGAAATACTGTAGCAGGTGACCTGTTGAAGACTTCGGTCACTCTGACCTGGAGGAAAGCAGTAATTTGCACCTGTCTTGCACACCCCCATTTCAGAATTGCATGATCATAAAAGAAAAAAAAAAGTGGTTAACTTTGAAGCACCTCCTTGAGTTGATGACTACTGAGAAGCAGAGCCCTCGAGCAAAGATACAGATTTTCAAAGATACAGAATTTTCAAATAACACCCACCTTGTGGGTAAAATAGCTACTCACAAGAACAAACTCAAGATATTCTGTATACCTGATCCTAAACTTTAATCAAGAGACTTCTTCAAAGATTGGACAACACAGGTATAAATAAATAACTTCTATTATTTAAAAAAAAAAGTCATTGGCTCCATTTCTTTGTTGTAAGTCCTACCTTCTGCCTCTCCTAAAGATATGGGCTGGGGCCAATGATATGATTTGCATGTTATTGGCTTTCCATTCCCTTTTAATTTTAAATGTGCAACTTTGCATGTACAAAATGATGGGGAAAAACGTTCAAGTGCATGTGCGTGTATACGTGTGTGTATGCCTAAACATACCTTTAAAATGTACCTGAAAAGTGCTTCTCGTTTACAATCCTATCAGTAGTAGGATGCATGGAAAGGAGGCCCTTGAAAGCCGTGGCTGGGCTGGAGAAGACTAGCCTGTCTCATTCCCCCTGCAAAGGGCAAGCACGTGATGGCCAATGGGAGACAACTTCTACCATCCATGTGCTTGGCACCAATGCAATGCAAGCTGCTTTCATTATGGGAAGCGAAGTGTGTCTCCACGAGATATGGTGACACAATCGTTGTGTGGAGATATACTCAGCTGTCTCTCTCTCTCTCTCTCCCTCTCCCCCTTCCCTGTCTCTCTGACTTCCTTCTTCCTGATGCACCTCGTTCCTGCTCCCTTTACTTCTCTTTCTGGATACTTGTGTGTTGTCCTTTACCTTTGCTGAGGATGTTTTTCCTGAGGTGAAATAAGAAAAATTTTGTCCCTGGCTTTGGGAAAAGGAGAAAGACAGCACAAATCTTACTCCAAGAGCAAATTCACCTAAAGAAGCAGTTTTTGTTAATGGGCATAGTGAAGGCATGACAAGAGTTTGTGGGTGAGAATATTAACACTGGGAAGAGTATTGCTGAGCTCTTGTTTGCCATTACTGCCTGCCATCAACATTCCTTGCTCATCCAGTCCCAAGCTCAGTTCATCTGAGGTCCCAGCTAGTGTCTACTTCCTGGATTGCAGAAAACTTTTGCAGACAATGCCAGACTCCATAAATCTGAATCTCAGGGCACTAATCTCAGCTATGGCTGTAGGGTCAAGCCACTTTAGGACTTTAGTGAATGGTGATAAATCACAGTACTGTGACTAGTGGGGGGAAATACAACCAGAAGAAATCTGAACACGTAGGTTTTGGATGAGTATGAACAGAAAGTAAAGTAAAGATGAAGAATTTTGCATGCCCTACAGAGAAGAAAGGAGTGAGAGAGAATTCAGTTAAAGGGCACAAGTAGTTAAAGTGAAAACTATGAGAAGGAGAGGGAATAATCCAGTAGAGGGAAGGACAGTGCATGAGGTGGGAAAAACTTTATGGGGAAAGTTGAGACAAAGGGGAGATAAAAACCACCTGAAACATCCACAAGCAACATATTGCGTGCAGCCACACCTTTTCACCAGCCTGCAGAGCTTGCCTCCTCTCTCAGCATCAGAGCCCTCCTGCTGGCCTTGCTGGCCTTGGGCCAGCCAAGACATCTCACTGATGCCCTAGGGGCTCCTGGTCTTCCCTGCTGGGACCTGTGTTCCTCACTACTGCCATCCCATACCAGGTCAATACACTCAAGTGCTTGGCCAACTTCTCTCTTAGGGCTTTCGAAAGTAATTTTCAGACTGGACTGTAATCTCGAAATCTGCCCCACAGGGCATGGTATCATCCCAGCTCTATTTTAAAGGCCAAGTCCTGCAGGTTTTGCTTGGTTTTGACTCAGACATTCCAGCAATTTCAAAAAGCCAATGACTTAGATAAAGGAGGGCAGAACTGGGGCCATAGTCAAATTTCCAGTATAAAAAGTGTCTTCATTTTCAGATGGCTTCCCTATACTTGACACAAGGTTTCACTGTTCTATTTCTCTTATTGAAATACATGGAAGGATCTGTACATCAAATGCATAAAAGATTTGACTTTTAATTTCTACCATGTATTTTGGTAAGAGGAATTAAATGTCAAAACACAAAAGCAATTATACAGTTAATGGTAAAAAACATATAATCAAGTCATTTTTTTTTATTTTCAAATGGCGGAGATCAAAACAAAAGGGCAAGAGGGTCTTACTTTGACATTATATGAGATGGAAAGGCACATTTGTATCCTTTTGTACCTTTTACAAAATGAATATGCCTGTAATCATACCCATTCATATTGAAAAGGAGATCGTGCTTTAGATATATAACATATTTGCGAGGGTGTTGAGGAAGTGTCTAAGTAAAAAGTGCCATAAGAAATCAACTCTGGGGAAATGCAGTTATTCTTCATGATGGTATACAACTATTTTGGCATAACACTTGGGGTGAAACAAAGCCTGCTGGTACAGGAGAGTCACTGGTGCATATTTAACCAACCATCACTATAGAAAGTTTTCTAGCTTGAGAAGTCTCCAAGTTTCAAATTTCTGGAGGCTGGGACAGTGAGCTGGAGCACTCTGCTATGAGGTTACCAGCTTCTTCTCTTCAGTAGCCGGTTGCTGGTGGCCACTTTTGGGGTTAAAACACGGGTCTTTTTTTAGATCTGCCTTTCTCAGGGCAATTTTTACGTCCCTTTCCTGTATGTACCTAGCAAATTTGAAAGGTGAAGAAACCAAAGTCTTTTTGGTGCCTCTATATTTCTATGATACTTGAAACTAGTGGCTGATTGCTGGTGTATCTGTACAATCCCTACCACAGTGAACCACTGCTCCTACTGCTAGGCTTTACATTACATGTGGGCAGCTCTGCAGCACAGAGCTCGTGTGGGAGCGTGTCTCACTGTCCTAGCGAGCTGGTCCTCCAGAGTGGGCACAAGGACAGGGTGCATCACAGCTCTCTCTAGCCTGAAGTAGGTGCATCTCTTTCCCAGAGTTTGGGGATGACTGATGCACATTTGCAGCCTAATCTGTCATTTCCCTATTTTAAGTTCCTCTGTGGCTGAGACAGACTGAAGGTACAGAAATGGCCTTCTATGAACTTAGTGACAACATAGACCTAAAATGGTTCTTTTCCACTTCTACCAGTCCTATGAGTCATAAATATTGCTACATTACTACAATACAGCAATTGCTTATACTCAAAATCAATCTCTGTGAACCATTAGACCAAATTCTTTTGGTCTAATGCAAAATCTATGAGTGTTTCCTGTCAGAAACATACCAGACGTATGGTGTGGGGTCATTCCTCCATCTCCTAGACTAGTGTATCCAGATAGCTCCAAATTGTATGGTCTGATTCCTGCTTATAATGATATTGCATTCCTGAAGCTGGGCAAAAGGACTAAAAATTAATAGGAATGTACCTGCCATGTAGGTAAAGATATACAGCTGAGTGGCTTTGGCATGAGCTAGATGAAAGCCCCAAAAGCACACATCTGAAAACACAATTTACAATGCCACAGAAATGAAATTGAAGCTTAATTACCTTTCAGACCATGTTTTTGTCATTCTAAATGGGAAATATTTCTTTGGAGTGTGGTGATTTCCTGTGTACGTAGATGGCACTCTGTTTAAGTTTATCCAGGTAGCCAATTTACAGGACCAAAAGTCCCAGACCAAAAGTAGGTTGTTTGCTATGGAGCTGGACCAGCTGGACTTCTATTCTAATGTAAGCTCTAATTCCTGACTTCTAAAATTAATTTGGGTTAAAAACTTAAGTGTTTTCTGGCTGCCTCTTGTATAAATATATCATAAAGATTAAAAACATGATCCCAACAAAAACAAGGTAAAAATAATAATTTGAGGAAATATGAAAACACTGGTCACTTCACGTGGAGATCTGCTGTTTCTTTCGGCCAATTCATGTTTGTAGAGGTCTTAAAAGCCCCAAAGATTTTAAGAGAATACTTGTATGTATATTTTATATCTAAGAATTGTAGAACATCTATTTAGTGTGCCAAAGCACTATTATATATCTATATTTAGATTTCACTTTTAGTGGGTGTTATCTGCTAATGTATATTTTGGGGAGTTTGAAAATCTAATGTTAAACTATAGCATTTTTCACTTTCTGTAAAGAATGGGCTTTTGATAACAAAAGAGGCAAAAAATCCCTCAACCTGCTAAATGGTACTTAGGATTGTCTCTTTCAGGGAGAAGGAGCCATCAAAATTTTAAATCCTACTTGCAAGCTCGCAATTTGATAGGGAAAAAAGGATCAAAAAATCACTTTTGTAAAAAAAGTAAATTTCTCTCTAATTTGGAGAAATGAGTTCCATCAGGTTGCGTTTCCCTATGGAGAGAATGCAATGACTTGCAGGAAGTTTGCTGAAAACAAATTTTTTGATGGACATTTTCTGTCACCCTTTGCCATCACAGCATATATTTTCCTGTCACATAATATACGGTAATTATATGGATTTTCCTCTTTCCAAATCAGAGGAATGTTTCCTTACTTGAATGGAGGGGCCACAGACTACTAGTCAACCTAAAAATCCTGTTAGCATTACATCTCAGCATAAATAAAGAATTTGGATCAGTGCCTTGTTAGATCACTGCTATTTCTAGCTCACTGAGTAAAAAGAGCATTTTTTGCAGCCTAGTTTGATAAGTAAAAGGTGTCTTTCTCACCTGCGTGCACTCTGAATTGTCACTCTCATTCTTTGTTCCTTTGCACGCGGCTGTTGTCAGCTCCCGAGTCACAGAACCACTTGCAGGAATGGCTCAGGAGAGTTTTGGAAGAAAGGAAAGGGAAAAAAAGAGCCGCATTTTTATTTAACAGGAGTAGGGGAACATAAAGAAAAGAAAGGTGTTCTCAAGAATGTAGCCTGCAGCCTTGTCAGGTAGCATTTCTTCAGATGGTTTTTTTCTCTCCCCTTTCCCACCCCAAGATCTCTCTTCATCATTTTTTTAAACATCTCTTCTGGGACAGAGACATGAAAGTGAATTGTGGGTCAAAGGCAAGAATTAGGGGTTGCCGGGGCTGCTTTCTGATGGCTTTACTTTATCTTTGTGTCCAAGCTTTTGCAAGTTAGCAGGTACTGTGGGTTATCCATTCCAGTCACATCATTTTCTGCTTGATGACAAGCATCACACCTTCATCCATCACATTTACATTTCAAACTGCCACACTGCTCTATTGATTAATTATTTAGCAGCTCTTGGCCACTTGTGAGTGCTCCTGTGCTCACGTTTCACAGAGAAGGTCCGTTCTTTTTATTTATGTGCAGTTTTGTAAAGAAAAAATTAAATAAAAAAAAAGTAAAGCCTTTAACATACACACATCCCTGTAACCTGTGTGTGCATGCCTGTATATATGAAAACATATACATGTGTGTATATTTATGTGTGCGTGTGTGTGCGTGCATGCACGCTGGTACAATTACGTACACACAGGGAACAGAAGCAGGTAATCTGATCAATAAGCACATGCTTACACTGATAATAGATTTCTGAGTTTTCAGAGCAGTGAGCAGCAGATCAATGAGACCTTGCAGGTGTGCTGGGGCCAGGAATTGCATCAGCTACATCACGCTTCCTACAGATTAGTAGGGAATACAGACATTGTCCTCTGGGCTTTGTCACTTTGAGCAAAAACAGGTGGAGGGTTTTTGCAAGGGCCTACTGATAGCTGTGTTTCTTCTACATCACAGTCAGGAAAGGGCAGCCTCTGAACAGGACAGGAGGTCTCTTTCAACCTAGGGCTCATCTTGCCCCAGCAAATCGCTCCATCTCTTTTTTCCTCAGTTCTCCTTTGGTGGGTGCAGAATGAGGATCTAATCTTATAGTCCTTTTGCTTGTTTGATTTTATCTGAGATAAAAATCCATTGTAAGAATAAAATCTGTCTGGTCTAACCATAAATGAAAATCTAGGTTAGGTCAGAAATCTTTGTTTGTAAGAGTGATGTTTCGCCCTGCTTCTGATCCCTGGGGCACTCCTGGACACTCTCCTTTGGCTTTTTTTCTGACCCACCACCACTTCCCACCCAGCAATTCCCATGAGAGCAATCTGTAATGCTTTGGTGTCTCATGTTGTGGTTTGCTCCAGACTACCCCCCTGATATTCCTAACTACTTGTCCAAAAGTGCATTTTTCTAGAAGGAACAGCTGTAAGAAGAAAGCAAAGTGAAGTATTCCATTATGGGAAATGTTTTCAGTAAAGGCTTTGGAAAAATCTGGTGTTCATGACATTGTGCACTTACTTTGGAGCAGAAAATGAGGTAATCTTGAATTCTAGAATAAATGTAATATTTGGATCTGCTTTAATATTTTCTTCTGTTTTCATTTTTTACAAGTTCATTATGGATATAACCTAACAAATATAAACAGAATGGTTCTTTTCCTGTTTTTAATTTTCAATAATTTTTGACTTATGCAAAGTCTGTGAAAATCAAAAAGAATATGCGCATTACCTTAACAGGCTCTGGATGAGACCCTTAAAGAGCAGGGACCACATGGTTCTTATTGCTCCATCTCTTGCATTTCTGTCTTTATCTTTCAACTTGTAAAAGTAAATGCAATACCATTGACTTTTTAATGGGTGGAATTTGTTTCAGTATTGAACTATGTGAATAGTGTTAGGCTAGGGTTGGTCAACATATTTCTCTCAAAATTACTTGGTTTATTATAAAGTACATTGGGAACTTGGATCAGGCAAATGAGTGCGCTATTTATACTTGCAGTAAAATATTACACCATTTGGACAATAAAACAAAACTATTTGCTTGGTCTACTAGTCTTGGTAGTACACTATTTAGCACACACAGAATATCTGATTGGGTCCTTTCTATCAAGAGTATTGAAATAAAAAGTGAAGTCCTGGCTTGTGGTGGGGAATTTGGTTGTTTAGTCAAATATAATCCCCATCTCTGACTGCAGTTAAAAGAAATATTGAATATTTAATTTTTGCTATTAATTCACCTCTATTTTTACTTCTCTTCCTGCCTCCTTTAGTCCCTTTTTTTCTCTATTTTATCAATAATGTAAAGTGAAAAAATGAATGACAGAATGTGAACCTTTAACTTATATAACAGAGTGGTTTCTCTCACATGAGTAAATTCAACAAGTAACAATACTAGTCCTATGGTAATACTTGGCAAGATTAAGGACATTATTATCTAGATCTCTCTGTAGTACTGTTCCACTGTATAGATTCAAAACCAGAAGAACACCAAATTAAGCTCCCTCTCTAACATTGTCATCATACGGTGCCTGAGAATATACTGACATCCCTTTTAATTTTTTTCCTTTATTTCTTTGAAATAACCATTCTTTGTAGAATAACAGTCTATCTCTTATATACCTATTCATTCATTGATCCTAAAACTAGGAGCTGATACAGTGTCACAGATGATACAGCAGCGAAACTCTTCACACTTCTGTTTTTTGCTTGCTTCATCTCTTCACGTTCACAGTTAATAGGTTTGCTCTGTATAAAAAAAAATAAACACAGTAATTGGTTTGCCATAGGTGTGTTTAATTTGTATTGTCACAAATAAAAAGGAAAAACAGCACTTTGTCTTTTTTTGGCTTAATGAGATGAGATCAGGAAAGTATTTTCATAATTGAAAACAAAGATTCTTTTAAATAAGGTCTTCTGTCGAGGAAGTGAGAACAATATAAAACAGACACCTTCCAGTAAACTCTTCTGTAAAATGGCAAACTTGATAATAAACAAAACCAATTAGATTAGGAGTGGACTCCTTACTTTACATAGATTAAAATACATAAACAAAAAATTCTGAATATTTGACAGGATTACACAGGCTCTAAGTTATGCCATTTCTGACTCCATAAATACTATCCAGCACATCCTGCTACTGCCACTACTGAGAAAGGTCCCAGGAAATTATGAGAGACCAAAGGTTGTTCTATGGATACAGCATTACTTTACCATTTTGTGAAGGAGTAAATATTCAGCTATTGCTGAGAAGGTGGTCAGTTGCATCATCAAAATTAGCTGATTTTCACTTGGTGACTAGAGTTCGTTAAAGATGAACATCTACATCTTATTGTCAATCCTTTTCCGCAAAATAATTATTGTTAATCAATTTTGATATAAAGGTCAGAGAAGAAGAATGCTATGTCTTCTGCCAAAACCTGGTCATTCAGTCAACACAGAGAGCCAGTACAGTATTTTCCAGAGGGATTAAAAAGACAGACAAATAAACAAACAACCAAACAACAAAACGGCAAGTCATAGATCAAGCTAACAATGCAGTGCTGCTGTCCGTGGAGGACAGCATTCCTGCCTGACTTCCCAGCACATGGAGAATTTGATCTTAATTTATTAGCCGAGCAGGACTCATGTCTGCCTTTCCAGTGCACCCAGCAGTCCAAGAAACATAGCACTGGTACCATCTGTTATGGTAAAAGCATTAACAACTACTCTTTCCAGCCATGGAACCCTATTTATCAGGTGGTCACCTGTAACAGCAAATCCCTTGGGTTGACCACATGCAACACAACTGATTTCTTTCTAAATTTTCCTCTAAACTTACTTTCTCATACCATTTACTGTCACCGACTGCCCTCTTGTTCATAAGTAATGTGACAGGAAAAAAAGAAGGTCATGACTCATAGTTTAATTAATCACACCTAATTAATCACACCTTTAGGAGGCTCAAGTAGGTACAATGCTGAGAAACAGACTTCCTTGCTGTGCCTTTTACATTTAATATTGACAGAGAAAAGGGAAAGTGCTCCTGTCCCTCTGGGGTGTAACTCTCAGCCAATGCTTTGCTGGAGAATCACCACAGGATTGAACAGAGGAAAAATTTTTGGGAAGCAATGACCTCACGGGACTGCACATTTCTAGTGCATTCCTGCCCTTTCTATAGAAAGGCTTGAAAAATATGCAGAAGTCATTGATCCATAGGTGCACAAAAACAGCTGTTTGAATAAAGTCTGTATTAACATTAATCTGGCTAAAATGCATAAACAAAAACATGCCTTGGCTTGTGTGGTAAGCTCCTCCTAGGTAACTAGGTCCTGTACCTGCACAGCAGGAAAAAAATAAATTATGGTGTATCTCTTGTTTTTTCCCAGACTAATAAACCTTACATTGTTTCCTAAAATATTACATGCCTCCAACAGAAAGGGAGCACTCTGATTCAGAGCATTGTGTCTAAGGGGTGCCACTGCAAGGTGGCAGTGACAAGGCTGACTGCTCTGGGACTGGAGAGAGAATTGACCTGGAGTGTCCTCATACATGAAACATTGCCTAAACCATTACTAGACTGTTAGATAAAAAATTAGTTTACAGCATGACTGCTGTGACTGTGATAATGCTGCAAAAGACAAGAATGGCATTATTGATTTATTTGAATTGAATATTGTTAGTGCCAGCTTAAGGAGAGGACTCCAGGCCCCAAACTGGCTAGGGGTCACTTTGCTTAAAAGTGCTATGATTACATATAGATGCTGGAGCTGGAGCATCGACCTCGTGCTTTCCATGTCCATCTGTTTTGCTTCTCACTCTGAGATTTCTGCCTTTCCCTACACAGTGTTCAAAAGACAACAAACACCAGGGTCTGCAGTCACTTCTGAGAGCTGGTGCTTAAAAAGAATGCGCAGTGACATGCCTAGACCTCCAGGGAGTTGGCCATTAGGCTCGCCTTCAATAACCCCCTCTGGGGACAAAGAGAGACTGGCACCATGGTTAGACAGGGTGCAAGGTACATGGATGCAAGGTCCACTTCCCTCTGGTTTATCTCTCTCTAGCAAAAAAGATCTCTTGAAAGGAGGAAAGTACTCTAGACCCTACTGAACTCTAGATCATTGCTTTGACTTGATGAGAAAGGAGACATCATGGAGTCCAGTATTCTGGTGGCATATGAGATCTTTTTCCTCCTCAGCTAGAACTGGGACTGAGTTGTGAGCTGAATTTCACACTCAATACAGCAATCCAGTAAGATAGTTACTTGATGTTTGGTGTTTATCTTCATTTGGCAGTGCAGTGGAAAATGTTTCGTACTTCACGTAAATGAGACAGGCACAGCTTCGTGAAAAATCCTACAGGAGCAGTAGCAACTGCATACAGCTTTTAGGCTAAGGATTAGCTGCCTTTAAAAAGGCTGCCCTTGCTAAATTGAGAACTGATTGCAATACCTTCTTGTCTCTTTTTTACCTCAATCAATAATTTTTAGGGTTCAAAATAATCAGTGCAATAATTCCTGCATGGGAACAGTCATGCAGTGATGAATTACATATTCCAGTCTGCATAGTGTGAAAGAATAAAGGCAAATTTTGAACAAAACTTGCTATACTGAGGCAAAATTTGTTTCTCTGCAGCTGACAGGTATGTGTCTTTGCTGCTTTGCAAACTTTAATACTTAATGGGAATAAGCTTTGATAACACAACAGACTTAAGAAACCTGACAAACCAATTGAAAACTCAGCGATATGTGTCCTGCGTGTGCCTTTAAATGCTATCAAAATTGAATTTGACTAGACTTGCTCAAATCAGACCTGTTATCAACAACACATTGTCTCAGGAGACCAACCTTTGTCCAGTTAGGGCTTCCTTCATTAATCGTCCAGCATCAAGCAAGCCAAATCCAAATCTGTGGAGAAAAAGCAATTAGATATTTTAAGCAGTGATAAGAACACCACAAATAATCAATTTCTATGGCATTAGAAGCTACCTGGCCCAGAAAAAGTCTATAAAAGCTAGAATTTATTGCAGAACACCAGACAGCTTACAGAGCATTGATTCTTAGTAGTATGCATAGATTGCTGGATTTAAAGAGAAATCCCTAATGGTTCTTACTTTTAATTTTTGCCTTTTAAAGGGAAAACAAGGATAAGGTGTTCATAAGGCCGAACTGCAGCAAACCAAATGTGTAACGACTGCTAAACAGAATCTGTTTACCTTTCAGAGGAATAGAATACTACCACACTGTTTGATGGCAATTATATGCAATCTAATGCATAAGCTTCAAAAGAGATCACAGTATTCTATGGTTAGAAAAATATATTAATTGTGCTTTTTTTAAAAAAAGTATTTATTGCACCTGAGAAGCCAACAAACTAGAAATCATTTTTGCATTTGTTCCACTTGTGAATCTTTAAGCTTGAAAGCCTTCTATTCCTCCATAGTGATCTCATACTGGACTATTTTAATCTGCATTAACCTTTGTGATTTGTAACTACTTACAGAAACAAAAGAGAATGCAGTGCAAAACCTAGCAGGCAAAATATTATCGTCTACAGCAGACAACAAAGTTTTGAAATATATTTAATCTTAATATTCCCAAAGAAAATTTCTCTGTATAACTGATCTTTAAATGTGAACCAAAACATATCCAAACTCAGGTTTAGGCCAA